>NC_086445.1:696541571-696869377 GCF_028390025.1 Pseudophryne corroboree
ACACATTGCGCCAGGCAGAGCACATTATACACATTGCGCCAGGCAGAGCACGTTATACACTTTGCGCCAGGCAGAGCACGTTATACACTTTGCGCCAGGCAGAGCACGTTATACACTTTGCGCCAGGCAGAGCACGTTATACACTTTGCGCCAGGCAGAGCACGTTATACACTTTGCACCAGGCAGAGCACGTTATACACTTTGCGCCAGGCAGAGCACGTTATACACTTTGCGCCAGGCAGAGCACATTATACACATTGCACCAGGTAGAGCACATTATACACATTGCACCAAGCAGAACCACCTATACACATTGTGCCAGGCAGAGCACGTTATACACATTGTGCCAGGCAGAGCACATTATACATTTTGCGCCAGGTAGAACCAGCTATACACACTGAGCCAAGCAGAGCACGTTATACACATTGCGCCAGGCAGAGCACGTTATATACATTGCGCCAGGCAGAGCACGTTGCACCAGGTAGTACCTCCTATACACACTGCACCAGGTAGAGCACATTATACACATTGCACCAAGCAGAACCACCTATACACATTGCGCCAGGCAGAGCACATTATACACATTGCGCCAGGCAGAGCACGTTATACACTTTGCTCCAGGCAGAGCACGTTATACACTTTGCGCCAGGCAGAGCACATTATACACTTTGCGCCAGGCAGAGCACGTTATACAAATTGCGCCAGGCAGAGCACGTTATACAAATTGCGCCAGGCAGAGCACGCTATACAAATTGCGCCAGGCAGAGCACGTTATACACTTTGTGCCAGGCAGAGCACGTTATACACTTTGCGCCAGGCAGAGCACGTTATACACTTTGCGCCAGGCAGAGCACATTATACACATTGCACCAGGTAGAGCACATTATACACATTGCACAGAACCACCTATACACATTGTGCCAGGCAGAGCACGTTATACACATTGTGCCAGGCAGAGCACATTATACATTTTGCGCCAGGTAGAACCAGCTATACACACATTGCGCCAGGCAGAGCACGTTATACACATTGCGCCAGGCAGAGCACGTTATACACATTGCGCCAGGCAGAGCACGTTATACACATTGCGCCAGGCAGAGCACGTTATATACATTGCGCCAGGTAGAACCACCTATACACACACTGAGCCAGGCAGAGCACGTTATACACTTTGGACGGGGAGAAGCTGCTGGCAGCGCGATTGAATGGGGAGAAGCTACCGGTGGTGATTTGATGGCAAGAGAGGCACTGAAACAGTATTATTAGCAGAGACACACTGGTCACTTAGAGACCTCTCTGCTTGCAGTGCGTAAAACGCGCTATAGCGCATATTTTGTGATCACTGGGTGTAGTGGGAAGAGAGTGAGGTGGGTGTAGGGGGAAGAGAGAAACTGACTGAGAGCGGGTTGACAGAGGGGAAGAGAGACGGACAGACAGAGGTGGGGAGAGAGAGAGAACGAGGAGACGGACAGAGAGAGAGAGAGAGAGAACGAGGAGACGGACAGAGAGAGAGAGAGAGAGAACGAGGAGACGGACAGAGAGAGAGAGAGAGAGAACGAGGAGACGGACAGAGAGAGAGAGAGAGAGAACGAGGAGACGGACAGAGAGAGAGAGAGAGAGAACGAGGAGACGGACAGAGAGAGAGAGAGAGAGAACGAGGAGACGGACAGAGAGAGAGAGAGAGAGAACGAGGAGACGGACAGAGAGAGAGAGAGAGAGAACGAGGAGACGGACAGAGAGAGAGAGAACGAGGAGACGGACAGAGAGAGAGAGAGAGAACGAGGAGACGGACAGAGAGAGAGAGAGAGAGAACGAGGAGACGGACAGAGAGAGAGAGAGAGAACGAGGAGACGGACAGAGAGAGAGAGAGAGAACGAGGAGACGGACAGAGAGAGAGAGAGAACGAGGAGACGGACAGAGAGAGAGAGAGAACGAGGAGACGGACAGAGAGAGAGAGAACGAGGAGACGGACAGAGAGAGAGAACGAGGAGACGGACAGAGAGAGAGAGAGAGAACGAGGAGACGGACAGAGAGAGAGAGAGAACGAGGAGACGGACAGAGAGAGAGAGAGAACGAGGAGACGGACAGATAGAAAGAGAGAACGAGGAGACGGACAGAGAGAGAGAGAGAGAGAGAGAGAGAACGAGGAGACGGACAGAGAGAGAGAGAGAGAGAGAGAGAGAACGAGGAGACGGACAGAGAGAGAGAGAACGAGGAGACGGACAGAGAGAGAGAGAGAACGAGGAGACGGACAGAGAGAGAGAGAGAACGAGGAGACGGACAGAGAGAGAGAGAGAACGAGGAGACGGACAGAGAGAGAGAGAGAACGAGGAGACGGACAGAGAGAGAGAGAGAACGAGGAGACGGACAGAGAGAGAGAGAGAACGAGGAGACGGACAGAGAGAGAGAGAGAACGAGGAGACGGAGAGAACGAGGAGATGGACAGAGAGAGAACGAGGAGACGGACAGAGAGAGAGAGAACGAGGAGACGGAGAGAGAGAGAGAACGAGGAGACGGAGAGAACGAGGAGACGGAGAGAGGGAGAGAACGAGGAGACGGAGAGAGACAGAGAGAACGAGGAGACGGACAGAGAGAACGAGGAGACGGATAGAGAGAGAGAGAGAACGAGGAGACGGACAGAGAGAGTGTCAAAGTCAGAAAAATATCTCTATGCACACTACCATATTTGCACCTCACACATGTCCGTGCTGCGCATGCGTACGCTCTCCCGTACGTGCGCATACTCAGTCGCGGGCACCCGCAGGCGCACGGTATGCGTATTTACGGTAGAGTTTATGTGATCGTAGCGTGCGACTCAATCGTTACATATTTTCACTATATAATGTATTTTGTAGACCATGGTCCCTTTGATAGATTCTGAAAGTTTGGTTAATATAGAATGTTCGTGAACAGAGAAATCCCTCTTTGTTTGATACGAAGGGTCAGACAGGAGTAATACAGTGGTGTTTAGTACCCATTGGAAGAGTATTTAATTAGCAATATTCCGGTGTTGGTTTGAAGCGGATTAATCGCTCGTGCGAATAGTTATGGACATAAGAAGTTTATGAACATTTACTGTATTTGCACTTACTTATCCATGCGGCGGGAAACCCAGTTTCCCTCCCACCTGAGCTGTTGGAAATAGTCACGGCCCCCCTGTATGAATCAACCTATGACCTTTTGTTATAATGCGAGGAGGAATTCCTGTGTCCAATGAACAATGAGATTGTAGGGACTATTGAATTGCATTGTGTGTGGGGCATAAATAGACAGGCCGATCACATCCAGCTCTCACTCTTCAACGGTTATCATTGCTGAAAATCGGGAGCTGGATGTCCAGAGGCGCATGCGATCGTTTCCTTTGTGCGTAAGTTTTTCTCCGCAACTATATTGATCTTCTTGTTATTGTGGGCCAATTTCTCTCTCTCTCTCTCTTCTCCTCTTTTTCTCTTATTTTCCCTTAAATAGTAATTGTATTATATTTCCTGTGTAGTTATCTGGTTAGGTAGTCTATGTTATATTGTAGTGTATGATTTGTATTTGTATTAATTCTTTTGCAAGTATATCATTCATAATATATATATATATATTAGGCGTTGGACCCTAAGCCCAGGTATCTGTGTATTTCTTATAGTGTTAAGTATTCTCAGAGCGTCGGTGACGCTAGAACAGCTTTAAAGGTAATAAGGTTATACTGTGTTGCATTTACACTATCAATTACACTAAGGTTTTACTGCACAATACACTGTTTATGGTTTAGATACAAAGGTTTAACATTGTGAGCGTCAGCGCCGCTGGTGATCTCCTCGTGGTCCCGAGCATCCGCTACGCTATAGCGAATCATTACGTTAGTCGGCAGCCAATAGCGTGCCTGCCTGTGATCTCTTGGCCGTGAGCGAACGTGACGCTTGAGCGTCTCGACCACGGCTAAGCGATCGTTACGCAACGAGCGTACCCTTACGGTACTCCATACGTAAATAGCGTACAGTGTTCTTAGACCTCATAAAGGGTTTTATAGAAGATAAATATTTAGCTTTATCAATTGGCGGCTCGCCCGTCCTTCACATATCTGCACTAGGTAATTTCAGCAGACATTATCCAGCAGCAAAGGGCGGGAGATCATATTCCTCGTAGTGCTGTTTGGATAAGCGTCTGCTTCGCTTAGTAAAGGGTGCTGAAGGAATCCGGGAACCGGAGGTAAGAACAAAACAATAGTGTCTTTTTAAAACTGTTTATTTCTGTCTTGCGTACACACGCACGCATATCTGCATTTCTTTTCATTCGTGTATTTTCATATATCACTCTCCTGTTTGCCATTGTATAATTGATAAAACGTGCTAAGAGAGATTTGCTGCTATTTTATAGTTTAAGAGTAAAAAGGTAATATAGTTAAAGTATAGACAAACACAGCTGTGCCTGAGAGACAAGGCGAAGTCAGTGTGGTGCGCGGTAGATGATAAAGGATCATCTACATTGATAAACGTATAAATTGTGTTACGGTGGATCTTTGCTTTGCGTACACGTGTCTCTAACAAAGGACTGAGACTTGCGTACGCAACCCAAGGGCCGACGCACGCAGCGTATATTACGCAACGGAGCGTACGGGTACGCCCACGTAACTCAAATCACAAGTGTTAAAAAAAATTTCAACGCGATAAATAGCGCAACGCGGTAAATAACGCAAGGCGATAAATCGCGCAAATCTATTTTAACATTCGAAATTTAAATTAACAGATCCTTCTCCTAATTGGTAACACATCTGGTCTAAAGAAAATTTCTGCGCAGAAATAGAAATAGAAACAAAAGTGTATATGTGGTGAGTGAGTGTTTGTTTTTTACAATTTTTGAGGTTGAACCACAAGAAAAGTCGAGTTCTCGTGAGGTACATGCGTGTAAGTGACGTACATGGTGGCTAGGGAGGCATCCCTGGTTAAAACATACAATTTGAGCATTAGAGTGTAGCAGACCAGGAGGTCATACTGTAACAGACCAGGAGGTCATAGCAGACCAGCAGGTTCAGGTACAGCAGACAAGGAAGTCCGCTATACAGTCCACAGGCACAACACCTAAAAGGGTTGGTGCAACACCCATATAGGCCATACAAGCTCTGGCTGAAGGAATTCGCAGCCGTAATTTTCGATTCCACTGGTCGCTCCGTACATAAGATTAGTTGCTTATGTGCTGAACGATTGTACCGCACGTAATTGTGTGCATTAGTAAACCTGACCGGTACTATTTGTGTACGAAGGTCATAAACGCTATTTGTACATTCTAACGTGATTTCTGTAATTTTTTTTATTTTAAGGGAGGTTCGCTGCTCACTCAGGAACTATCCAACAACCAATAGTTACTGGAAAGAGTAAGTGTTCTTCGGATAACCCTCGCAGGTTCCAGTAAATAGAGGTTCAGGTCGCAGGGGCCCTGGGTCGAGTACGCCAGCACTATATCAGTGTGATCAGGTCGTATTGGTCGGCGTGGGCGAGTGAGTGGGGTACTCGGTAAACCGCCACCGTCAGCCTATTTTGAACATTTTGGTTTGCGTAAGGGTTGGCTGAATAAAGCAACACCTTCGAACTATGGGGGCCACTTGTTCAGGTAGGGGGCGATCAACCTCGGTTCGGGTTGATTCAGTGAACCGACCAGTCGGGTCGGCAAGGTACGTAATGTGTGAGAAATACGGAAGTCACACAGAAGCTTTATGTGATGAATGGGAGAGAATGACGGTACATGACGGGGAGAAATTCCCAAGAGTAGGTAGCTTCAGCACAGAAGTGTTAACGAATTTAAGGAGAAGGATATGTCTCATTAAATCAGCAAAGAGACGAATCAAGCATTATGATTATTTACAGTTGTGGCAACAGGAGGGTGACATACAGAGAGGATTGGCTCAGGCGGCGGGATCTGGCTCTATCAGGAAACTGATCGCCACGGCCCCACCGCCACCATATATATCGGGAGAAAAATTGGTTGCGGAGAATGACGCATTAAGGTGTAACAAACAAACACTTAGCAACTGTGTAAATGTTAAAGATAATGTTAACCAATTAACCAATGCAAGTATTAACCCGTGCAAGTTGTACCCTGTTTTGAACTTTCCTCAGGAGTGTGATCAAGAGGACGAATCGGCAACAATTTCAGCGCTCTCTCTAGCAGCCACCATAGCAGAGACCACAGTAGGCACAGCTCCACCCCCGAGATTAGTAACGAAAGCCCCTAGCGGAGGGATAGGTGAGGTCGTATCAACGGGTAAGTACGGCACCATACACTATGCTGAAACTATTTCACCACAGCCTGTAGAATCTACACAGAATGAGGTTGTTAGAGTTAATCCTGTTAAGGTAATAGTAGTTCCAAATGGGAAAACAGACACTTCAGGAGTCACTCCTGTTAGGAACATTGCCATGTATAGCCCATTTTCCCGAATGGAATTAAGGACCATAGTGTCTGAATTCCCTGACCCTAGAAAAGACTTAGTTGCCAGCCAAAAATACATCAGAGACCTAGGTAACACTGTAGAGCCCAACAATAAAGACTGGCAGATATTGCTGAGAGCATGTTTACCCTCCAATGTTGACGCAACTCAATTTTTAGCTGACTGTGGATTAGATCAGGATGTACCTCTTACAGAAGTGTACAACAAAGACAATGTAAAAAGAATAAGTTTACAGTTAAAGGAGTATTTCCCAGCCGTAGTTAAATGGAACAAAATATTCTCCATTAAACAGAAGGAGTCAGAAACAGCTGCAGAGTATTTTCACAGAGCATTATCAGAAATGGCAAAATACACAGGCATAGAGGACATTAAAACAAACATAAACCATCGAGAAGTAGCAGTATCGGTACTGATGGATGGTTTAAAAGAGTCATTGAAGACTAGGGTACAGACCACACAACCATGTTGGCGAGGTCTGTCTGTGGCTACTTTGAGAGAGGCTGCTATTGATCACGATAGGAACATCACCAGACACAGGGAACAACAAGGTGATAAGTTAATGGCAGTAAGTATACAGGCCCTGACCACAAGGCAGCCTTTGTTTATATCACCAAACCCTGTGGGTAAGTCAAATGTGGTTACTTGTTATTCTTGTCATAAACAGGGACACATGGCACGAGATTGTAGAGTGAAGAATTCACGAAACTCATACCAACCCCCTAGACAACGACACGACACACGACATTGGGATCAGGGTCCGCAGAAACGGAGTTATGAGCCACATACAGGGGAAACAAAAAGATATCCCCCGAACAGAGACTGGCAAGCCTCTGGTAGCTCCCAATTAACTCCATCACAAGTAGTTGCTGCCAGCGGGATTCAGGGAGGTCACCATACCCAATAGGGGTGTGGCCATACCTGTAATCTGCAGCCAGTAAAATTGATTGCAAGCCTTGGAAGTGAACCAGAAATTGCAATCAATGTAGCTGGTAAATCATTAAACTTTCTTGTAGACACAGGGGCGGCCAAATCAGTGATAAATTCGACAGTGGGCATGAGAACCACTGGTAAGACAATTCCAGCCATAGGGGTAACGGGAGTAGTCCAGCACTACCCTGTTAGCAAACCAGCCGAGATTACAGTAGGGCCTTTACATACCAAGCATTCCTTTTTGCTGGCTGCATCGGCACCGACTAATCTCCTGGGAAGAGACTTACTGTGTAAAATGGGGTGCGTCATTTATTGTACTCCTGAAGGTGTATTCTTGGACATACCTGAGAATCACGCTCAGGAAGTGCGAGACATGTTAGACTCCCCGTCAAAATTAATGTCACATACCATTATGACAAATAGGACTCCCTCCCAAGTAGAAGAAATGACATCTCAGATACCAGAGTCACTTTGGACTAAAGATGGACAGGACACTGGATTAATGGCAAACATAGCTCCGGTAGTTGTACAAGTAAAAGATGGTAGGATAGCTCCAAAAATCCCACAGTACCCTCTGAAGCCAGAGGTGGAGTTAGGAGTGTATCCCGTAATAGAGCGCTTGCTACAACAGGGCATTCTGGTAAGAACGTCCAGCACTGCCAATAGTCCATCTTCCCTGTTAAAAAGAGTGGGGGGAGGGGTTACCGGCTGGTGCAGGATCTAAGGGGGATTAACAAAATAGTTGAGAGTCAGTTCCCCGTAGTGCCAAATCCAGCTGTCATCCTAATGCAAATCCCTCCCACTGCGAAATTTTTCACTGTTATTGACCTCTGCTCCGCTTTCTTTTCGGTACCTCTGCACCCTGACAGTCAATATTTGTTTGCATTTACATACAGAGGAGTCCAATACACATGGACTCGATTACCACAAGGATTCATAGATAGTCCAAGTATATTTTCCCAGGCTTTGCATGATTGTTTACAGTCTTTCCAACCAGTGAGTGGATCAGTATTAATACAGTACGTGGATGATCTACTACTGTGTTCTGATTCATTGGAAGCATCCCTGAAGGATACGAAACAGCTCCTGTTTCATCTTTCAGACACAGGACACAAGGTTTCCAAAGACAAGTTGCAATTATGCCAAACTAAGGTAAAATATTTGGGACACTGTCTAACACAAGGACTGAGACACCTGACCGCTGATAGAATTCAAGCAATTAGAGACATGACTCTACCACAAACCCAGCAACAGATCAGAACATTTTTAGGAATGTGTGGGTATTGCCGTAACTGGATCCCAGGGTTTTCCATTCTAGCGTTACCCTTGCAGGAGATGGTCTCCTCAAACAAACCTGATACATACAGACGAGTCTGAGACAGCATTTGAGAGACTTAAACAGTGCCTAACGCAGGCACCAGCATTAGGTATGCCAGACTATGGGAAACCCTTTGAACTATACGGAACAGAAAGTGCTGGTTGCGCGGCAGGCGTACTAACCCAAAAGCACGGTGATGCCAGCAGGCCAGTAGCATATTACAGCGCTCAGCTAGATACGGTAGCGCGATCCCTCCACACATGCTTGCGAAGCGTTGCTGCGATAGCATTACTAGTAACGAAAAGCGAAGACGTTGTGCTAGGTCACAACCTCACAATTCATACACCACATGCAGTGTCAGCCTTGTTAAATTCTGCCCAAACCAGACACGTCTCATCAGCGCGGTTTACAAGATGGGAATTGGCACTAATGGCCCCCGTAAACATCACCATAAGGAGATGCAGTGCATTAAATCCTGCAACATATCTCCCAGGTGTGCCTGGACAGGCACAAAGGGTGGAGGATGAGAGTGGTGGGGAAGGAGGATTTAATACAAAGGAAGACACACATGATTGTATGGAATATTTGACCCAAAATTTTACCGCAAGGCCTGACATCAGTGACAACCCACTGGAAGATGTAGAACTTACGTTCTACACGGACGGTAGTTGTCATAGACAGTCAGACTCGGGAGACTTGTGTACTGGATACGCAGTCGTAGATGACCAAGGCACCATAGAAGTGGAACCGCTAGGCCCACCTCACTCAGCCCAGGTTGCTGAACTGGTCGCCCTAACCAGAGCATGTGAATTGGCTAAGGGCAAATCAGCCAATATCTACACCGATTCTAGATACGCATTCGGGGTAGTCCATGATTTCGGAGCCCTATGGCGCCTCAGAAATTTCATGACGGCAGCTGGTACACCGGTAGCGCATGCAGCTCACATAAAAAGGCTTCTAACAGCGATACAGGAACCCGACAGAGTGGCTGTTATCAAATGTAAAGCACACACATATAGCCAAGACCCAGTATCACTTGGTAAAAGCCGAGCAGACGAAGCTGCTAAGTTAGCAGCTGCTACCCCCAGACAGACAGACACCACACAACTGATGGTATTTAATACCATCAACACCCAGAAGTTGTGTGAGATGCAAAATTTGTGTTCCACACAGGAAAAGGCAGTCTGGAAGGCAAAAGGATATGGCCAGGAGTCCTCAGGACTCTGGACGGATGGACACGGTAAACCAGTGGCCCCCAGAGCATACCTTCCATGTTTAGCTGAGGCAGCTCACGGGCTGACTCATCTGGGCAAGGAAGGGATGTGCAAGTTGGTAAGAGCATATTGGTGTGCCCCAGGATTTTCATCTCATGCGAGTAAAAGGGCAATGTCATGCCTTACCTGTCTGAGAAAGAACATCGGAAAGGCAATACCTACAGAACCATCTCATATCCCACCTGCCGGCGGCCCTTTCCAGGTAATACAGATTGACTTTATTCAATTACCCCCTTGTCGAAATTTGAAATATGTACTTGTTTGTATAGATGTTTTTTCAAATTGGGTCGAAGCATTTCCGGCGGCCACAAATACCGCTATGTTTACTGCTAAGAAAATTGTGCAGGAATTTGTATGTAGATATGGTATCCCTAGAATCATCGAAAGTGATAGGGGTACCCATTTTACAGGTGATGTCTTTCAAGGAATGTGTAAATTGATGGGAATTGATAGCAAGCTGCACACTCCATACCGTCCACAGGCGAGTGCGAAAGTGGAAAGAGTGAACAGCACTATTAAAAATAAACTGAGTAAAGTGATGGCAGAGACAGGATTGACATGGCCAGAAGCTTTACCCATTGTACTGTACAGCATCAGAACCACTCCCAGGTCCCCTCTTAATCTATCTCCCTTTGAAATCTTGTTTGGTCGACAACCGCATGTTATGATTAACCCTCAGGATGATTTGAAGTGTAACAATGAAGTGACTGTAAAATACTTGATTAACATGAGTAAACAGTTAAGGAATCAAAATGATAATCTGAAGTTAGTGATTCCTGATTTACCAGATAGTAATTGTCATGACATTGAACCTGGGGATTATGTAATGATACGGAATTTTCTACGCTCAGGTTGCCTTATTGACAGATGGGAAGGACCATACCAGGTTTTATTGACTAGCACTACAGCATTGAAGGTTGCTGAGAGAGAGACTTGGGTTCATTCGTCCAACTGTAAAAAGGTTGCTGATCCAGAGAGGTCCCGTGATAAGGAACAGACGGTAGAGGTTGTATCACTGGAGTGTCTGTTCCAGGAAGATTGAGGCGGCACCTGAGCATTGAAAATCACAAGACCAAAAGCAGTTGTCGATCCCCTGTTCCCTTTTATTGTTTTTCTCCAACTTCCCATCCCCTCTCCCTCAAATTATTTTTTCCCCCTTCTCATTCTTCTCCGTTTCCTCCTACAAGATGGACTTGCCCCAAGAGACTGTGATCCGGATTTTCCTGTTGACCATGATGTTGACTAGAGCAGTCTGTTCCGGCGAGAGTACCATGGAGGTCGAGAGAGGTTCTGGAATGGGTTCTGATGACAGAGATGGAGGCGTAGTTTTCCAAGAACAACATAATCAACAAGCAAAGGCGAGTATCAGAAAACGATCCGATAGCATTGACCATAGAAGGAATTGTGAAGGATTGTTAGCTGAAGAAAACTGTATCTGTCGGCTCTGTAACAATGTCATTGAGGATGGGTGCATAAAGAAATGCCAATCCAGTTTTAATATCCATATGGACCGGCATCCATTGAGCGACTATCACTCCTTAGTGGGTAGTGTGTTAAATAAAACAGATTGTTGGGTATGCTCTCAAGTACCTCAAGGTCATAGCAAATCAGGGCTAGTACCATTTCCTTTAACGTTAGGGGAGGTACTTGAGTTAAGTGGTGGGAGACCGGTGGACAGGAGGTTTAATATCTCCAGCCCTCCTAGTTTGAAGCTCCACCAATACCATGTGGATAGGTCCCTATTATGTTTTAACATCTCCAATCCCCGAAAGCCGGGAAATTGGGAAGTGTCATGGAGTAATCAAACCATGACCTTTTCGCATAGAGCAGATAGAATGCCTACAGATACAGAGCTTATACGCCACATAGCCAGTAGAGGAAAATCTTTCCGATATAGGTATACCTTAGGAAATAGGATTACGAGAGTTGGAGAGGTATCACCAGGATACTGTGCACATATCGTACAACCTGATACGTGTACTAAGCAGATGGAAGAATTAGGGTTAGGAGATTTCACATGGAAGGTGTGTAATATGGTTATGTCCTACTCCGTCCCATATGTTCTCCCCGATGATGCATATTTCATATGCGGGAGAAAGGCGTATAAGTGGCTTGCCCCAAACTCTGAAGGATTGTGTTATATTGGAAAAGTACTGCCTGAAGTAATGACTATCACATGACAAAATGAAAGACATACACCGTGTTGCCCAAACTCCTTATACTCACACCCATTACGAGCACGTAGTTAAACGGCACCTGATAGAAAGAACAGAGCATCCGGCCTCTGACATGATCCATGAATCCACCGGGATTCAGTTTCTAATCGCGTTAGACATCACTCGCACCGCCAGAGGAGTGTTGAATTATAAATACATATCTGCGCTTGCAAATTTGTTAGATAATATCACTGAAATGTATGATGACACGTTTAGGTATACTGGAAGAGAACTTCAGGCTTATAAAACAGAACTGGTACAGCATAGAATGGTTCTTAATTACCTCACAGCAGTGACAGGCGGATATTGTGTCACACTGGCAACACAATACGGCGTGAAATGTTGCACATATATTACGAATAGCACCGAGGACCCGGTCGAGGTCATAGACCAAAAGATGGACGATATTCTCCAACTGAAGTGGGAATTTCGCAGGAGACACAATCTCACTCTTGCTGCTGTAGGTAATGAGCTGACTGGTTGGGTGTCATGGTTGAACCCGCGAAATTGGTTCTCTGGTTTAGGAGACTGGGCTCAAGGAGTCATAATGGATGTTGGGAAGTTTCTCCTATGTATCTTAGGTGTTGTCATATCAATTGGTTTGATATTTAGATGCGGTCAGGCTTTAATGAAGTGCAAACACCGTACCAGGGTAATGAGTTTGAGGAGTGAGGAAACTGTAATTCCAATGGACTTGATTTATGACCCAACGGTAGAAACAATGATGTGATGAAAATGCGATTTCTACGGTCCGTTTCTTTCACCTGTTTTTCCGTTTCCTCCAAGGTAAAAAGACCCACTTGGACGAGGAGTTTGATGAGCCGATATACAGACAACAGATGGATTAAAGAAGAAGTTTTGACAACCTGATACACAGATTTTTGATGAACTATGCCATGGATCCCCAGTTTCCCTAGAAATTTTAAAATTACGCTAGTCCAACACTTTTGTAAATCTATGGACATTGACAGCTTTTGCTCGCACCTTATGGGCAAAAGCACAAAGAAGACTGCATTCAACAGACACCAAACAAGACCTCAATCGACGAATGTACATTTACCTGACATAGAATACCACCGCATTTACCGTAATTATGTCTTTTCTTCATTTCTACAACCCTCAGGTAATGACACACATAGTCGATAGGGAATACAGGCACAGATATCAGCAATCACATATCTCCCCCATTCATGTATCATCAACTAAAATGTGCTCCCCAATTTTGTTACAACCAAAGCCGAAAAGAGCTCGGTAAAGTTTGACAGCCCATCCACAGACCCGTACCACGGGATAAGAAGGAATTCAAATGTATACTTCGCAATACCTCGAAGCTTGATTTAAAACACGTACGGCATGATGATACATGACCCCCAAGCACGGATTCATACACACATGCTTCTGCTATCTCACTAGGTCATACCCTTTTCCTACCTTCTCCTCTCCTCCCCTACCCAACCATGTAAATGTATTAACCCCTGACATATATTTTTCTCTTTTTGAAATGTTTTAGAAGGTGGCAGTTATTGTTGACTGCCAAAGGGTGGACTGTCAAAGTCAGAAAAATATCTCTATGCACACTACCATATTTGCACCTCACACAGGTCCGTGCTGCGCATGCGTACGCTCTCCCGTACGTGCGCATACTCACAGTCGCGGGCACCCGCAGGCGCACGGTATGCGTATTTACGGTAGAGTTTATGTGATCGTAGCGTGCGACTCAATCGTTACATATTTTCACTATATAATGTATTTTGTAGACCATGGTCCCTTTGATAGATTCTGAAAGTTTGGTTAATATAGAATGTTCGTGAACAGAGAAATCCCTCTTTGTTTGATACGAAGGGTCAGACAGGAGTAATACAGTGGTGTTTAGTACCCATCGGAAGAGTATTTAATTAGCAATATTCCGGTGTTGGTTTGAAGCGGATTAATCGCTCGTGCGAATAGTTATGGACATAAGAAGTTTATGAACATTTACTGTATTTGCACTTACTTATCCATGCGGCGGGAAACCCAGTTTCCTTCCCACCTGAGCTGTTGGAAATAGTCACGGCCCACCTGTATGAATCAACCTATGACCTTTTGTTATAATGCGAGGAGGAATTCCTGTGTCCAATGAACAATGAGATTGTAGGGACTATTGAATTGCATTGTGTGTGGGGCATAAATAGACAGGCCGATCACATCCAGCTCTCACTCTTCAACGGTTATCATTGCTGAAAATCGGGAGCTGGATGTCCAGAGGCGCATGCGATCGTTTCCTTTGTGCGTAAGTTTTTCTCCGCAACTATATTGATCTTCTTGTTATTGTGGGCCAATTTCTCTCTCTCTCTCTTCTCCTCTTTTTTTCCCTTAAATAGTAATTGTATTATATTTCCTGTGTAGTTATCTGGTTAGGTAGTCTATGTTATATTGTAGTGTATGATTTGTATTTGTATTAATTCTTTTGCAAGTATATCATTCATAATATATATATATATATTAGGCGTTGGACCCTAAGCCCAGGTATCTGTGTATTTCTTATAGTGTTAAGTATTCTCAGAGCGTCGGTGACGCTAGAACAGCTTTAAAGGTAATAAGGTTATACTGTGTTGCATTTACACTCTATCAATTACACTAAGGTTTTACTGCACAATACACTGTTTATGGTTTAGATACAAAGGTTTAACATTGTGAGCGTCAGCGCCGCTGGTGATCTCCTCGTGGTCCCGAGCGTCCGCTACGCTATAGCGAATCATTACGTTAGTCGGCAGCCAATAGCGTGCCTGCCTGTGATCTCTTGGCCGTGAGCGAACGTGACGCTTGAGCGTCTCGACCACGGCTAAGCGATCGTTACGCAACGAGCGTACCCTTACGGTACTCCATACGTAAATAGCGTACAGTGTTCTTAGACCTCATAAAGGGTTTTATAGAAGATAAATATTTAGCTTTATCAAGAGAGAGAGCGAACGAGGAGACGGACAGAGAGAGAGAGCGAACGAGGAGACGGACAGAGAGAGAGAGAGAGAGAGCGAACGAGGAGACGGACAGAGAGAGAGAGAGAGCGAACGAGGAGACGGACAGAGAGAGAGAGAGAGCGAACGAGGAGACGGACAGAGAGAGAGAGAGAGCGAACGAGGAGACGGACAGAGAGAGAGAGAGAGCGAACGAGGAGACGGACAGAGAGAGAGAGAGAGCGAACGAGGAGACGGACAGAGAGAGAGAGAGCGAACGAGGAGACGGACAGAGAGAGAGCGAACGAGGAGACGGACAGAGAGAGAGAGAGAGCGAACGAGGAGACGGACAGAGAGAGAGAGAGCGAACGAGGAGACTGACAGAGAGAGCGAGCGAACGAGGAGACGGACAGAGAGAGAGAGAGCGAGCGAGGAGACGGACAGAGAGAGAGAGAGAGCGAGCGAACGAGGAGACGGACAGAGAGAGAGAGAGAGCGAGCGAACGAGGAGACGGACAGAGAGAGAGAGAGCGAGCGAACGAGGAGACGGACAGAGAGAGAGCGAGCGAGCGAGGAGACGGACAGAGAGAGAGAGAGAGAGCGAGCGAGCGAGGAGACGGACAGAGAGAGAGAGAGAGCGAGCGAGCGAGGAGACGGACAGAGAGAGAGAGAGAGCGAGCGAACGAGGAGACGGACAGAGAGAGAGAGAGCGAGCGAACGAGGAGACGGACAGAGAGAGAGAGAGAGCGAACGAGGAGACGGACAGAGAGAGAGAGAGAGAGAGCGAACGAGGAGACGGACAGAGAGAGAGAGAGCGAACGAGGAGACGGACAGAGAGAGAGAGAGAGAGAGAGAGAGCGAACGAGGAGACGGACAGAGAGAGAGAGAGAGAGCGAACGAGGAGACGGACAGAGAGAGAGAGAGCGAACGAGGAGACGGACAGAGAGAGAGAGAGAGAGCGAACGAGGAGACGGACAGAGAGAGAGAGAGAGAGCGAACGAGGAGACGGACAGAGAGAGAGAGAGAGAGCGAACGAGGAGACGGACAGAGAGAGAGAGAGAGAGCGAACGAGGAGACGGACAGAGAGAGAGCGAGAGAGCGAACGAGGAGACGGACAGAGAGAGAGCGAGCGAACGAGGAGACGGACAGAGAGAGAGCGAGCGAACGAGGAGACGGACAGAGAGAGAGAGAGCGAGCGAACGAGGAGACGGACAGAGAGAGAGAGAGCGAGCGAACGAGGAGACGGACAGAGAGAGAGAGAGCGAGCGAACGAGGAGACGGACAGAGAGAGAGCGAGCGAACGAGGAGACGGACAGAGAGAGAGAGAGCGAACGAGGAGACGGACAGAGAGAGAGAGAGCGAACGAGGAGACGGACAGAGAGAGAGAGAGCGAACGAGGAGACGGACAGAGAGAGAGAGAGCGAACGAGGAGACGGACAGAGAGAGAGAGAGCGAACGAGGAGACGGACAGAGAGAGAGAGCGAACGAGGAGACGGACAGAGAGAGAGAGAGAGAGAGCGAACGAGGAGACGGACAGAGAGAGAGAGAGAGAGAGCGAACGAGGAGACGGACAGAGAGAGAGAGAGAGCGAACGAGGAGACGGACAGAGAGAGAGAGAGAGAGAGCGAACGAGGAGACGGACAGAGAGAGAGAGAGAGAGAGCGAACGAGGAGACGGACAGAGAGAGAGAGAGAGCGAACGAGGAGACGGACAGAGAGAGAGAGAGAGCGAACGAGGAGACGGACAGAGAGAGAGAGAGAGAGAGCGAACGAGGAGACGGACAGAGAGAGAGAGAGAGAGAGCGAACGAGGAGACGGACAGAGAGAGAGAGAGAGCGAACGAGGAGACGGACAGAGAGAGAGAGAGAGCGAACGAGGAGACGGACAGAGAGAGAGAGAGAGCGAACGAGGAGACGGACAGAGAGAGAGAGAGAGCGAACGAGGAGACGGACAGAGAGAGAGAGAGAGCGAGCGAGGAGACGGACAGACAGAGAGAGAGAGAGCGAGCGAGGAGACGGACAGACAGAGAGAGAGAGAGCGAGCGAGGAGACGGACAGAGAGAGAGAGAGAGCGAACGAGGAGACGGACAGAGAGAGAGAGAGCGAACGAGGAGACGGACAGAGAGAGAGAGAGCGAACGAGGAGACGGACAGAGAGAGAGAGAGAGAGAGAGAGAGAACGAGGAGACGGACAGAGAGAGAGAGAGCGAACGAGGAGACGGACAGAGAGAGAGAGAGAGAGAGAGAGAGAACGAGGAGACGGACAGAGAGAGAGAACGAGGAGACGGACAGAGAGAGAGAGAACGAGGAGACGGACAGAGAGAGAGAGAGAGAACGAGGAGACGGACAGAGAGAGAGAGAGAGAACGAGGAGACGGACAGAGAGAGAGAGAGAGAACGAGGAGACGGACAGAGAGAGAGAGAGAGAACGAGGAGACGGACAGAGAGAGAGAGAGAACGAGGAGACGGACAGAGAGAGAGAGAAAACGAGGAGACGGACAGAGAGAGAAAACGAGGAGACGGACAGAGAGAGAGAGAGAGAAAACGAGGAGACGGACAGAGAGAGAGAGAGAAAACGAGGAGACGGACAGAGAGAGAGAGAGAAAACGAGGAGACGGACAGAGAGAGAGAGAGAAAACGAGGAGACGGACAGAGAGAGAGAGAAAACGAGGAGACGGACAGAGAGAGAGAGAAAACGAGGAGACGGACAGAGAGAGAGAGAACGAGGAGACGGACAGAGAGAGAGAGAACGAGGAGACGGACAGAGAGAGAGAGAACGAGGAGACGGACAGAGAGAGAGAGAACGAGGAGACGGACAGAGAGAGAGAACGAGGAGACGGACAGAGAGAGAGAACGAGGAGACGGACAGAGAGAACGAGGAGACGGACAGAGAGAGAGAACGAGGAGACGGACAGAGAGAGAGGGAGGAAACGAGACGGACGGACAGAGAGAGAGAGAGAGAGAGAGAGAGAGAGAGAGAGAGGGAACGAGAGAGGGAACGAGACTGAAAGAGCGAGAGAGAAAGGGGAGGGGGGAGATTGGACAGAGAAAGGGGGGAGATGGAAAGAGGGGGGGAAAGACAGAGAGAGAGAGGGGATAAATGGAGGCAGAGGAAAGGGAGTGATTGAGAGAGGGGCTTGTACTACTGTAGCATTGCTTGTCAGTGGTGTATATAATCTAGGGCTGCTACTGTGCATTGACACGGCTGACAGTGCCTCTGCACATTCCTCCGACGGACTTTTGGCGCCGGGGACGGTTAGGACAGGGGTGTAATAGAAGTAGGCAAGGGCTGTGAGAGCGACCCCAGTCCTCCCCTTCCAGCCCGGTGTCCGTGTCAGCAGCAATAGAGGGGGAGTTTAGATTAGTAAAATAGGTACAGTAAGACACAGGCAGCATTTGAGTGGGAGGAGAAAGAGCGGACCTTTTACTGGCCGGGAGACAGGACCCGAGTGACTGGCTGTGCAGTGGCCGTCTTCATACACAGGCTCTGGGACACTGGCGGTGGGCGGGCGAACAGGCGCAGCGCTGGTCGCGGCATTTAATGAGTCAGTGAGACTCATTGTAATGCCGTCCCTGAACCAGCCCCCACCGCGGGAACAGACAGCCCCCCTCTCCCCACGCCACTTATAACGAGCTCTTACCGTGCACCCGACCCCCCCCCCTCTCCCCTGCCACGGACCACTGGCAGCACTCAGAAGCCAAACCCCCTCCCCAGCCGCGGGTTACCCAATGTCACAGAGGATCGCTACCACGCTGCGCTGTCATGTCCTGACTGGCAAGGCTCCACCTCCTGTTTTTAAAGCCTGCCGCCGGGCCGCCACGCCAATCTGACAGGCTAGCGATTGGCTGCAGCGGAGCGCGTCCCAGAGGACTCACACATGTTGGAAAAGTGAGTCCCTGAACATCAATACCGGGTAAAAAACGCGCTATAGCGCGTTTTTGCAAACACTGGTTACAATGGGGACGTCCCAGAGCACCCAAAACGGGTGGGAGAGCGCTGAGAGTCCTGTAAAAACCGCTCGGCCAAACTGTGATGCAGAGGCCGCAAAAGTGTCAAACTTATAGAATTTGACAAAACGAATGTCGGACCGACCAAGTAGCCGCCCGACAAAGTATTCATGGAGACCCCACGGGCAGCCGCCCATGAAGGTTCCACAACGCGCGTAGAGTGCGCTGAAATGGAAAACGGAGGCTCCCGAGCAACCGCCAAGAAGACTGTCTGATGGTTAGATGTATCCAACGGCCCAGGGTATGCTGGGACCCCGGCTATTTAGTACGGGAGCATCGTACAGAAGAGGGAAGAAAAAATTCGTCGAATAGCCTAAGATCTCTGTAGAGAGAGTCGGCGAGCCCTGACCACCTTCAAAGAGGGCCGAAAACACTGGGGTCAGATTTGTAGGAAAAACGGACATCCCCTCTGGAAGAAACGACCGCTGAGTCTGAAGCTTAGCCGGGGGAGTTGCCAATAGAGTACTCCCTGAAAGAGAGCCCGAACTTACGGCCGGCAGGCTGATCTCTTTTGGAAGAAAACCGAAAGGGCAGACACCTAGATTTCAGGTCAATGTATTTTGAAGCGCAGCCGAGCAAAACTTCCCAGAGAAACCAAAGATGACGGCTGAATGGTAACTGAAAGAAGGGGAAAACCCTTGTTATCCTCACTATGCCCTATAAAGTTTTCCAAAAGAGGCAAAAGCGAGAAGAGGTAACAGACTTCAGAAATCGGGGCCCAGTAGGCATAACCGAACTAGGGAACTCCTCCCTTCTGAGGTCTCGTGAACAGTCACACGGTTAAACGAAACCAGTTTAAGATGAACAAAGAAAAGGACCCTGTTGAAGTAGACAGTCTAGTCGAGGTAGGAGCCAAGGCTCCTGTACTGACAACAGGTGTAGCTGTATCTTCAAGTCATGCGCGGCCCAACCGGAGCCACCAAGAGGACTAGCGCGCATATTCCCGTCCTGTGTTATCGAAGTGAGGTATGAACAAACAAAGGAGGCAGGATAGAAAAACCCGAAACTCCAAGGAGCCCTGAGGGCATCCTCGGCTACTACCGCCAGAGCTCACGTCCGAGAGTAGTAAAGGGTTAAAGAGTCACACAGAACGCCCTGAGGTCGATCCGAAATCTCCGCCAACAGCGGACCAGCTGAGAAAACTCCGGGAAATGTCCCCTCACGCATGAGTCTGACCTGGCGGCTTGACCTGGAAAGAAGATTTTTGTCCTTCGCTCAGAGGGGAGTGTAGGCGACCACTCATTGCATCGCAATCTGACTTAAGAAATAGAGTACCTGGTGCCGAGGAATGAAAAATCCTCTGGCGGGCCGTGTTGAGAAAAGTCTACGAGGAGCATAAATTGGATCCGTGTCGAACCAGAAGCTCCTGGATCCTCCGGAAATTCAGAAGCCACCTAATGTACAGAGTGGGATTGTAGCAGTAGATTGTCCCATTAGGGAACAAACGTCACTTCCTTCCCTTGAAAAAGAGTTATTCTGTGATCTTCCTGAACCCTGTGGGAGCGGAAGAGAGACTGAATGGAAAGGACTGACAGTGAAAATGAGTATCCTGTAATGCGAATCTGAGAAAAGCCCGATGAGGAAACCCAACGGAAATCAGTAAACAGGCATCCCTGAAGATAAGGGACGCGTAAAACCCCTTTTTTTTTTAAACTAGCAATCACAGACTGAAAGGATTCTAAGGACAAAATAGGCCTGGTCGAGCCAACTGGCTTCGGAACGAAAAGAAAACAAAGGCCTGAGAACTGTCCCGATTCAAATGATATGTGAAAAAATAGGATTTTGGTACTTACCAGGTAAATCCTTTTCTTTGAATCCATAGGGGGCACTGGAGTACTCTTGGGATATAGACGGGCTTCCGTAGGAACAGCACTGAATATTTAAATTTAGAACACTCCACCCCTCCATATCCCCGAGTACCTCTCAGTGTTTTTTACTGACCTGAACAGGAACTAGAGAGAGGTTTGGATTATTACATATAACATAATGGACAATAACGAAGTTGACACATAACGTTACTGACAACTAAACAGTTGACACCCTAACCAGCACTTGTAATTTGAACCAGTCGGTGAAAGTGTGTTACCATAAGATCCTCAGAACTCACCACAACTAGGTAAAACTGCTCTGGGTGGGCGTCCAGTGCCCCCTATGGATTCAAAGAAAAGGATTTACCTGGTAAGTACCAAAATCCTATTTTCTTTATCATCCACTAGGGGTCACTGGAGTACTCTTGGGACGTACCAAAGCTTCCCCCGTGGACGGGAGAGCTGTTTGGCACTTGTAACACTAGGCGGCCAAAGCTAGATGCTGATGCCGCAAACGTATCAAACTTGTAAAAGCGCACAAACGTGTGCACTGAAGACCATGTAGCCGCACGGCAAAGCTGCGTCGTAGAAGCTCCCCGACCAGCTGCCCATGAAGTTCCCACAGAATGTGTGGAATGAGCGGTTACTGACGTAGGCGGTTGTAACCTAGCATGAAGGTAAGCCTGACGTATGGTCAATTTTATCCATCTGGATAAGGTTTGTTTAGACGCTGGCCAACCCATCTTGGCAGCATCATAGAGAACAAACAACGTATCCGTCTTACGAACTGAAGACGTTCGGGATACATAAACGCGTAATGCGCGTACCACATCCAGAGTTCCAGAATGTGCTGTCAACACAGGAACTACTATTGGTTGATTGATGTGAAAAGATGACACTACCTTTGGTAAGAAAGCGGGATTCGTCCGAAGTTCCGCTCTGTCATCATGAAATACCAAATACGGTGACTTGCATGACAAGGCACCCAAATCCGAAACACGCCTTGCCGAAGCTAAGGCTAGAAGAAAAATTGTTTTCCAAGTGAGAAACTTTATATCCACTTGCTGTAAGGGTTCAAAATATGAAGACTGTAAGAACTCTAAAAACCAGATTCAAGTCCCATGGCGCTGTAGGTGGAATGAATGGAGGCTGTACTCTGAGGACACCTTGGAGAAAAGTGCGTATAGACGGCAATAGAGCCAATCGTCTTTGAAAGTAAATTGACAAAGCAGATACCTGCACCTTTAGTGTAGATAAACGCAGTCCTCCATCTAACCCTGTTTGTAGAAACAACAAAAGGCGGGATAACTTGAAAGATGATGTCGGAAACTTCCGAGCTTCACACCAACCTATATAGGCACGCCATATTCTGTAATAATGAGCTGCCGTAACCGGCTTCCTAGCTCGTAACATGGTTGGTATAACCGAATCTGTTATGCCCTCTCTTCTTAAGAGGGCGGTCTCAACAGCCACCCCGTCAAACGCAGCCGCGCTAAATCGGGGTAAAGGAACGGACCCTGTTGTAACAGGTCTGGACGCAGTGGGAGCGGCCAAGGATCGTCTGCGAGTAGTCCTCGGAGATCCGAGAACCAAGCTCTCCGAGGCCAATGAGGCGCCACTAGTATGACTGACAGACTCTCTTTTGATCCGTTTTAGCACCAGAGGGAGCAACGGAAACGGTGGAAACAGATACACAAGACTGTACGGCCACGCGACAGTGAGAGCATCCACCGCCACTGCCTTTGGATCTCTTGTTCTGGACACATACTGGGACGTTTGGTGATTGTGTCGAGACGCCATCAGGTCCACCTGAGGATAACCCCATCTCTGAACCAACATGTGAAACACTTCTGGATTTAATGCCCATTCGCCTGGATGAAAATCCCGACGACTGAGATAATCCGCTTCCCAGTTGTCCACTCCCGGAATGAACACTGCCGACAATATCACCTGGTGGCATTCCGCCCAATTGAGGATACAAGCTACTTCCCGCATTGCCATGCGGCTTCTTGTTCCTCCTTGTTTGTTGATGTATGCGACCGCCGTCGCATTGTCCGACTGCACTTGGACAGGCTGAGAGCGAAGCATGTGCACTGCTTGTCGTAGCGCATTGTAAATTGCGCGGAGTTCTAGGACATTTATAGACAGCAATTTTTCGTGATCCGCCCAGAGACCCTGGAGCTGACAATTTTGAATTACCGCTCCCCAACCTCTGAGACTGGCGTCCGTAGTTAGAATTATCCAATTCCAGCCTCCGAACCGTCTTCCTGCGGTTAAATGGTGTTCCTTGAGCCACCAGAGCAGAGATACTCTTGCCCTTGGCGACAACCTCACCCTGTGGTGAATCTGCAGATGCGAGCCCGACCACTGGGCGAGCACATTCAGTTGAAATGGACGCGAGTGAAATCTTCCGAACTGAAGCGCTTCGAAAGCTGCCACCATTGTGCCTAAGAGGCGAATGCACAAGTGTACCGACACTGTGCATGGCTTGAGCACTAATTGTACTAGATGGCGTAGAATTTGTACTTTCTGCTGTGGTAGGTAAATTCTTTGATTGACCGTATCGAGAATCATACCTAGGAATTGAAGGCGTTGAGACGGAATTAGATGTGATTTCTTGAAGTTGACAATCCAACCGTGGTGAACCAGTACATCGTATGTTAGCAGCGCATGTTGGAGAAGTATCTGTTGAGACGAAGCTTTGATGAGCAGATCGTCTAAATACGGAACTATTGTCACTCCCAGGGATCTGAGATGAGCTATCATCACAGACATCACTTTGGTGAATACCCGAGGCGCTGATGACAGGCCAAACGGTAGAGCCTGAAACTGGTAATGTTTCTGGCGTATTGCAAACCGTAAGAATTTCTGATGAGGCTGCCAAATTGGAATGTGTAAGTACGCATCTTTGAGATCTAGCGCAATCATAAATTCCTTTGGCTCTAAACCCGCAATCACCGAACGCAGAGACTCCATTTTGAATCTGTAGTAAGTTACGTACTGATTGAGACCTTTTAAGTTCAATATTGGTCTGACTGAGCCATCCGGCTTCGGTACCACAAACAGACTTGAATAATAACCCTGACCCTGTTGGTGTACAGGGACCGGAATCAAAACTGCCGAATCCAGTAGGGACTGAATGGCAATTTTCAGAACCGTCCTCTTGTCGTCCGACAGAGGCAATCCTGTCTTGAAAAACCGCAGAGGCGGAAGACAGTCGAACTCTATTTTGTAACCTTTTAACACTAAATTGCGGATCCACCCATCCGCGGATGTGTGGAACCACGCCAAATGGAACGTCTGAAGGCGTGCTCCCACAATCGGAGAACCGAGATGGGCTGGTAGCCCGTCATGCCACTGGCTTGTCGGTAACCTTAGCGTCCTGGCGAGTTGTGTTGGTTTGTTGAAAACCACGTCCTCGACCACGTCTAGCAGGCGTGGCTGTTCCTCTGCCACGTCCTCGAAAGGGCTGAGGTCTAAAAGATTTGAACGAAGGTCCAGCGTACCTTCTTCTTGCTACCGGTGGAGGCAATGGTAAGAAAACAGACTTACCTCCCGTAGCCTCAGCAATCCATGCGTCCAATTCAGGACCAAACAACTTCTTGCCATCGTAAGGCAACGCCTCTATCCCTCGTTTGACCTCTGCCTCCGCATGATAAGCACGCAGCCAGAGTGCTCTTCGTGCCGTTACTAGCGACGATGAAATACGAGAAGTGAGCTGACAGACGTCAGTAGACGCTGTGCAGAGATACTCTACAGCCTCACTCATTTGATTTACAAGAAGTATCAGGTTTTCGTCATGTAAAGCAGATTTGAGTTCTGTAAGCCATATTATGAGCGCCTTAGTGACCCAAATGCCAACCAATCCAGGTCTCAGCATCACACCAGCTGCTACATACATGGATTTTAGCATAGTTTCTATCTTGCGATCTGAAGCGTCTTTAAGCGTAGTAGCTGCTGGCACTGGTATGGTTAATTTCTTGGTAAGCTTGGACACTGAAGAATCAACTATTGGTGGATTCTCCCATGTACACGTTACCGAGTCTGGAAACGGATAACTAGACTTAAATCTGCGAGGTATAGAAAACAGTTTATCTGGATTCTGTCGTGTTTCTACTAACATCTGATTAAGAGATTCCGACACAGGAAAACTTATTGGCGTTTTTCGTCGTTTCGTAAATACGACCTGATCATTTGTGAGAGGCTCTTCAGTTTCAGTTAACTTCAGAGACTGACGTACCGCTCTGATGAGATCATCAATGCCGGAACTGTTAAAATCCTCGCCATCTGACTCCACTTCGCCCTCCTCACCCTCATCTTGTTCCGTGAGGTCTGGCACGGAATCGTCAGAATGCAACATAGCAGAAATTGGAAAATCATAAGACATATGAAATTTATCCCGTTTACCCAAAATGGATTTGGACCTTACGCAAGGCTGAGACGCCTCCGATAGTTCTGGCGGTCTCACCCTAGACTCAGATCTTGCCGTTTCCAGCTCCTGACGAGCGGCGGTCAATTCTGATTGTAACCTATCCAGTACATTTACTAACATACCCCACGGAGGGTCCGGTGAGGACATTGGTTGTAAAACTGGAGCAGAAATGGTATTCTGAACCGAATCCACAAAACATACTGTACATGTGGTAGATCCATCCGGTAACACTGCTACAGACTTTGCAATTATGCTTTTTAGTTTTTGCTGGTGCCTTACTCATTATGGCGACAGACAATACAATACACAAAAACAGACACTTGCACGACTCAGTAAAATAGCAGTAAGGTGTCTCTGTATATATATCTGGCCAAGTGCAGTACACGTGGCCAGTACTATGAAATGTGATCCAAAATTCCCACTAACACCCCTGCGCCTCCGGTGGAGTAGAGATGTAGTACTGGAACGTTCTGGAATCACAGCAGGAAGACACAGGAAGCATGGTTAAAATGGCTGCCATGCTTATACATATAATCACAGTGCATTTCATACTGATCTTATAAACAGTCTCCCTGCCAGCATAAACATCATTATATATCTGTAAAAAAGAGATAGTACAGCGCCACTTGTGAGGTTAAAATCTCAGTAAAAACTATACGATTGTGTTTAAAAACTTCCGTTATAAAAGCTTTACGCCCACTTAACCTTAAAAAGGTGTCAGCCCACCCCTAAAAATACAAAACTGGTATGGTAATGTTAAAAAGGTATAAAATTGGGGGGATAGGGGTACCGGCGACGAGTGTGGCTAAAAACTATGTTTTTAAAGCTTAAAGTTAGGAGCCAAAAAATGTTTCTTTTAAAATTTTTTAATATATATGAGAGTAAAAACAGTTTCCAAGAATGGTTAAAAAAACAAGCATAAAAAAAACTTTTTGTCCATAAATAAGCAGTAAAAATACACTTAAAATAGTATAGGCCCCCTTGAAGAAGTCTGTTGAGACGAAACGCGTTGGGCCTATACTGACCACCCACATTTTACAAGCTAAGTTTTTTGAATTCCTATCCTTTTAAGTGTATTTTTACTGCTTATTTATGGACAAAAAGTTTTTTTATGCTTGTTTTTTAACCATTCTTGGAAACTGTTTTTACTCTCATATATATTAAAAAATTTTAAATTTTAAAAGAAACATTTTTTGGCTCCTAACTTTAAGCTTTAAAAACATAGTTTTTAGCCACACGTCGCCGGTACCCCTATCCCCCCAATTTTATATCATTATATATCTATATAAATGTGTGCTATACTACCAACAGCCTGATGTTGCTGCTGTCCCTTCTCCCCCCCCCTCGCATCTGCTCATAGCGTGCAGTGCGGGCCGGGCATCGGGCACCCCTGCGCCGGGACCTGGAAGACTGGGAGCGCGTGTTTGCGCTATGTACCGGGCCGCAGCTGATACAAGCGGCGGCCGGAGCATCGGGAGAAGCGGCGGCCGGACCAGCGGCGACTTCAGAGACGCGGGGAGCGGATGGGCTGTGAGAAGCGCCGGAGCAGCGCGTTATGAGACCCGGCGGCCAGAGCAGTTGAGCGGCTATGTTATCCTGCGGCCGGAGCCGCTGCGCGCCTTCCCCACACGTCGGGGCGGCAGCGGAAGCTGACCGCCCCGTTCTCCCCCCTCACATACCTGCAATTGTTGTCTGTGATGAGGCTCCGACGGGGCTTCTTAGTTAAGCGCCGGCCAGCCTGCAGGATGTGTGTGTGTGGCAGTGAGGGAGCTCTTTCAGAGAGGCCCGACACGCCCCTGCTGCTATCAGCAGCTGCACTATCCCTGACCCTGCCTTTTGGAAGGGGGAAAGGGATGTATAAAAATAGAGAAATATAAAAATAAAAATATTCAAAGTAATTGTGACCTGAGCCACAGAGCTGTTACTACTTCGAGCACAGAAAAAACACTGAGAGGTACTCGGGGATATGGAGGGGTGGAGTGTTCTAAATTTAAATATTCAGTGCTGTTCCTACGGAAGCCCGTCCATATCCCAAGAGTACTCCAGTGACCCCTAGTGGATGATAAAGAAACAGGGATCAACACCCTTTGCGGTTAGAAGCATATGGAGCGCCGCCTGCATTATGACTCTCTTGTCCTTGTAAATCGGCTGACCCATGCCGAAGGACTCCTGAGACAGCTGTACTCCAAAATCTAGTCTGTAACCGCCCAAGCCTTCTCAGTTCTCCCCGTGGGACCACTGACCTGCGCCTACCCTGGGACCCTCCAGGTGGTAAGAAGGTCTAACCTGTAGTGGGTGTATAGGATGACCTAAAATCAGACTGGACCGAGGATGCTGAGCCTCTGCTTCAACCTGTTACCCTGAGATCCCCTGGCGACGGAGATATCGCCCGTGTGGAGTCGGAAGCCTGAAAGGGTACGGAAAGATCTAAAGGAAAGACCGGTAAAGGTCCGTCTTGGAGCTGAGGCAGTAGTAGAAGAAAGAAAAGTGGACTTACCTCCAATGGTTCAAGAAATCCTGCAGAAAGTTCCTTCCCCTGAACCATCTCTGCCCCGTAGGATTTCATGTTCACCTGTCACTGTCGCAGCCCCAGAGGTCGTCGGGTTAAGACAGCCCAAGCGAAAATAAGAATTTACTTACCGATAATTCTATTTCTCGTAGTCCGTAGTGGATGCTGGGGACTCCGTAAGGACCATGGGGAATAGCGGCTCCGCAGGAGACTGGGCACAAAAGTAAAGCTTTAGAACTACCTGGTGTGCACTGGCTCCTCCCCCCATGACCCTCCTCCAAGCCTCAGTTAGGATACTGTGCCCGGACGAGCGTACACAATAAGGAAGGATTTTGAATCCCGGGTAATACTCATACCAGCCACACCATATAACTTGTGATCTAAACCCAGTTAACAGCATGATAACAGAGGAGCCTCTAGAAAAGATGGCTCACTACAGCAATAACCCAATTTTTTTTTTTTTTGGTAACAATAACTATGTACCAGTATTGCAGACAATCCGCACTTGGGATGGGTGCCCAGCATCCACTACGGACTACGAGAAATAGAATTATCGGTAAGTAAATTCTTATTTTCTCTGACGTCCTAGTGGATGCTGGGGACTCCGTAAGGACCATAGGGATTATACCAAAGCTCCCAAACGGGCGGGAGAGTGCGGATGACTCTGCAGCACCAAATGAGAGAACTCCAGGTCCTCCTCAGCCAGGGTATCAAATTTGTAGAATTTTACAAACGTATTTGCTCCTGACCAAGTAACTGCTCGGCAAAGTTGTAAGGCCGAGACCCCTCGGGCAGCCGCCCAAGATGAGCCCACCTTCCTTGTGGAATGGGCTTTAACAGATTTTGTCTGTGGCAGGCCTGCCACAGAATGTGCAAGCTGAATTGTACTACAAATCCAATGAGCAATAGTCTGCTTAGAAGCAGGAGCACCCAGCTTGTTGGGTGCATACAGAATAAACAACGAGTCAGATTTTCTGACTCCAGCCGTCCTGGAAACCTATATTTCCAGGGCCCTGACAACGTCTAGCAACTTGGAGTCCTCCAAGTCCCTAGTAGCCGCAGGCACCACAATAGGTTGATTCAGGTGAAACGCTGAAAACCACCTTAGGGAGAAACTGAGAACAAGTCCTCAATTCCGCCCTGTCCGAATGGAAAATCAGATGAGGGCTTTTACAGGATAAAGCCGCCAATTCTGACACGCACCTGGCCCAGGCCAGGGCCAACAGCATGACCACTTTCCATGTGAGATATTTTAACTCCACATATTTAAGTGGTTCAAACCAATGTGACTTTTGGAACCCAAAAACTACATTTAGATCCCAAGGTGCCACTGGAGGCACAAAAGGAGGCTGTATATACAGTACCCCTTTCACAAACGTCTGAACTTCAGGGACTGAAGCTAGTTCTTTTTGGAAGAAAATCGACAGGGCCGAAATTTGAACCTTAATGGACCCCCATTTCAGGCCCATAGACACTCCTGTTTGCAGGAAATGTAGGAATCGACCTAGTTGAAAATTCCTCCGTCGGGGCCTTACTGGCCTCGCACCACGCAACATATTTTCGCCAAATGCGGTGATAATGTTTTGCGGTTATATCTTTCCTGGCTTTGATCAGGATAGGAATGACTTCATTCGGAATGCCTTTCTCCTTCAGGATCCGGCGTTCAACCGCCATGCCGTCAAACGCAGTCGCGGTAAGTCTTGGAACAGACAGGGTCCTTGCTGGAGCAGGTCCCTTCTTAGAGGTAGAGGCCACGGATCCTCCGTGAGCATCTCTTGAAGTTCCGGTTACCAAGTCCTTCTTGGCCAATCCGGAGCCCGAATATAGTGCTTACTCCTCTCCATCTTATAATTCTCAGTACTTTGGGTATGAGAGGCAGAGGAGGGAACACATACACTGACTGGTACACCCACGGTGTTACCAGAGCGTCTACAGCTATTGCCGGAGGGTCCCTTGACCCGGCGCAATACTTGTCGAGTTTTATAAACATGTGGAAGACTTCTGGGTGAAGTCCCCACTTGCTGACAGTGCTATCACATGATTTTCCGCCCAGCGAAGAATCCTTGCAGCTTCTGCCATTGCCCTCCTGCTTCTTGTGTCACCCTGTCTGTTTACGTGGGTGACTGCCGTGATGTTGTCCGAATGGATCAACTCCGGGTGACCTTGAAGCAGAGGTCTTGCTGAGCTTAGAGCATTGTAAATGGCCCTTAGCTTCAGGATATTTATGTGAAGTGATGTCTCCAGGCTTGACCATAAGCTCTGGAAATTCCTTCCCTGTGTGACTGCTCCCCAGCCTCGCAGGCTGGCATCCGTGGTCACCAGGACCCAGTCCTGAATGTCGAATCTGCGACCCTCTAGAAGATGAGCACTCTGCAACCACCACAGGAGAGACACCCTTGTGCTTGGTGACAGGGTTATCCGCTGATGCATCTGAAGATGCGACCCGGACCATTTGTCCAGCAGGTCCCACTGGAAAGTTCTTGCGTGGAATCTGCCGAATGGGATTGCTTCGTAGGAAGCCACCATTTTTCCCAGAACCCTTTCATTGATGTACTGAGACTTGGCTCGGTTATAGGAGGTTCCCGACTAGCTCGGATAACTCCCTGACTTTCTCCTCCGGGAGAAACACCTTTTTCTGGACTGTGTCCAGGATCATCCCTAGGAACAGACGACGAGTCGTCGGAATCAGCTGCGATTTTGGAATATTGAGAATCCAATCGTGCTGCCGCAGCACTACCTGAGATAGTGCTACACCGACCTCCAACTGTTCCCTGGATCTTACCCTTATCAGGGAATCGTCCAAGTAAGGGATAACTAAAATTCCCTTCCTTCGAAGGAGTATCATCATTTCGGCCATTACCTTGGTAAAGACCCGGGGTGCCGTGGACCATCCATACGGCAGCGTCTGAAACTGATAGTGACAGTTCTGTACCATAAACCTGAGGTACCCTTGGTGAGAAGGGTAAATTGGGACATGAAGGTAAGCATCCTTGATGTCCCGAGACATCATGTAGTCCCCTTCTTCCAGGTTCGCAATCACTGCTCTGAGTGACTCAATCTTGAATTTGAACCTCCGTATGTAAGTGTTCAAGATTTTAGATTTAGAATCGGTCTCACCGAGCCGTCCGGCTTCGGTACCACAACAGTGTGGAATAATATCCCGTTCCCTGTTGCAGGAGGGGTACCTTGATTATCACCTGCTGGGAATACAGCTTGTGAATGGCTTCCAAAACTGCCTCCCTGTCAGAAGGAGACATCGGTAAAGCCGACTTTAGGAAACGGCGAGGGGGAGACGTCTCGAATTCCAATTTGTACCCCTGAGATATCACCTGAAGGATCCAGGGGTCTACTTGCGAGTGAGCCCACTGCGCGCTGAAATTCATGCTTGTAAAGCCCCAGCGTCATACTGAGGGCTTGGCAGAGGCGGGAGGGGGCTTCTGTTCCTGGGAACTGGCTGATTTCTGCAGCCTTTTTCCTCTCCCTCTGTCACGGGGCAGAAATGAGGAACCTTTTGCCCGCTTGCCCACGAAAAGACTGCGCCAGATAATACGGCGTCTTTTATGTTGAGAGGCGACCTGGGGTACAAACATGGATTTCCCAGCTGTTGCCGTGGCCACCAGGTCTGAAAGACCGACCCCAAATAACTCCTCCCCTTAATAAGGCAATACTTCCAAATGCCGTTTGGAATCCGCATCACCTGACCACTGTCGTGTCCATAACCCTCTACTGGCAGAAATGGACAACGCACTTAGACTTGATGCCAGTCGGCAAATATTCCGCTGTGCATCACGCATATATAGAAATGCATCTTTTAAATGCTCTATAGGCAATAATATACTGTCCCTATCTAGGGTATCAATATTTTCAGTCAGGGAATCCGACCACGCCAACCCAGCACTGCACATCCAGGCTGAGGCGATTGCTGGTCGCAGTATAACACCAGTATGTGTGTAAATACATTTTAGGATACCCTCCTGCTTTCTATCAGCAGGATCCTTAAGGGCGGCCATCTCAGGAGAGGGTAGAGCCCTTGTTCTTACAAGCGTGTGAGCGCTTTATCCACCCTAGGGGGTGTTTCCCAACGCACCCTAACCTCTGGCGGGAAAGGATATAATGCCAATAACATTTTAGAAATTATCAGTTGTTATCGGGGGAAACCCACGCATCATCACACACACCTCATTTAATTTCTCAGATTCAGGAAAACTACAGGTAGTTTTTCCTCACCGAACATAATACCCCTTTTTGGTGGTACTCGTATTATCAGAAATGTGTAAAACATTTTTCATTGCCTCAATCATGTAACGTGTGGCCCTACTGGAAGTCAAATTTGTCTCTTCACAGTCGACACTGGAGTCAGTATCCGTGTCGGCGTCTATATCTGCCATCTGAGGTAACGGGCGCTTTAGAGCCCCTGACGGCCTAAGAGACGTCTGGACAGGCACAAGCTGAGTAGCCGGCTGTCTCATGTCAACCACTGTCTTTTATACAGAGCTGACACTGTCACGTAATTCCTTCCAACAGTTCATCCACTCAGGTGTCGACCCCCTAGGGGGTGACATCACTATTACAGGCAATCTGCTCCGTCTCCACATCATTTTTCTCCTCATACATGTCGACACAAACGTACCGACACACAGCACACACACAGGGAATGCTCTGATAGAGGACAGGACCCCACTAGCCCTTTGGGGAGACAGAGGGAGAGCTTGCCAGCACACACCAGAGCGCTATATATATATATATATATATATATATATATATATATATATATATATATATATATATATATATATATATATATATAGGGATAACCTTATATAAGTGTTTTTCCCCTTATAGCTGCTGTATTTTTAATACTGCGCGTAATTAGTGGCCCCCTCTCTTTTTTAACCCTTTCTGTAGTGTAGTGACTGCAGGGGAGAGCCAGGGAGCTTCCCTCCAACGGAGCTGTGAGGGAAAATGGCGCCAGTGTGCTGAGGAGATAAGGCCGCCGAGAAGGGGGCGGAGCCTATCTCCCGTTTTTCTGTGTATTCTGGCAGGGGTTAAATTCATCCATATAGCCCAGGAGCTATATGCGATGCATTTTTTGCCATCCAAGGTGTTTTTATTGCGTCTCAGGGCGCCCCCCCCCAGCGCCCTGCACCCTCAGTGACCGGAGTGTGAAGTGTGCTGAGAGCTATGGCGCACAGCTGCAGTGCTGTGCGCTACCTTGTTGAAGACAGGACGTCTTCTGCCGACGATTTTCCGGACCTCTTCTGTCTTCTGGCTCTGTAAGGGGGCCGGCGGCGCGGCTCTGGGACCTATCCATGGCTGGGCCTGTGATCGGTCCCTCTGGAGCTTATGTCCAGTAGCCCAAGAAGCCCAATCCACTCTGCACCCAGGTGAGTTCGCTTCTTCTCCCCTTAGTCCCTCGATGCAGTGAGCCTGTTGCCAGCAGGTCTCACTGAACATAAAAAACCTAAAACTAAACTTTTCACTAAGCAGCTCAGGAGAGCCACCTAGTGTGCACCCTTCTCGTTCGGGCACAAAAATCTAACTGAGGCTTGGAGGAGGGTCATGGAGGGAGGAGCCAGTGCACACCAGGTAGTTCTAAAGCTTTACTTTTGTGCCCAGTCTCCTGCGGAGCAGCTATTCCCCATGGTCCTTACGGAGTCCCCAGCATCCACTAGGACGTCAGAGAAAATGCAGGTTCCGAGTCTGCAGACGTGGAGACCTCAAAAGAACAAAAGCAGAATCCTGATTCTGATCTGTCCCAAAGTATCAATTGATCCTGGTGCGAAATATCCTGCATCCTAGAGGACAATTGTTCCACAACCTACCTGCTCCGGACAAGGTAGAACCCCGCTGCCGTATATGTCGATGGATACCCGAGCAATGTTGCCTCAGGAAAATGGCAGCTTGTTATACCGGTGATACATTGAGGGGTATACCTGGAGAGGTTCTGATGCCATTTCCTTCCGTCTGCGGGGAAAGGATAGGAAAACCAACATTGTTTGATACCTGAAATTTTGTATTCGGGTGTCTGCAAGCCGCCTACCGGAGCCTGCCCAGCCCATCCGAAACTGGACCATTTCGTCATCGGCGTCGAACCCTGATGGACCCGACGTGTCCGCCTCCCTTACCTGCAGTATCAGACGAACTGCTGTATAATGCACCTGGATATTCTGAGACACAGGTTCAGACTGCACCGAAACCAGACATCCTCCGTATCCTGGACATCTCTCGCCTCCTCCCAGAGAGGCCTTTCCACCGCTGAGTCGTGTAACATGGAAGGCTATCAAGGTTCATTTAGAAACATGGAGAGGGGAAATGACGTACAAGGTCTCGGGTTAACAGTGACATTACCTGTATAATCTGAGCTGTTCAAACAGGAGTGTCCTGCAGGTGCGTGGAGGGCTAAGCAGATGGCTCCACCGCATACTTCACACCTAAGAGGGAATTCTTTCTGACTATCCCAGGTGAGACAAACGAAAGAAGAAAAGTTGGGTTAAATAAACAGAGCCCTATGTAGGGTCTGCACTATAACGTGTAGTGACCGACACGATACATTTTTGTTGGGATTCAAACCCTGATCCCCCTGTTCAGATACCCGTTACTAGCGTACTGAGTTCTGATGCCTTAAAGTATCTGTGGAGGTACTTGAACCCAGGCCTCTTTGGTTGGGTGTTTAGGGGATTAGTGTGCTGAGCACACTGTCTCATATATACACATTCCCCAAATTACCAATAGCATTAGTACCTAATGACACCAAGGAATAATAAAGGGAAGGCAACACCCGCCCTGTATGTAGTGTACCGCCAATCTAGGCGCACCAGATGTTTTCGGTATGTTGTTATTGTAAAACATTGCGGAAGTGATTTTACCTCCTATATATGGTATTGTGTGTGTATATATATATATATATATATATATATATATATATATATATATACACACACACACACACACACACACACACAGTGAACCCAACAGGGTAGATAAATACTGTCTATGTGAAATACTGTAGGGTAAATAAATATTGCATACCAGATTTTAATCATTAAGGAGCCGAGTCCCAGCTCCTGTAATAGAGCAGGTTCCCTGATCTACAGCCTCTATGAAATGTCTGGCAGAGGGCTCCCCTGCAGGGAGGAATGTAGCCAAGGTGAGACAAAATAAATATGTCAGCCTGCACAGAAAAACTAAAATCCCCCTAAGACAGGCTATGTTGCCTGACCATGAGCGCTGGGAACCGCCGCCGGGAGCCCGCTGAGCAAAGCGGGAACAAGCTTTACCCCCACCGTTACCTGCTAAATAACTTCCTTGCAGTGTGTAAGCGCTGCTGTAACGGAGAGCGGAAGATGCTGTATCGGCCAGGGAGCGGAGGTGCTGTAGCGGCCGGGAAAGGACCCGTACGCACTGCTGCAGCGGCCGGGGAGCGGAGGTGCTGTAGCGGCCGGGGAAGGACCCGTACGCGCTGCTGCAGCGGCCGGGGAGCGGAGGTGCCGTAGCGGCCGGAGAGCGCTGAGCCCGCCGTACAGAGCGGGAGTTAGCTCCGCCCCCCCCGCTTCGGCGCCAAATTTAAAACTGAAACCCGCTGTGATCACTAAGCGGGAAGCGTCCTGTATCTCCCCGGCCGCCTGTATGCTGCGGCCGGGGAGCGGAGAGCGCCTAGCCCGCTGTACGGAGCGGGAGTTAGCTCCGCCCCCTCCCATTCAAATCTTTAAAACCCGTGCAGTGTAAAAATAAGCGGGATGTATCACCTGGCTGCCTGTATGCTGCAGCCGGGGAGTGGAGAGCGCTGAGCCCGCTTACAGAGCGGGCTGAAGCTCCCACTAATACCAAGTGCACATCTGATACCCTCCAGCCTGTCTATGACTGGGGAGTATAGGGGAGCCATCCAACCACCACATAATGCACCCACGAAAAACTGACAGTATAAAATAATAAATCAGTCTGGAGGAGGGGGGAGATTGTACTCACTGCTGTCCTGTAGTTCCGTCAGGCGTCCTCGACAGAACGGCCCCGACACGCGCCGCGGTGTCCGGCCCCTTTTTAGACTTGCCGCTCTGGTGGAGCGGCCCAACACGCAGCGGTGTCCTCACTTATACTCACCGCTGCCATGCTGCCGGAATCTTCTGCTGGAGGAGTGGCCCCGACACGCGCCGCACGCAGCGGTGTCCGGCCAACTCAGGAGAGCTCAGTGTCTCCCTCAGCCGGGGCCCATCCCGAGCCGCACGCAGCTGCGATGGGACCCCGCCGGCAGCTCCCGCGGTTCAGACTGGCAGTGGCAGAGCTGCCAGTCTGTGTGTGTAAGAAAGAAAAATGAAAAGAAAAAAGAAAAATTTCTTCAGCTAAACCCAAGTGAACCAGCTCACATCGGGCACTAACTAAGACTGGCTTGGAGGGAAGATAGTGGGGGAGGAGCTAGCCACAGAGTGAGACTTTTATAGTGCCAGCTCCCAATTACTGCCTACTATTTCCCCATTGTAACTACGCTCCAGTGGCCCCTAGTGGATGAAGGAGAAATAATAAGATTTTACTTACCGATAAATCTATTTCTCGGAGTCCGTAGTGGATGCTGGGGTTCCTGAAAGGACCATGGGGAATAGCGGCTCCGCAGGAGACAGGGCACAAAAAGTAAAGCTTTTCCAGATCAGGTGGTGTGCACTGGCTCCTCCCCCTATGACCCTCCTCCAGACTCCAGTTAGGTACTGTGCCCGGACGAGCGTACACAATAAGGGAGGATTTTGAATCCCGGGTAAGACTCATACCAGCCACACCAATCACACCGTACAACTTGTGATCTAAACCCAGTTAACAGTATGATAACAGCGGAGCCTCTGAAAGATGGCTTCCTTCAACAATAACCCGAATTAGTTAACAATAACTATGTACAATTATTGCAGATAATCCGCACTTGGGATGGGCGCCCAGCATCCACTACGGACTCCGAGAAATAGATTTATCGGTAAGTAAAATCTTATTTTCTCTATCGTCCTAGTGGATGCTGGGGTTCCTGAAAGGACCATGGGGATTATACCAAAGCTCCCAAACGGGCGGGAGAGTGCGGATGACTCTGCAGCACCGAATGAGAGAACTCCAGGTCCTCCTTAGCCAGAGTATCAAATTTGTAAAATTTTACAAACGTGTTCTCCCCTGACCACGTAGCTGCTCGGCAAAGTTGTAATGCCGAGACCCCTCGGGCAGCCGCCCAAGATGAGCCCACCTTCCTTGTGGAGTGGGCCCTTACAGATTTAGGCTGTGGCAGGCCTGCCACAGAATGTGCAAGTTGGATTGTGCTACAGATCCAACGAGCAATCGTCTGCTTAGACGCAGGAGCACCCATCTTGTTGGGTGCATACAATATAAACAACGAGTCAGATATTCTGACTCCAGCTGTCCTTGCAATATATATTTTTAATGCTCTGACAACGTCCAGTAACTTGGAGTCCTCCAAGTCACTTGTAGCCGCAGGCACTACAATAGGCTGGTTCAGATGAAATGCTGACACCACCTTAGGGAGAAAATGCGGACGAGTCCGCAGTTCTGCCCTGTCCGAATGGAAAATCAGATATGGGCTTTTGTAAGATAAAGCTGCCAGTTCTGACACTCTCCTGGCCGAAGCCAGGGCTAGAAGCATGGTCACTTTCCATGTGAGATATTTCAAATCCACCTTCTTTAGTGGTTCAAACCAATGAGATTTTAGAAAGTCCAAAACCACATTGAGATCCCACGGTGCCACTGGAGGCACCACAGGAGGCTGTATATGTAGCACTCCCTTAACAAAGGTCTGGACTTCAGGGACTGAAGCCAATTCTTTTTGAAAGAAAATCGACAGGGCCGAAATTTGAACCTTAATAGATCCCAATTTGAGACCCAGAGACAATCCTGATTGCAGGAAATGTAGGAATCGACCCAGTTGAAATTCCTCCGTCGGAGCACTCCGATCTTCGCACCACGCAACATATTTTCGCCAAATTCGGTGATAATGTTGCGCGGTTACTTCCTTCCTTGCTTTAATCAAAGTAGGAATGACTTCTTCCGGCATGCCTTTTTCCTTTAGGATCCGGCGTTCAACCGCCATGCCGTCAAACGCAGCCGCGGTAAGTCTTGAAACAGACAGGGACCCTGCTGAAGCAAGTCCCTCCTTAGAGGTAGAGGCCACGGATCTTCCGCGATCATCTCTTGAAGTTCCGGGTACCAAGTCCTTCTTGGCCAATCCGGAACCACTAGTATCGTCCTTACGCCTCTTTGCCGTATAATTCTCAATACTTTTGGTATGAGAGGCAGAGGAGGAAACACATACACCGACTGGTACACCCAAGGCGTTACCAGCGCGTCCACAGCTATTGCCTGCGGATCTCTTGACCTGGCGCAATACCTGTCCAGTTTTTTGTTGAGGCGAGACGCCATCATGTCCACCATTGGTCTTTCCCAACGGGTTACCAGCAAGTGGAAGACTTCTGGATGAAGTCCCCACTCTCCCGGGTGAAGATCGTGTCTGCTGAGGAAGTCTGCTTCCCAGTTGTCCACTCCCGGGATGAACACTGCTGACAGTGCTATCACATGATTCTCTGCCCAGCGAAGAATCCTTGCAGCTTCTGCCATTGCACTCCTGCTTCTTGTGCCGCCCTGTCTGTTCACATGGGCGACTGCCGTGATGTTGTCCGACTGGATCAACACCGGTTTTCCCTGAAGCAGAGGTTCTGCCTGGCTTAGAGCATTGTATATTGCTCTTAGTTCCAGAATGTTTATGTGAAGAGACGTTTCCAGGCTCGTCCATACTCCCTGGAAGTTTCTTCCTTGTGTGACTGCTCCCCAGCCTCTCAGGCTGGCGTCCGTGGTCACCAGGATCCAATCCTGTATGCCGAATCTGCGGCCCTCCAATAGATGAGCACTCTGCAACCACCACAGAAGAGACACCCTTGTCCTTGGAGACAGGGTTATCCGCAGGTGCATCTGAAGATGCGACCCTGACCATTTGTCCAACAGATCCCTTTGGAAAATTCTTGCGTGGAATCTGCCGAATGGAATTGCTTCGTAAGAAGCCACCATTTTTCCCAGGACTCTTGTGCATTGATGTACAGACACCCTTCCTGGTTTTAGGAGGTTCCTGACAAGCTCGGATAACTCCTTGGCTTTTTCCTCCGGGAGAAAAACCTTTTTCTGAACCGTGTCCAGAATCATCCCTAGGAACAGCAGACGAGTTGTCGGCATTAACTGGGATTTTGGAATATTCAGAATCCACCCGTGCTGTTTTAGCACTTCTTGAGACAGTGCTAATCCCATCTCTAGCTGTTCTCTGGACCTTGCCCTTATTAGGAGATCGTCCAAGTATGGGATAATTAATATGCCTTTTCTTCGAAGAAGAATCATCTCGGCCATTACCTTTGTAAAGAACCGAGGTGCCGTGGACAATCCGAACGGCAGCGTCTGAAACGGATAGTGACAGTTTTGTACAACGAACCTGAGGTACCCCTGGTGTGAGGGGTAAATTGGAACGTGGAGATACGCATCCTTGATGTCCAAGGATACCATAAAGTCCCCCTCTTCCAGGTTCGCTATCACTGCTCTGAGTGACTCCATCTTGAACTTGAACTTCTTTATGTACAGGTTCAAGGACTTCAGATTTAGAATAGGCCTTACCGAGCCATCCGGCTTCGGTACCACAAAAAGAGTGGAATAATACCCCTTCCCTTGTTGTAGAAGAGGTACCTTGACTATCACCTGCTGAGAGTACAGCTTGTGAATGGCTTCCAAAACCGTCTCCCTTTCGGAGGGGGACGTTGGTAAAGCAGACTTCAGGAAACGGCGAGGTGGATCTGTCTCTAATTCCAACCTGTACCCCTGAGATATTATCTGCAGGATCCAGGGATCTACCTGCGAGTGAGCCCACTGCGCGCTGTAATTTTTGAGACGACCACCCACCGTCCCCGAGTCCGCTTGAGAAGCCCCAGCGTCATGCTGAGGCTTTTGTAGAAGCCGGGGAAGGCTTCTGTTCCTGGGAAGGAGCTGCCTGTTGCTGTCTCTTCCCTCGACCTCTGCCTCGTGGCAGATATGAATAGCCCTTTGCTCTCTTATTTTTAAAGGAACGAAAGGGCTGCGGTTGAAAAGTCGGTGCCTTTTTCTGTTGGGGAGTGACTTGAGGTAGAAAGGTGGATTTCCCGGCTGTAGCCGTGGCCACCAAATCTGATAGACCGACTCCAAATAACTCCTCCCCTTTATACGGCAAAACTTCCATATGTCGTTTTGAATCCGCATCGCCTGTCCACTGTCGCGTCCATAAAGCTCTTCTGGCCGAAATGGACATAGCACTTACCCGTGATGCCAGTGTGCAGATATCCCTCTGTGCATCACGCATATAAAGAAATGCATCCTTTATTTGTTCTAACGACAGTAAAATATTGTCCCTGTCCAGGGTATCAATATTTTCAATCAGGGACTCTGACCAAACTACCCCAGCACTGCACATCCAGGCAGTCGCTATAGCTGGTCGTAGTATAACACCTGCATGTGTGTATATACTTTTTTGGATATTTTCCATCCTCCTATCTGATGGATCTTTAAGTGCGGCCGTCTCAGGAGAGGGTAACGCCACTTGTTTAGATAAGCGTGTTAGCGCCTTGTCCACCCTAGGAGGTGTTTCCCAGCGCTCCCTAACCTCTGGCGGGAAAGGGTATAATGCCAATAATTTCTTTGAAATTATCAGCTTTTTATCAGGGGCAACCCACGCTTCATTACACACGTCATTTAATTCTTCTGATTCAGGAAAAACTATAGGTAGTTTTTTCACACCCCACATAATACCCTGTTTAGTGGTACCTGTAGTATCAGCTAAATGTAACGCCTCCTTCATTGCCAAAATCATATAACGTGTGGCCCTACTGGAAAATACGGTTGATTCGTCACCGTCACCACTGGAGTCAGTGCCTGTGTCTGTGTCGACCGACTGAGGCAAAGGGCGTTTCACAGCCCCTGACGGTGTTTGAGTCGCCTGGACAGGCACTAATTGATTGTCCGGCCGTCTCATGTCGTCAAACGACTGCTTTAGCGTGTTGACACTATCCCGTAGTTCCATAAATAAAGGCATCCATTCTGGTGTCGACTCCCTAGGGGGTGACATCCTCATATTTGGCAATTGCTCCGCCTCCACACCAATATCGTCCTCATACATGTCGACACACACGTACCGACACAGCAGACACACAGGGAATGCTCCTAACGAAGACAGGACCCACTAGCCCTTTGGGGAGACAGAGGGAGAGTTTGCCAGCACACACCAAAAGCGCTATATATAACAGGGATAGCCTTATAATAAGTGCTCCCTTATAGCTGCTTTATATATATCAAAATATCGCCATAAATTTGCCCCCCCTCTCTGTTTTACCCTGTTTCTGTAGTGCAGTGCAGGGGAGAGACCTGGGAGCCGTCCTGACCAGCGGAGCTGTGAGAGGAAATGGCGCCGTGTGCTGAGGAGATAGGCCCCGCCCCTTTTTCGGCGGGCTCGTCTCCCGCTATTTAGTGAATCCAGGCAGGGGTTAAATATCTCCATATAGCCTCTGGGGGCTATATGTGGGTATTTTTAGCCTTTATATAGGTTACATTTGCCTCCCAGGGCGCCCCCCCCCAGCGCCCTGCACCCTCAGTGACAGCGTGTGAAGTGTGCTGAGAGGAAAATGGCGCACAGCTGCAGTGCTGTGCGCTACCTTTAGAAGACTGCAGGAGTCTTCAGCCGCCGATTCTGGACCTCTTCTGACTTCAGCATCTGCAAGGGGGCCGGCGGCGCGGCTCCGGTGACCATCCAGGCTGTACCTGTGATCGTCCCTCTGGAGCTGATGTCCAGTAGCCAAGAAGCCAATCCATCCTGCACGCAGGTGAGTTCACTTCTTCTCCCCTCAGTCCCTCGTTGCAGTGATCCTGTTGCCAGCAGGACTCACTGTAAAATAAAAAACCTAAGCTAAACTTTTTCTAAGCAGCTCTTTAGGAGAGCCACCTAGATTGCACCCTTCTCGGCCGGGCACAAAAATCTAACTGGAGTCTGGAGGAGGGTCATAGGGGGAGGAGCCAGTGCACACCACCTGATCTGGAAAAGCTTTACTTTTTGTGCCCTGTCTCCTGCGGAGCCGCTATTCCCCATGGTCCTTTCAGGAACCCCAGCATCCACTAGGACGATAGAGAAATGTATGTATGTATGTATGTATGTATGTATGTATGTATGTATGTATGTATGTATGTATGTATGTATGTATGTATGTATATATAAAATAAGAATTAACTCACCGGTAATTATATTTCTCGTAGTCCGTAGTGGATGCTGGGGACTCCGTAAGAACCATGGGGAATAGACGGGCTCCGCAGGAGACTGGGCACTCTTAAAGAAAGATTAGGTACTACATCTGGTGTGCACTGGCTCCTCCCTCTATGCCCCTCCTCCAGACCTCAGTTAAGGAAACTGTGCCCGGAAGAGCTGACATTACAAGGAAAGGATTTGGAACCCAGGGTAAGACTCATACCAGTCACACCGTACAACTCGTGATAAACTTACCCAGTTAACAGTATGAACATAAACCGAGCCTCACTCAACGGGTGGCTCATAACCAAAAAACCCTTTATTACGCAATAACTATATACACGTATTGCAGAAAGTCCGCACTTGGGACGGGCGCCCAGCATCCACTACAGACTACGAGAAATAGAATTACCGGTGAGTAAATTCTTATTTTCTCTAACGTCCTAGTGGATGCTGGGGACTCCGTAAGGACCATGGGGATTATACCAAAGCTCCCAAACGGGCGGGAGAGTGCGGATGACTCTGCAGCACCGAATGAGCAAACTCAAGGTCCTCCTCAGCCAGGGTATCAAACTTGTAGAATTTTGCAAACGTGTTTGAACCCGACCAAGTAGCTGCTCGGCAAAGTTGTAATGCCGAGACCCCTCGGGCAGCCGCCCAAGAAGAACCCACCTTCCTTGTGGAATGGGCTTTTACCGATCTTGGATGCGGCAATCCCGCCGCAGAATGAGCCTGCTGAATCGTGTTACAGATCCAGCGAGCAATAGTTTGCTTTGAAGCAGGTGCACCCAGCTTGTTGGGTGCATACAGTATAAACAGCGAGTCAATCTTTCTGACTCTAGCCGTCCTGGAAACGTAGATTTTCAGGGCCCGGACTACGTCCAGCAACTTGGAATCCTCCAAGTCCCTAGTAGCCGCAGGCACCACAATAGGTTGGTTCAAATGAAACGCTGATACCACCTTTGGGAGAAATTGGGGACGAGTCCTCAATTCTGCCCTGTCCATATGGAAAATCAGATATGGGCTTTTACATGACAAAGCCGCCAATTCTGACACACGCCTAGCCGAAGCCAAGGCCAACAGCATGACCACCTTCCAGGTGAGATACTTTAACTCCACGGTTTTAAGTGGCTCAAACCAATGGGATTTCAGGAAATCCAACACAACGTTGAGATCCCAAGTTGCCACTGGAGGCACAAAAGGGGGCTGAATATGCAGCACTCCCTTAACAAACGTCTGAACTTCAGGCAGTGAAGCCAGTTCTCTTTGAAAGAAAATAGACAGGGCCGAAATCTGGACTTTTATGGATCCCAATTTTAGGCCCATAGTCACTCCTGACTGGAGGAAGTGCAGAAATCGACCCAGCTGGAATTCCTCTGTAGGGGCCTTCCTGGCCTCACACCAAGCAACATAATTTCGCCATATGCGGTGATAATGTTTTGCCGTCACATCCTTCCTAGCTTTTATCAGCGTAGGAATTACTTAATCCGGAATGCCCTTTTCCGTTAGGATCTGGCGTTCAACCGCCATGCCATCAAACGCAGCCGCGGTAAGTCTTGGAACAGACAGGGCCCCTGCTGTAGCAGGTCCTGTCGGAACGGCAGAGGCCATGGGTCCTCCGAGATCATTTCTTGTAGTTCTGGGTACCAAGTTCTCCTTGGCCAATCCGGAACTATGAGTATAGTTCATACTCCTCTCCTTCTTATTATCCTCAGTACCTTGGGTATGAGAGGAAGAGGAGGGAACACATACACGACTGGTACACCCACGGTGTCACTAGGGCGTCCACAGCTATCGCCTGAGGGTCCCTTGACCTGGCGCAATATCTTTTTAGCTTTTTGTTGAGTCGGGACGCCATCATGTCCACCTGTGGTCGTTCCCAACGATTTAATACCAGCTTGAAGACTTCTGGATGAAGTCCCCACTCTCCCGGGTGGAGGTCGTGCCTGCTGAGGAAGTCTGCTTCCCAGTTGTCCACTCCCGGAATGAACACTGCTGACAGTGCTAGCACGTGATTCTCCGCCCATCGAAGAATCCTTGAGGCTTCTGCCATTGCCATCCTGCTTCTTGTGCCGCCCTGGCGGTTTACATGGGCGACCGCCGTGATGTTGTCTGACTGAATCAGCACCGGTTGGTTTTGAAGCAGGGGTTCTGCTTGACTCAGGGCGTTGTAAATGGCCCTTAGTTCCAGAATATTTATGTGTAGGGAAGTCTCCTGACTTGACCACTGTCCTTGGAAGTTCCTTCCCTGAGTGACTGCCCCCCAACCTCGGAGGCTTGCATCCGTGGTCACCAGGACCCAGTCCTGTATGACGAATCTGCGGCCCTCGAGAAGATGAGCACTCTGCAGCCACCATAGCAGAGACACCCTGGCCCTCGGGGACAGGGTGAGCAACAGATGCATCTGAAGATGCGATCCGGACCATTTGTCCCACAGATCCCACTGAAAAATCCTTGCATGGAACCTGCCGAAGGGAAATGCTTCGTAAGAAGCCACCATCTTTCCCAGGACTCGCGTGCAGTGATGAACCGACACCTGTTTTGGTTTCAGGAGATCCCTGACCAGAGATGACAATTCCTGGGCCTTCTCCACAGGGAGAAACACCTTCTTCTGTTCTGTGTCCAGAATCATGCCCAAGAACAGCAGACGTGTCGCAGGAATCAGCTGTGACTTTGGGATATTCAGAATCCAGCCGTGTTGTTGCAGCACTTCCCGAGATAGTGCTACGCTGGCTAACAACTGCTCCGTGGACCTCGCCTTTATAAGGAGATCGTCCAAGTACGGGATAATTATAACTCCCTTCTTCCGAAGGAGTATCATCATTTCGGCCATTACCTTGGTAAATACCCTCGGTGCCGTGGACAGACCAAACGGCAATGTCTGGAATTGGTAATGACAATCCTGTACCACAAACCTGAGGTACTCCTGGTGAGGTGGGTAAATGGGGACATGCAGGTAGGCATCCTTGATGTCCAGCGACACCATAAAATCCCCCTCTTCAGGCTTGCGATAACCGCCCTGAGCGATTCCATTTTGAACTTGAACTTCCTTAGATAAGTGTTCAAGGATTTTAATTTTAGAATGGGTCTCACCGAACCGTCTGGTTTCGGTACCACAAACATTGTGGAATAGTAACCCCGTCCCTGTTGAAGGAGGGGAACCTTGATTATCACCTGCTGAAGGTACAGCTTGTGAATAGCCGCCAGTACTACCTCCCTCTCCCTGGGAGCAGTTGGCAAGGCCGATTTGAGGTAGCGGCGAGGGGGAGTCGCCTCGAACTCCAACATGTATCCCTGAGATACCACTTGTAGGACCCAGGGATCCACCTGTGAGCGAACCCACTGGTCGCTGAAGTTCCGGAGACGCGCCCCCACCGCACCTGGCTCCACCTGTGGAGCCCCAGCGCCATGCGGTGTACTTAGTGAAAGCAGGGGAGGACTTTTGTTCCTGGGAACTGGCTGTCTGATGCAGCTTCTTTCCTCTACCCCTGCCTCTGGGCAGAAAAGATGCGCCTCTGACACGCTTGCCTTTCTGAGGCCGAAAGGACTGTACTTAATAATACGGTGCTTTCATAGGCTGTGAGGGAACGTGATGTAAAAAAGTCGATTTTCCAGCTGTTGCTGTGGATACGAGGTCCGATAGACCGTCCCCAAACAATTCCTCACCCTTATAAGGCAAAACCTCCATGTGCCTTTTAGAATCAGCATCACCCGTCCACTGCCGAGTCCATAATACTCTCCTGGCAGAAATGGACATAGCATTAATTCTAGATGCCAGCCGGCAAATATCCCTCTGTGCATCCCTCATATATAAGACTAGGTCCTTTATATGCTCTATGGTTAGCAAAATAGTATCCCTGTCGAGTGTATCAATGTTGTCTGACAGGGTATTCGACCAAGCTGCTGCAGCACTACACATCCATGCTGAAGCAATTGCAGGTCTCAGTATGGTACCCGAGTGTGTATATACAGACTTCAGGATAGCTTCCTGCTTTCTATCCGCAGGCTCTTTTAGGGCGGCCGTATCCTGAGACGGCAGTGCCACCTTTTTAGATAAGCGTGTGAGCGCTTTGTCCACCCTAGGGGATGTTTCCCAACGTAGCCTATCCGTTGGCGGGAAAGGGTACGCCAGCAGTAACCTCTTAGAAATTACCAGTTTCTTATCAGGGGAACACCACGCTTCTTCACACAATTCATTTAACTCATCAGATTGGGGAAAAGTCACTGGTTGCTTTTTCTCCCCAAACATAATACCCTTTTTAGTGGTAACCGGGTTAATGTCAGAAATGTTTAATACATTTTTCATTGCCGTAATCATGCACCGGATGGCCCTTGTGGACTGTACATTTGTCTCATCCTCGTCTACACTGGAGTCAGACTCCGTGTCGACATCTGTGTCTGCCATCTGAGGTAGCGGGCGTTTTTGAGCCCCTGATGGCCTCTGAGACGCCTGGGTAGGCGCGGGCTGAGATGCCGGCTGTCCCAATACTGTTACGTCATCGAACCTTTTATGTAAGGAGTTGACACTGTCGGTTAATACCTTCCACATATCCATCCACTCCAGTGTCGGCCCCGTAGGAGGCGACATCACACTTATCGTCTCCTGCTCCGCCTCCACGTAACCCTCCTCAAACATGTCGACACAGCCGTACCGACACCGCACACACACAGGGAATGCTCCGATTGAGGACAGGACCTCACAAAGTCCTTTGGGGAGACAGAGAGAGTATGCCAGCACACACCACAGCGCTATATAATACAGGGATGTACACTATACTGAGTGATTTTTCCCCTATAGCTGCTTATTAACAGTTTGCGCCTAAATTTATGTCCCCCCCCCCTCTCTTTTTTACCCTTGAAGTCTGGAAACTGCAGGGGAGAATCTGGGGAGCGTCCTTCCAGCGGATCTGTGAAGAAAAAATGGCGCTGGTGTGCTGAGGAAGATAGCCCCGCCCCCTCAGCCGCGTGCTTCTCCCGCGTTTTTAAATAGTTAATGGCGGGGGTTATTGCACATATACAGTTTATTAGACTGTATTATGTGCCTTTTTGCCAATAAGGTAATGTAATTTCTGCCCAGGGCGCCCCCCAGCGCCCTGCACCCATCAGTGACCGGAGTGTGTGGTGTGCTAAGGGAGCAATGGCGCACAGCTGCAGTGCTGTGCGCTACCTTAATGAAGACAGGAGTCTTCAGCCGCCGGTTTTCAACTTTCTCTTCAGTCTTCTGGCTCTGCAAGGGGGACGGCGGCGCGGCTCCGGACGATCGAGGTCGGGCCCTGTGTTTGATCCCTCTGGAGCTAATGGTGTCCAGTAGCCTTAGAAGCACAAGCAGGTAGGTTTGCTTCTCTCCCCTCAGTCCCACGTAGCAGTGAGTCTGTTGCCAGCAGATCTCACTGAAAATAAAAAACCTAACAAATACTTTCTTTTCTAGGAAGCTCAGGAGAGCCCCTAGAGTGCATCCAGCTCTGGCCGGGCACAGATTCTAACTGAGGTCTGGAGGAGGGGCATAGAGGGAGGAGCCAGTGCACACCAGATATAGTACCTAATCTTTCTTTTAAGAGTGCCCAGTCTCCTGCGGAGCCCGTCTATTCCCCATGGTCCTTACGGAGTACCCAGCATCCACTATGACGTCAGAGAAATATATATATATTAGCCAGTCCCAAGAAGTTTATAATTGCTGCCCAGGGCGCCCCCCCTGCACCCTTACCTCAGAAGATCTGAAGTCTTCAGCCGCCTTTGAAGTCTTCTTTCTTCTTATACTCACCCGGCTTCTATCTTCCGGCTCTGTGAGGAGGACGGTGGCGCGGCTCTGGGACTAACGGCGAGGGTGATACCTGCGTTCCGACCCTCTGGAGCTAATGGTGTCCAGTAGCCTAAGAAGCAGAGCCTATCATTTAAGTAGGTCTGCTTCTCTCTCCTCAGTCCCACGATGCAGGGAGCCTGTTGCCAGCAGTGCTCCCTGAAAATAAAAAACCTAACAAAATTATTTTTCAGAGAAACTCAGGAGAGCTCCCCTGTAGTGCAACCAGTCTCCTCTAGGCACAGGATCTAACTGAGGTCTGGAGGAGGGGCATAGAGGGAGGAGCCAGTGCGCACACATTCTAAAGTTCTTTATAGTGCCCATGTCTCCTGCGGAGCCTGTCTATACCCCATGGTCCTTACAGAGTCCCCAGCATCCTCTAGGACGCAAGAGAAAACACTTTTTTTTTTTTTTTTTGAGCGTAAAGTTGTCAACCACCATGCCTTAAAACCAGTAATCTCACAATGACTGCTCCCCCTACAAGCTTTGCACTATCATGAGAAATACAATTTGCCTGTAGTGTTAAAGAGAGCTCCAGAGCTCTAAGCTTGTGTGGGTTCCCATACTACCCACTGTTGATTGTAATCATTTTCTGAGGCCACTCTAGTGCAGGACAGCTGGATACCCATCTATGTGATAGAGCACATTGTTGTACTGGACTTTTGTACCATTTATGACACTAAGCCGGACTAACAAAGCAGCATAAACAGACATTTTGAAAAAGAAGATTTCAATTATACTGCTGTCCATCTTCTGCACTATAAATATCTGTTTGTGCTTTTGGAGGGGGAAAAAAATAAGAATTTACTTATCGATAATTCTATTTCTCGTAGTCCGTAGTGGATGCTGGGAACTCCGTAAGGACCATGGGGAATAGCGGCTCCGCAGGAGACTGTGCACAAAAGAAAAGCTTTAGGACTACCTGGTGTGCACTGGCTCCTCCCCCTATGACCCTCCTCCAAGCCTCAGTTAGGATACTGTGCCCGGACGAGCGTACACAATAAGGAAGGATTTTGAATCCCGGGTAAGACTCATACCAGCCACACCAATCACACCGTACAACTTGTGATATGAACCCAGTTAACAGCATGATAACAGAGGAGCCTCTGGATAGATGGCTCACAACAACAATAACCCGATTTGTTAACAATAACTATGTACAAGTATTGCAGATAATCCGCACTTGGGATGGGCGCCCAGCATCCACTACGGACTACGAGAAATAGAATTATCGGTAAGTAAATTCTTATTTTCTCTGACGTCCTAGTGGATGCTGGGAACTCCGTAAGGACCATGGGGATTATACCAAAGCTCCCAAACGGGCGGGAGAGTGCGGATGACTCTGCAGCACCGAGTGAGAAAACTCCAGGTCCTCCTCAGCCAGAGTGTCAAATTTGTAAAATTTCACAAAAGTATTTGACCCTGACCAAGTAGCAGCTCGGCAAAGTTGTAAAGCCGAGACCCCTTGGGCAGCCGCCCAAGATGAGCCCACCTTCCTTGTGGAGTGGGCTTTTACAGATTTTGGCTGTGGCAGGCCTGCCACAGAATGCGCAAGCTGAATTGTACTACAAATCCAGCGAGCAATAGTCTGCTTAGAAGCAGGAGCACCCAGCTTGTTGGGTGCGTACAGGATAAATAGCAAATCAGATTTTCTGACTCTAGCCGTCCTGGAAACATATTTTCAGGGCCCTGACAACGTCCAGCAACTTGGAGTCCTCCAAGTCCTTAGTAGCCGCAGGTACCACAATAGGCTGGTTCAGATGAAACGCTGAAACCACCTTTGGGAGAAATTGAGGACGAGTCCTCAATTCTGCCCTGTCCGTATGAAAAATCAGGTAAGGGCTTTTACAGGATAAAGCCGCCAATTCTGACACACGCCTGGCTGAAGCCAGGGCCAACAGCATGACCACTTTCCATGTGAGATATTTTAAGTCCACAGTGTTGAGTGGTTCAAACCAATGTGATTTTAGGAAACCCAAAACAACATTCAGATCCCAGGGTGCCACTGGAGGCACAAAAGGAGGCTGTATATGTAGCACTCCCTTAACAAACGTCTGGACTTCAGGCACTGAAGCCAGTTCTCTCTGAAAGAAAATCGACAGGGCCGAAATCTGGACCTTAATGGATCCTAATTTTAGGCCCATAGACACTCCTGCTTGCAGGAAATGCAGGAATCGACCCAGTTGAAATTCCTCCGTCGGGGCCTTTTTGGCCTCGCACCACGCAACATATTTCCGCCAGATGCGGTGATAATGCTTTGCGGTTACATCCTTTCTGGCTTTTATCAAAGTAGGGATGACTTCGTCTGGAATGCCTTTTTCCTTTAGGATCCGGCGTTCAACCGCCATGCCGTCAAACGCAGCCGCGGTAAGTCTTGGAACAGACAGGGTCCCTGCTGGAGCAGGTCCCTTCTCAGAGGTAGAGGCCACAGGTCCTCTGTGAGCATTTCTTGAAGTTCCGGGTACCAAGTCCTTCTTGGCCAATCCGGAGCCACGAGAATAGTTCTTACTCCTCCCCGCCGTATAATCCTCAGCACCTTGGGTATGAGAGGCAGAGGAGGGAACACATACACTGACTGGTACACCCACGGTGTTACCAGAGCGTCCACCGCTATTGCTTGAGGGTCCCTTGACCTGGCGCAATACCTGTCCAGTTTTTTGTTGAGGCGGGACGCCATCATGTCCACCTTTGGTTTTTCCCAACGGTTTACAATCATGTGGAAGACTTCCGGGTGAAGTCCCCACTCTCCCGGGTGGAGGTCGTGCCTGCTGAGGAAGTCTACTTCCCAGTTGTCCACTCCCGGAATGAACACTGCTGACAGTGCTATCACATGATTTTCCGCCCAGCGAAGAATCCTTGCAGCTTCTGCCATTGCCCTCCTGCTTCTTGTGCCGCCCTGTCTGTTTACGTGGGCGACTGCCGTGATGTTGTCCGACTGGATCAGCACCGGCTGACCTTGAAGCAGAGGTCTTGCTTGGCTCAGAGCATTGTAAATGGCTCTTAACTCCAGGATATTTATGTGAAGTGATGTCTCCAGGCTTGACCACAAGCCCTGGAAGCTTCTTCCCTGTGTGACTGCTCCGCAGGCTGGCATCCGTGGTCACCAGGACCCAGTCCTGAATGCCGACTCTGCGGCCCTCTAGAAGATGAGCACTCTGCAACCACCACAGGAGAGACACCCTTGTCCTTGGGGACAGTGTTATCCGCCGATGCATCTGAAGATGCGATCCGGACCATTTGTCCAGCAGGTCCCACTGGAATGTTCTTGCGTGGAATCTGCCGAATGGGATTGCTTCGTAGGGAGCCACCATTTTTCCCAGGACCCTTGTGCATTGATGCACTGATACTTGGCCTGGTTTTAGGAGGTTTCTGACTAGCTCGGATAACTCTCTGGCTTTCTCTTCCGGGAGAAACACCTTTTTCTGGACTGTGTCCAGGATCATCCCTAGGAATAGAAGACGTGTCGTCGGGATCAGCTGCGATTTTGGGATATTGAGAATCCAACCGTGCTGCCGCAGCACTACTTGAGATAGTGCTACTCCGACTACCAACTGTTCCTCGGATCTTGCCCTTATCAGGAGATCGTCCAAGTAAGGGATAATTAAAACTCGTTTCCTTCGAAGGAGTATCATCATTTCGGCCATTACTTTGGTAAAGACCCGGGGCGCCGTGGACAATCCAAACGGCAGCGTCTGAAACGGATAGCGGCAGTTCTGTACCACAAACCTGAGGTACCCTTGGTGAGAAGGGTAAATTGGGACATGGAGGTAAGCATCCTTGATGTCCAGAGACACCATATAATACCCTTCTTCCAGGTTCGCGATCACCGCTCTGAGTGACTCCATCTTGAATTTGAACCTCTGTATGTAAGTGTTCAAAGATTTTAGATTTAAAATAGGTCTCACCGAGCCATCCGGCTTCGGTACCACAAACAGCGTGGAATAATACCCCTTTCCCTGTTGCAGGAGGGGTACCTTGATTATCACCGGCTGAGAATACAGCTTGTGAATGGCTTCCAATACCGCCTCCCTGTCGGAGGGAGACGTCGGTAAGGCAGACTTTAGGAAACGGCGGGGGGGGGGGGGGGGGGGGGGGGAGACGTCTCGAATTCCAATTTGTACCCCTGAGATACCACCTGAAGGATCCAGGGGTCCACTAGTGAGTGAGCCCACTGCGCGCTGAAATTCTTGAGACGGGCCCCCACCGTTGTAGAGCCCCAGCGTCATGCTTAGGACTTGGCAGAAGCGGGAGAGGGCTTCCCTGGGAACTGGCTGTTTGCTGCAGCCTTTTTCCTCTCCCTCTGCCACGGGGCAGAAATGAGGAGCCTTTTGCCCGCTTGCCCTTATGGGGCCGAAAGGACTGCGCCTGATAATACGGCGTCTTCTTATGTTGCGAGGCTACCTGGGGTAAAAATGTGGATTTCCCAGCATTTGCCGTGGACACTAGGTCCGATAGACCTACCCCAAATAACTCCTCCCCTTTATAAGGCAATACTTCCATATGCCTTTTGGAATCAGCATCACCTGACCACTGCCGCGTCCATAACCCTCTTCTGGCAGATATGGACAGCGCACTTACTCTTGATGCCAGTCGGCAAATATCCCTCTGTGCATCACGCATATATAAAAATGCATCTTTTAAATGCTCTATAGTCAGTAATATACTGTCCCTATACAGGGTATCAATATTTTCAGTCAGGGAATCCGACCAAGCCACCCCAGCACTGCACATCCAGGCTGAGGCGATTGCTGGTCGCAGTATAACACCCGTGTGAGTGTATATACATTTTAGGATATTCTCCTGCTTTCTGTCAGCAGGTTCCTTAAGGGCGGCCGTATCAGGAGACGGTAGTGCCACCTGTTTAGACAAGCGTGTGAGCGCTTTATCCACCCTAGGGGGTGTTTCCCAACGTGCCCTATCCTCTGGCGGGAAGGGGTATGATGCCAATAACCTTTTAGGAATTATCAGTTTTTTATCGGGAGAAACCCACGCTTCATCACACACTTCATTTAATTCCTCAGATGCAGGAAAAACTACAGGTAGTTTTCTCACCAAACATAATACCCTTTTTAGTGGTACTTGTACTATCAGAAATGTGTAAAAATAAGAATTTACTTACCGATAATTCTATTTCTCATAGTCCGTAGTGGATGCTGGGGACTCCGAAAGGACCATGGGGAATAGCGGCTCCGCAGGAGACTGGGCACAAAGTAAAAGCTTTAGGACTAGCTGGTGTGCACTGGCTCCTCCCCCTATGACCCTCCTCCAAGCCTCAGTTAGGATACTGTGCCCGGACGAGCGTACACAATAAGGAAGGATTTTGAATCCCGGGTAAGACTCATACCAGCCACACCAATCACACCGTACAACTTGTGATCTGAACCCAGTTAACAGCATGATAACAGAAGGAGCCTCTGAAAAGATGGCTCACAACAACAATAACCCGATTTTTGTAACAATAACTATGTACAAGTAATGCAGACAATCCGCACTTGGGATGGGCGCCCAGCATCCACTACGGACTATGAGAAATAGAATTATCGGTAAGTAAATTCTTATTTTCTCTAACGTCCTAGTGGATGCTGGGGACTCCGAAAGGACCATGGGGATTATACCAAAGCTCCCAAACGGGCGGGAGAGTGCGGATGACTCTGCAGCACCGAATGAGAGAACTCCAGGTCCTCCTCAGCCAGGGTATCAAATTTGTAGAATTTAGCAAACGTGTTTGCCCCTGACCAAGTAGCTGCTCGGCAAAGTTGTAAAGCCGAGACCCCTCGGGCAGCCGCCCAAGATGAGCCCACTTTCCGTGTGGAATGGGCTTTTACAGATTTTGGCTGTGGCAGGCCTGCCACAGAATGTGCAAGCTGAATTGTACTGCAAATCCAACGAGCAATCGTCTGCTTAGAAGCAGGAGCACCCAGCTTGTTGGGTGCATACAGGATAAACAGCGAGTCAGATTTTCTGACTCCAGCCGTCCTGGAAACATATATTTTCAGGGCCCTGACTACGTCCAGCAACTTGGAATCCTCCAAGTCCCTAGTAGACGCAGGCACCACAATAGGTTGGTTTAAGTGAAATGCTGAAAACACCTTAGGGAGAAATTGAGGACGAGTCCTCAATTCCGCCCTGTCCGAATGGAAAATCAGATAAGGGCTTTTACAGGATAAAGCCGCCAATTCTGACACGCGCCTGGCCCAGGCCAGGGCCAACAGCATGACCACTTTCCATGTGAGATATTTTAACTCCACAGATTTAAGTGGTTCAAACCAATGTGACTTTTGGAATCCAAAAAAAAAAACTACATTGAGATCCCAAGTGCCACTGGAGGCACAAAAGGAGGCTGTATATGCAGTACCCCTTTTACAAACGTCTGAACTTCAGGGACTGAAGCTAGTTCTTTTTGGAAGAAAATTGACAGGGCCGAAATTTGAACCTTAATGGACCCCAATTTCAGGCCCATAGACACTCCTGTTTGCAGGAAATGTAGGAATCGACCCAGTCGAATTTCCACCGTCGGGCCTTACTGGCCTCGCACCACGCAACATATTTTCGCCAATTGCGGTGATAATGTTTTTGCGGTTACATCCTTCCTGGCTTTGATCAGGATAGGGATGACTTCATCCGGAATGCCCTTTTTCCTTCAGGATCCGGCGTTCAACCGCCATGCCGTCAAACGCAGCCGCGGTAAGTCTTGGAACAGACAGGGTCCTTGCTGGAGCAGGTCCCTTCTTAGAGGTAGAGGCCACGGATCCTCCGTGAGCATCTCTTGAAGTTCCGGTTACCAAGTCCTTCTTGGCCAATCCGGAGCCACGAATATAGTGCTTACTCCTCACCATCTTATCAATCTCAGTACCTTGGGTATGAGAGGCAGAGGAGGAAACACATACCCTGACTGGTACACCCACGGTGTTACCAGAGCGTCTACAGCTATTGCCTGAGGGTCCCTGGACCTGGCGCAATACCTGTCGAGTTTTTCCCAACGGTTTATAATCCTGTGGAAGACTTCTGGGTGAAGTCCCCACTCTCCCCGGGTGGAGGTCGTGCTGAGGAAGTCTGCTTCCCATTTGTCCACTCCCGGAATGAATACTGCTGACAGTGCTATCCCATGATTTTCCGCCCAGCGAAGAATCCTTGCAGCTTCTGTCATTGCCCTTCTGCTTCTTGTGCCACCCTGTCTGTTTACGTGGGTGACTGCCGTGATGTTGTCCGACTGGATCAACACCGGCTGTCCTTGAAGCAAAGGTCTTGCTAAGCTTAGAGCATTGTAAATGTCCCTTAGCTTCAGGATATTTATGTGAAGTGATGTCTCCAGGCTTGACCATAAGTCCTGGATATTCCTTCCCTGTGTGACTGCTCCCCAGCCTCGCAGGCTGGCATCCGTGGTTACCAGGACCCAGTCCTGAATGCCGAATCTGCGGCCCTCTAGAAGATGAGCACTCTGCAACCACCACAGGAGGGACACCCTTGTCCTTGGTGACAGGGTTATCCGCTGATGCATCTGAAGATGCGACCCGGACCATTTGTCCAGCAGGTCCCACTGGAAAGTTCTTGCGTGGAATCTGCCAAATGGGATTGCTTCGTAGGAAGCCCCCATTTTACCCAGAACCCTTGTGCATTGATGCACTGAGACTTGGCTCGGTTTGAGGAGGTTCCTGACTAGCTCGGATAACTCCCTGGCTTTATCCTCCGGGAGAAACACCTTTTTCTGGACTGTGTCCAGGATCATCCCTAGGAACAGAAGACACGTCGACGGAACCAGCTGCGATTTTGGAATATTGAGAATCCAATCGTGCTGCCGCAACACTATCTGAGATAGTGCTACACCGACCTCCAACTGTTCCCTGGATCTTACCCTTATCAGGGAATCGTCCAAGTAAGGGATAACTAAAATTCCCTTCCTTCGAAGGAACATCATCATTTCGGCCATTACCTTGGTAAAGACCCGGGGTGCCGTGGACCATCCCTACGGCAGCGTCTGAACTGATAGTGACAGTTCTGTACCATAAACCTGAGGTACCCTTGGTGAGAAGGGTAAATTTTGACATGAAGGTAAGCATCCTTGATGTCCCGAGACATCATGTAGTCCCCTTCTTCCAGGTTCGCAATCACTGCTCTGAGTGACTCAATCTTGAATTTGAACCTCTGTATGTAAGTGTTCAAAGATTTTAGAATCGGTCTCACCGAGCCGTCTGGCTTCGGTACCACAATAGTGTGGAATAATACCCCGTTCCCTGTTGCAGGAGGGGTACCTTGATTATCACCTGCTGGGAATACAGCTTGTGAATGGCTTCCAAAACTGCCTCCCTGTCCGAGGGAGACGTCGGTAAAGTCGACTTTTGGAAACGGCGAGGGGGAGACGTCTCGAATTCCAATATGTACCCCTGAGATATTACCTGAAGGATCCAGGGGTCTACTTGCGAGTGAGCCCACTGCGCACTGAAATTCATTGAGAACGGGCCCCCACCGTGCCTGAGCTTGTAAAGCCCTAGCGTCATACTGAGGGCTTGGCAGAGGCTGGAAAGGGTTTCTGTTCCTGGGAACTGGCTGATCTCTGCAGCCTTTTTCCTCTCCCTCTGTCACGAGCAGAAAAGAGGAACCTTTTGTCCGCTTGCCAACAAAGGACTGCGCCTGATAATACGGCGTCTTATTTTGAGAGGCGACCTGGGGTACAAACGTGGATTTCCCAGCTGTTGCCGTGGCCACCAGGTCTAAAAGACCGACCCCAAATGTCCCCTTTCAAAGGCAATACTTCCAAATGACGTTTGGAATCCGCATCACCTGACCATTTTACTGGTAGAATTGGACAACGCACTTATACTTGATGCCAGTCGGCAATTATTCCGCTGTGCATCATGCATATATAGAAATGCATCTTTTAAATGCTCTATAGGCAATAATATACTATCCTTATCTAGGATATCAATATTTCCAGTCAGGGAATCCGACCATGCCAACCCAGCACTGCACCTCCAGGCTGAGGCGATAGCTGGTCGCAGTATAACACCAGTATGTGTGTAAATACCTTTTTTTGGATACCCTCCTGCTTTCTATCAGCAGGATCCTTAAGGGCGGCCATCTCATGAGAGGGTAGAGCCCTTGTTCTTACAAGCGTGTGAGCGCCTTATCCCCCCTAGGGGGTGTTTCCCAATGCATCCTAACCTCTGGCGGGAAAGGGTATACAGCCAATACTTTTTAAGAAATTATTAATTGTTATCGGGGGGAAACCCACGCATCATCACACATTTTATTTCTCAGATTCAGGAAAACTACAGGTAGTTTTTCCCTCACCGAACATAATACCCCTTTTTTGGTGGTACTCGTATTATCAGAAATGTATAAAACATTTTCCATTGTCTCAATCATGTAACGTGTGGCCCTACTGGAAATCACGGTTGTCTCTTCACCGTCGACACAGGAGTCAGTATCCGTGTCGGCGTCTGTATCTGCCATCTGCCTGACTGCCTATGAGACGTCTGGACAGGCACAAGCTGAGTAGCCGGCTGTCTCATGTCAACCACTGTTTTTTTTATATATAGCTGACACTGTCACGTAATTTTCAACAGTACATCCACTCAGGTGTCGACCCCCTAGGGGGTGACATCACTGTTACAGACACTCTGCTCCGCCTCCACATCATTTTCCTCCTCATACATGTCGACACACACGTACCGACACCCAGCACACACACAGGGAATGCTCTGATAGAGGACAGGACCCACTTAGCCCTTTGGGGAGACAGAGGGAGAGTTTGCCAGCACACACCAGATCGCTATATATGTATAGGGACAACCTTACAATAAGTGTCTATCCCTTATAGCTGCTTATATCTGTTATTTTGCCAAATAAGTGCCCCCCTCTCTTTTTTACCCTGTTTCTGTAGTTGCAGGATGCAGGGGAGATTCTGGGAGCCTTCCTACCAGCGGAGCTGTGTGGGAAAAATGGCGCTGTGTGCTGAGGAGATAGGCCCCGCCCCCTTCACGGCAGGCTCTTCTCCCGCTTTTTACTGGAAAACTGGCAGGGGTTAAATACATCCATATAGCCCAGGAGCTATATGTGATGTATTTTTCGCCAACTAAGGTAAATTCATTGCTTCCCAGGACGCCCCCCCCCAGCGTCCTGCACCCTCAGTGACCGGAGTGTGAAGTGTGCTGGGAGCAATGGCGCACAGCTGCAGTGCTGTGCGCTACCTTATGAAGACAGGAAAGTCTTCTGCCGCCGATTTATGGACCTCTTCTTGCTTCAGCATCTGTAAGGGGGCCGGCGGCGCGGCTCCGGGACCCATCCATGGCTGGGCCTGTGATCGTCCCTCTGGAGCTAATGTCCAGTAGCCTAAGAAACCCAATCCACTCTGCACGCAGGTGAGTTCGTTTCTCTCCCCTAAGTCCCTCGATGCAGTGAGCCTGTTGCCAGCAGGTCTCACTGAAAATAAAAAACCTATTTAAACTTTTACTCTAAGCAGCTCAGGAGAGCCACCTAGATTGCACCCTTCTCGTTCGGGCACAAAATCTAACTGAGGCTTGGAGGAGGGTCATAGGGGGAGGAGCCAGTGCACACCAGCTAGTCCTAAAGCTTTTACTTTGTGCCCAGTCTCCTGCGGAGCCGCTATTCCCCATGGTCCTTTCGGAGTCCCCAGCATCTACTAGGACGTTAGAGAAACATTTTTCATTGCCTCAATCATGTAACGTGTGGCCCTACTGGAAGTCACATTCGTCTCTTCATCGTCGACACTGGAGTCAGTATCCGTGTCGGCGTCTGCATCTGCCATCTGAGGTAGCGGGCGTTTTAGAGCCCCCGATGGTCTTTGAGACGCCTGGACAGGCACAAGCTGAGTAGCCGGCTGTCTCATGTCATCAACCGTCTTTTGTAAAGAGCTGACACTTTCACGTAAATCCTTCCATAAGCCCATCCACTCAGGTGTCGACTCCCTAGGGGGTGACATCTCCATTATAGGCAATTGCTCCGCCTCCACATCATTTTCCTCCTCATACATGTCGACACAGTCGTACCGACACACAGCACACACACAGGGAATGCTCTGACAGAGGACAGGACCCCACTAGCCCTTTGGTGAGACAGAGGGAGAGTATGCCAGCACACACCAGAGCGCTATATATATGTTGGGATAACACTATACAGAGTGTTTTTCCCCTTATAGCTGCTGTTTATATTATACTGCGCCTAATTAGTGCCCCCCCCTCTTGTTTTACCCTTTTCTGTAGTGCAGGACTGCAGGGGAGAGTCAGGGAGACGTCCTTCCAGCGGAGCTGTGAGGGAAAATGGCGCCAGTGTGCTGAGGAGATAGGCTCCGCCCCCTTCTCGGCGGACTTTTCTCCCGCTTTTTTCTGGAATCTGGCAGGGGTTAATATACATCCATATAGCCCTGGGGGTTATATGTGATGTATTTTAGCCAGCCAAGGTGTACATATTGCTGCTCAGGGCGCCCCCCCCCCCCCAGCGCCCTGCACCCATCAATGACCGGAGCGTGTGGTGTGCATGAGGAGCAATGGCGCACAGCTGCAGTGCTGTGCGCTACCTTGGTGAAGACTGATGTCTTCTGCCGCCGATTTTCCGGACTTCTTCTTGCTTCTGGCTCTGTAAGGGGGCCGGCGGCGCGGCTCTGGGACCGGACTCCGAGGCTGGGCCTGTGTTCGGTCCCTCTGGAGCTAATGGTGTCCAGTAGCCTAAGAAGCCCAAGCTGGCTGCAAGCAGGCAGGTTCGCTTCTTCTCCCCTTAGTCCCTCGATGCAGTGAGCCTGTTGCCAGCAGGTCTCACTGAAAATAAAAAACCTAAAACTAACTTTTCCTAAGAAGCTCAGGAGAGCCCCCTAGATTGCACCCAGCTCGGTCGGGCACAAAAATCTAACTGAGGCTTGGAGGAGGGTCATAGGGGGAGGAGCCAGTGCACACCAGGTAGTCCTAAAGCTTTTCTTTTGTGTCCAGTCTCCTGCGGAGCCGCTATTCCCCATGGTCCTTACGGAGTTCCCAGCATCCACTAGGACGTCAGAGAAAAAAAAAAAAAAAAAAAAGTATGAATATTCCCATTTTTGTGCTAAGACCGCAGAAAAAAAGGAAAAATCCTCTGTACTGAAATTTACAGGCTCTGCAGCGCCACCTACCAGAATAAGTAGACGTTGCTAGTTTACATGTTACTACAGTTTGTAACGCTTTTGTACAAAGCTCAGTCAACAGTACACAGATCAGCATTAGAAATTTATTAAAAAAAAAACAAAAAAAAGTATACACAACTATTCCAGGTTCTTCGCAAAACAATACATTACAGCAGTCCCCAGTTAACATATGTGGCATAATTTAGGATCTTCACACTAAACAAGTTGTGTATAAAAAAAAAATAAAAAAAAAATAACCAAGTAAAAAAAACTGAAGTCAAGTCACAACGCTCTGAAGCAAAGTAATGTTGTCTCCTTTCAACATAATACGACCTGTGGAGGAAAAAAACAAAAATAAATGATCGTTAGCCTAAGTGTACAAAGACTTAACTACCACAGTGCCTGGAAAATAGGATTGTAATACCTACCGGTAAATACGTTTCTCTTAATCCGTAGAGGATGCTGGGGTCATCATAGAACCATGGGGTATAGATGGGATCTGCAGGAGACATGGGCACTTTAAGACTTTGAATGGGTGTGAACTGGCTTCTCCCTCTATGCCCCTCCTCCAGACTCCAGTTATAGGAACTGTGCCCAGGGAGACTGACATTTCAAGGAAAGGGATTTATTGTTAAACTAAGGTGAGATTCATACCAGCTCATACCTCAAGCATGCCGCACAACGTGGCATTCAACAGAACACAAGCCAACGGCATGAACACTTGCAGCACCATGCTGACAATAACGTAACACAACATGTGTGTAACCACAACTAATAACCGCAGATACAGTACGCACTGGGAAGGGCGCCCAGCATCCTCTACGGACTAAGAGAAAAGGATTTACTAGTAGGTATTAAAATCCTATTTTCTCATACGTCCTAGAGGATGCTGGGGTCATCATAGAACCATAGGGTTATACCAAAGCTCTAGAATGGGCGGGAGAGTGCGGATGACTCTGCAGCACCGATTGACCAAACTTAAGGTCTTCATCGGCCAAGGTGTCAAACTAGTATAAATTTGCAAATGTGTTTGACCGACCAAGTAGCTGCTTGCCAAAGTTGCAATGCCGAGACCCACCGGGCAGCCGCCCAGGATGAGCCCACGTTTCTAGTAGAATGGGCTTTCACCGATTCCGGTAACGGCAATCCAGCCATGGAATGAGCGTGCTGAATCGTGTTACAGATCCAACGTCCATGCTCTGCTTGGAAGCAGGACACCCAACCTTGTTGGGAGAATACAGGACAAACAGAGCCTCTGTTTTCCTAATCTGAGCCGTTCTGGCGACATAAATCTTCAAAGCTCTGACCACATCCAGAGATTTTGACTCAGCGAAGGCGTCCGTAGCCACAGGCACCACAATAGGTTGGTTCATGTGGAAAGAGGAAACCTTCGGTAGAAATTGTTGACGTGTCCTCAATTCAGCTCTATGTTCATGGAATATCAAATAAGGGCTCTTGTGAGACAAGGCCGCTAACTCAGACACCCGCCTTGCAGATGCCAAGGCCAACATGATGACCACTTTTCAAGTGAGGAATTTCAATTCCACCTTCCGTAAAAGGTTCAAACCAATGTGATTGGATCTTAATGTGGTGTTACAGTTCCTTCAATGTGCCTCCAGTGGCAGCAAATGGAGGTTGGATGTGCAACACGCCTTTCACGAAAGTCTGAACTTCTGGAAGGGAGGCCAATTGTTTCTGAAAGAAAACTGATAAGGCCGAAATCTGTACCTTGAGCCCAATTTTAGGCCCGCATCCATACCTGCTTGTAAAAAATGGAGAAAACGTCCTAGCCGAAACTCTTCCGTAGGAGCCCCCTTGGATTCACACCAAGAAACATATTTTCTCAAATACGATGGTAATGTTTAGACGTTACTCCTTTCCTGGCCTGAATCAGAGTGGGAAGGATTTCCTTGGGAATACCCTTTCGGGCTAGGATCCGGCGCTCAACAGCCATGCCGTCAAACATAGCCACGGTAAGTCTTGATACGCACGGCCCCTGCTGCAGCAGGTCATCGCGAGGAGGAAGAGGCCGAGGATCTTCTATGACCAACTCCTGAAAATCTGGATACCAAGCCCTCCTTGGCCAGTCTGAGGCAATGAGGATTGCTCAAACTCTTGTTGTTCTTATGATTTTGAGAACTTTTGGAATCCGTGGAAGTGGAGCGAATACATACACCGACTGAAACACCCCCGGTGTCACCAGTGCATCCATTGCAATTGCTTGAGGGTCCCTTAACCTGGAACAATATCTCTGAAGCTTCTTGTTGAGACGAGATGCCATCATGTCTACTTGAGGAACTCCCCAACGACTTGTCACCTCTGCGAAGACTTCTTGGTGGAGGCCCCACTCTCCTGGATGGAGATCATGTCTGCTGAGGAAGTCTGCTTCCCAGTTGTCCACTCCTGGAATGAAGATCGCTGACAGAGAGCTTGTATGCTTTTCCGCCCAGCGGAAAATCCTTGTGGCTTCTGCCATTGCCGCTCTGCTTTTCGTTCCGCACTGACGGTTTATGTACGCTACTGCTGTTACATTGTCCAACTGCATCAGTACAGGCAGATCTCGAAGATGATGTTCCACTTGCAGAAGGCCGTTGTAAATGGCCCTTAACTCCAGAACATTTATGTGGAGACAAGTTCCCTGACTTGACCATCTTCCTTGGAAGTTTTCTCCCATAGTGACTGCACCCCAGCCTCGGAGGCTTGCATCCATGGTCACCAGGATCCTGTCCTGTATCCCGAATCTGCGCCCCTCTAGGAGGTGAGAGCTGTGCAGCCACCACAGGAGTGATACCCTGGTCATGGAAGACAGGATTATCCTCTGGTGCATGTGTAGGTGGGACCCGGACCACTTGTCCAACAGGTCCCACTGGAACACTCTTGCATGGAACCTGCGAAACTGAATGGCCTCGTAGGCCGCAACCATGTTCCCCAGCAATCGAATGCACTGATGGATTGACACTCTTGCTGGTTTCAGAATGTGTTTGACCAGACTCTGAAGTTCCAGAGCCTTGTCCACTGGAAGAAAGACTCTCTGTAGTTCGGTGTCCAATATCATTCCCAAAAACGACAACTGCGTCGTCGGAATCAACTGTGATTTTGGCAAATTTAGGGATTTCAGGTTTAGGATTGGACTGACCGATCATCCGGCTTCGGGACCACAAACAGGCTTGAATAAAAGCCTTCTCCCTGTTGTGACTGGGGAACCCTGACGATAACTTGATTTTGAGACAACTTTTGTATTGCGTCGCAAACTACCTCCCTGTCCGGAAGAGAAGCTGGTAAGGCCGATTTGAAAAAAAAGCGAGGGGGAACGTCTTGAAACTCCAGCTTGTACCCTTGGGATACTATTTGTAAAACCCATGGGTCTAGGTCTAAACGAACCCAAAACTGACTGAAGAGTTTGAGACGTGCCCCCACCGGTGCGGACTCCTGCATAGGAGTCCCAACGGGTTCCGGTATGAAAGATAGATAGTGTCTAGTTAGACAGTCAATAGATAGACACCATATGTTAAACAGACATTAGGTCGACAGGGTCAAAAGGTCGACATGGAAAAGGTCGACAGGTCAAAAGGTCGACGTGAAAATGGTAGACACCATGTTTTTTGCATTTTTGTGCTTTGTGTGGATAGTTTTGTCATCTGGCACCCCAATTGCAGAAAGGCATACCCTCGCGGGGCTCGCTTCGCTCGAAACGCTTCGGGCACGGTGGCTCGCTGCGCTCGCCACAAGGTTTATAACCAACTCTATGCCGACATGGATAGAGAAAGTATGAAATAATCCAAAAACATGTTAAATTAAAAAAACACATTAGTATCTTTTTTATGTCGACAATTATCATGTCGACCTTTTGACCCTGTCGACCTTTTGACCCTGTCGACCTAATGTCTGTCTAATATATGGTGTCTATCTATTGACTGTCTAACTAGACACTGTCTATCTACTAAACGGATAGAGTCCCAACGTCATGCAGTGGAATTGGTAGAAGCCTGGGAGGACTTCTGCTCCTGGGAGCCTGACAAGACTGGTGATAGTTTACCTCTTCCCCTTCCTCTAGTAGCAAGGAAGGAAGAACCTCTGCCCTTTCTGTATTTATTGGGCCGAAAGGACTGCATCTGATAGTGATACGTTTTCTTTTGTTGTGGAGGAACATAAGGTAAAAAGGATGAATTACCCGTGGTAGCTGTAGACACCAAATCATCAAGGCAGTCACCAAATAAGGCCTTACCTTTATATGGTAGATTCCATACTTTTCTTGGAATCAGCATTCCATTGGTGTATCCACAACACTCGTCTAGATGAGACTGCCATGGCATTGGCCTTAGATCCCAAAAGACCAATATCTCTCGCAGTTTCCTTAAGGTATGCTGCAGCGTCCTTGATATAACCCAGCGTCAAGAGGACGCTATCCCTATCTAGGGTATCTATATCAGAAGACAAGTTGTCTGGCCATTTTTCGATAACACTACTTACCCACGCAGACGCAATGACAGGTCTGAGTAGCGTACCTGTTGCCGCATAAATGGACTTTAACGTAGTTTCCTGTTTACGATCCGCAGGATCCTTAAGGGCCGCCGTGTCAGGTGACGGGAGAGCCACCTTTTTAGACAAAACGTGACAGGGCCTTGTCCACGGTGGGGGGTGGTGACTCCCACTTTTCCCTATCCGCCGAGGGAAACGGATAAGCTACCGTAATTCTTTTGGGAATCTGAAACTTTGTCAGGAGCTTCCCAGAGTTTTTCAAATAGCGTGTTCAGTTCATGAGAGAGAGGAAACGTTACCTTTCCTTATACATACAGACCCTTTTATCAGGGACAGCCGGGTCCTCCGTGATATGTAGTACCTCTTTAACCGCCAATCATGTACTGAATGCTTTTTGACAATTTTGGATCTAATATGGAACCGCTATAGTCGACACTGGAATCAGAATCCATGTTTGTATCAGTGTATGCCAATTGGGCCAGCGTACGTTTCTCTGACCCTGAGGGGACCTGACTTTGCAATAACATATCCTACAGATTTCTTCCACGCCTGGGTCTGAGACTCAGACTTATCTAGCCTCTTACTAATAAGAGCCACATTAGCATTCAAGGTGTTCAACACATTTACCCAATCCAGCGTACGCAGTGCCGACAGGGTCACCCCCGCAGCCGTTTGTGTTCCTAATACAGCCTCCTCCTGGGAAGAACCTTCAGCCTCAGACATGTCAACACACGTGCACCAAACACCCACACCGGGCATATAGGGGACAGACCCACAGTAAAGCCTGTCAGAGAGACACAGAAGGGATTTGCCAGCCCACACCCCAGCGCTTAATCAGCGGTTCTGAAGCACCCAATAAACGCCCCAGAACTAACACGCTTTTAATGTAAAGCATATTGCACCAAATTTAGCCAGTGCGCGCCCCCCCCCCCCCCATTTTGCACCCTGATACTTGTCAGTGTGAAGGAAGGACCAGCGTCTCTGCAGCCTGATGGAGAGAAAATGGCGACGAGAGCTGTGAGGACAAAGCTCCGCCCCCTTAATGGCGCGCTTCCGTCCCGCTTATTGTATGATTATACTGGCGGGGGTTTTGGGACTAATGTCCCCTCTTGCCAGATGTCCACTGAGGATTTATTAGCTGCCCAGGGCGCGCCCCCCACCCCCTGTAGTGCTGCATGTATGTGGGAGATTGGCGCGCTGCGGTACCTCAGATAAATGCCAACACTGAAGTCTTTTCTTCATCTACACACCTGTCTTCTGACTTCTGGCTCTGTAAGGGGGTGACAGCAGGCTGCGGGAGTGGGCATCTAGGCGTACCCAGCGATCAGCACCCTCAGGAGCTAATGGTGTCCTGTAGCCAGAAGCAGAGCCCTTGAACTCACTGGAAGTGGGTCATACTCCTCTCCCCTAAGTCCCACGAAGCAGGGAGACTGTTGCCAGCAGCCTCCCTGAACATAAAAAACCTAACAAAAAGTATTTTTTCAGAGAAACTCAGTAGAGCTCCCTGCAGCACGTTGTCTCACTGGGCACAATTCTAAAACTGGAATCTGGAGGAGGGGCATAGAGGGAGGAGCCAGTTCACACCCTTTCAAAGTCTTAAAGTGCCCATGTCTCCTGCGGATCCCGTCTATACCCCATGGTTCTATGATGACCCCAGCATCCTCTAGGATGTATGAGAAAGATGTGGTACTGTAACAAGTAGTGAACAATGCAGGGCGACATTGAAAGCACAATACAAAGACTACTAGACACTAAAGGAAAGACTACTGTTCTTTGTTAGTTTATATGCAGACAGCAACAATTATTTTCATAGAAGACGCATAATATCAATAAACGAGAAGATTGTCACTTATTAACCACTTGCCTGGCATGGTTGCATCAGTTGCGACCAGCCAGAAAGCCCACTGAGGCTGCAGAAAGAGGATCTTCCTGCAGTTTCCGCTCTGAGCCTCCAGTCCCTCTGCTTCCTGGTTCCCTCCCCCCCAGTACCTGCCATGCTGCAGATCAGCCCAGCAGCGCCCCCAGCTAATGTCTGCAGCCGCTGGGGAAATGTGAAAAAACAGTCCTTCACCTTTCCTGTGAACTCCAGAAGCTGCAGAAAGGGGAAGGCACTGAAAAAATTAAGTTGTGATTGTCACAACGTTTAGAACATTGGTGTTTGTACAGATTTTTTTTATTTATTTTTTATTGTTTTTCCATAAATTCGTATTTGATATTTCCTAAATAGGTGTTCTTAAGCTAATTTGATCATAATAAAAAAAATAAAAAAATAAGAATTTACTTACCGATAATTCTATTTCTCATAGTCCGTAGTGGATGCTGGGACTCCGTAAGGACCATGGGGAATAGCGGCTCCGCAGGAGACTGGGCACAAAAGTAAAAGCTTGAACTAGCTGGTGTGCACTGGCTCCTCCCCCTATGACCCTCCTCCAAGCCTCAGTTAGGATACTGTGCCCGGACGAGCGTACATAATAAGGAAGGATATTGAATCCCGGGTAAGACTCATACCAGCCACACCAATCACACCGTACAACCTGTGATCTGAACCCAGTTAACAGTATGATAAACGAAGGAGCCTCTGAAAAGATGGCTCACAACAATAATAACCCAAATTTTGTAACAATAACTATATACAAGTATTGCAGACAATCCGCACTTGGGATGGGCGCCCAGCATCCACTACGGACTATGAGAAATAGAATTATCGGTAAGTAAATTCTTATTTTCTCTAACGTCCTAAGTGGATGCTGGGACTCCGTAAGGACCATGGGGATTATACCAAAGCTCCCAAACGGGCGGGAGAGTGCGGATGACTCTGCAGCACCGAAAGAGAGAACTCCAGGTCCTCCTCAGCCAGGGTATCAAATTTGTAGAATTTAGCAAACGTGTTTGCCCCTGACCAAGTAGCTGCTCGGCAAAGTTGTAAAGCCGAGACCCCTCGGGCAGCCGCCCAAGATGAGCCCACCTTCCTTGTGGAATGGGCTTTTACAGATTTTGGCTGTGGCAGGCCTGCCACAGAATGTGCAAGCTGAATTGTACTACAAATCCAACGAGCAATCGTCTGCTTAGAAGCAGGAGCACCCAGCTTGTTGGGTGCATACAGGATAAACAGCGAGTCAGATTTCCTGACTCCAGCCGTCCTGGAAATATATATTTTCAGGGCCCTGACTACGTCCAGTAACTTGGAGTCCTCCAAGTCCCTAGTAGCCGCAGGCACCACAATAGGCTGGTTCACGTGAAACGCTGAAACCACCTTTGGGAGAAATTGAGGACGAGTCCTCAATTCTGCCCTATCCGTGTGAAAAATCAGGTAAGGGCTTTTATAAGATAAAGCCGCCAATTCTGAGACACGCCTGGCTGAAGCCAGGGCTAACAGCATTACCACCTTCCATGTGAGATATTTTAATTCCACAGTGGTGAGTGGTTCAAACCAATGTGATTCTAGGAACCCCAAAACCACATTGAGATCCCAAGGTGCCACCGGGGGCACAAAAGGAGGCTGTATATGCAGTACCCCTTTGACAAACGTCTGGACTTCAGGCACTGAAGCCAGTTCTTTTTGGAAGAAAATCGACAGGGCCGAAATTTGAACCTTAATGGACCCTAATTTTAGGCCCATAGACAGTCCTGTTTGCAGGAAATGTAGGAAGCGACCCAGTTGAAATTCCTCTGTAGGGGCCTCTTTGGCCTCACACCACGCAACATATTTTCGCCAAATGCGGTGATAATGTTTCGCGGTTACATCCTTCCTGGCCTTTATCAGGGTAGGGATAACTTCTTCTGGAATGCCTTTTTCCTTCAGGATCCGGCGTTCAACCGCCATGCCGTCAAACGCAGCCGCGGTAAGTCTTGGAACAGACAAGGTCCCTGCTGGAGCAGGTCCTTTCTTAGAGGTAGAGGCCACGGGTCCTCCGTGAGCATCTCTTGAAGTTCCGGGTACCAAGTCCTTCTTGGCCAATCCGGAACCACGAGTATAGTTCTTACTCCTCTCCTTTTTATGATTCTCAGTACTTTTGGTATGAGAGGCAGAGGAGGGAACACATACACTGACTGGTACACCCATGGTGTTACCAGAGCGTCCACCGCTATTGCCTGAGGGTCCCTTGACCTGGCGCAATATCTGTCTAGTTTTTTGTTGAGACGGGACGCCATCATGTCCACCTTTGGTTTTTCCCAACGGTTTACCATCTCTTGGAAGACTTCTGGATGAAGTCCCCACTCCCCCGGGTGAAGGTCGTGCCTGCTGAGGAAGTCCGCTTCCCAGTTGTCCACTCCCGGAATGAACACTGCTGACAGTGCTATCACATGATTCTCCGCCCAGCGAAGAATCCTTGCAGCTTCTGCCATCGCCCTCCTGCTTCTCGTGCCGCCCTGTCTGTTTACGTGGGCGACTGACGTGATGTTGTCCGATTGGATCAATACCGCCTGACCCTGAAGCAGGGGTTTTGCTTGACTTAGGGCATTGTAAATGGCCCTTAGTTCCAGAATGTTTATATGAAGAGATGTTTCCATGCTTGACCACAAGCCCTGGAAATTTTGTCCCTGTGTGACTGCTCCCCAGCCTCTCAGGCTGGCATCTGTGGTCACCAGGATCCAATCCTGAATGCCGAATCTGCGGCCCTCTAGTAGATGAGCACTCTGCAGCCACCACAGAAGAGACACCATTGTCCTTGGCGACAGGGTTATCCGCTGATGCATCTGAAGATGCGATCCGGACCATTTGTCCAGAAGATCCCACTGAAACGTTCTTGCATGGAATCTTCTGAACGGAATCGCTTCGTAAGAAGCCACCATTTTTCCCAGGACCCTCGTGCACTGATGCACTGACACCTGGCCTGGTTTTAGGAGAATCCTGACTAGCTCGGATAACTCCCTGGCCTTCTCCTCTGGGAGAAACACCTTTTTCTGGACTGTGTCCAGAATCATTCCTAGGAACAGGAGACGTGTCGTTGGAATCAGCTGCGATTTTGGAATATTTAGAATCCACCCGTGCTGACGTAACACTAACTGAGATAGTGCTACTCCGACTTCTAACTGTTCCCTGGACCTTGCCCTTATCAGGAGATCGTCCAAGTAAGGGATAATTAAAACGCCTTTTCTTCGAAGAAGAATCATAATTTCGGCCATTACCTTGGTAAAGACCCGAGGTGCCGTGGACAATCCAAACGGCAGCGTCTGAAACTGATAATGACAGTTTTGTACTACAAACCTGAGGTACCCTTGGTGAGAAGGGTAGATTGGGACGTGGAGATAAGCATCTTTGATGTCCAGAGACACCATATAGTCCCCTTCTTCCAGGTTTGCTATCACTGCTCTGAGTGACTCAATCTTGAATTTGAACCTCTTTATGTAAGTGTTCAAGGATTTTAGATTTAAAATTGGTCTCACTGAGCCGTCCGGCTTCGGTACCACAAACAGCGTGGAATAATACCCCTTTCCCTGTTGTAGGAGAGGTACCTTGATTATCACCTGCTGGGAATACAGCTTGTGAATGGCTTCCAAAACTGCCTCCCTGTCGGAGGGAGACTTTGGTAGAGCAGACTTCAGGAACCGGCGAGGGGGAGACGTCTCGAATTCCAGTTTGTACCCCTGTGATACTACCTGCAGAATCCAGGGGTCCACTTGCAAGTGAGCCCACTGCGCGTTGAAATTTTTGAGACGGGCCCCCACCGTGTCCGAGTCCGCTTGTAAAGCCCCAGCGTCATGCTGAAGACTTGGCAGAAGCAGAGGAGGGCTTCTGCTCCTGGGAAGAGGCTGCCTGGTGCAGTCTTTTTCCTCTTCCTCTGCCCCGGGGCAGAAATGAGTGGCCTTTTGCCCGCCTGTACTTATGGGAACGAAAGGACTGAGTTTGAAAAGACGGTGTCTTTTTCTGCTGAGAGGTGACCTGGGGTAAAAAGGTGGACTTTCCGGCCGTTGCCACCAGGTCCGATAGACCGGCCCCAAATAACTCCTCCCCTTTAAACGGCAATACTTCCATATGTCGTTTGGAATCCGCATCCCCTGACCACTGTCGCGTCCATAACGCTCTTCTGGCAGAAATGGACATAGCACTCACTCTTGATGCCAGGGTGCAAATATCCCTCTGTGCATCACGCATATATAGTAATGCATCCTTCAAATGCTCTATAGTTAGTAATATACTGTCCCTATCCAGGGTATCAATATTTTCAGTCAGGGAATCCGACCACGCCACTCCAGCACTGCACATCCAGGCTGATGCGATTGCTGGTCGCAGTATAACACCAGTATGTGTGTATATACCCTTCAGGATATTTTCCAGCCTTCTATCCGCTGGTTCTTTGAGGGCGGCCGTATCAGGAGACGGTAACGCTACTTGTTTAGATAAACGTGTGAGCGCTTTATCTACTCTAGGGGGTGTTTCCCAACGCGCCCTAACCTCTGGCGGGAAAGGGTATAGTGCCAATAATTTATTAGAAATTAGCACTTTTTTATCGGGGGAAACCCACGCTTTATCACACACCTCATTTAATTCGTCTGACTCAGGAAAAGCTACTGGTAGTTTTTTCACTCCCCACATAATACCCTTCTTTGTGGTACTTGTAGTGTCAGAAATGTTCAATGCCTCCTTCATTGCCGTGATCATGTAACGTGTGGCCCTACTGGACATTACGTTTGTCTCCTCACCGTCGACACTGGACTCAGTATCCGTGTCTGGGTCGACCCACTGAGGTAACGGGCGTTTTATCGCCCCTGACGGTGTCTGAGACGCCTGGACAGGCACTAATTGATTTGTCGGCTGTCTCATATCGTCAACAGTTTTTTGTAAAGTGCTGACATTGTCACGTAGTTCTTTAAATACAACCATCCAGTCAGGTGTCGACTCCCTAGGGGGTGACATCACTAATACAGGCAATTGCTCTGCTTCCACATCATTTTCCTCCTCATACATGTCGACACAATCGTACCGACACCCAGCACACACACAGGGAATGCTCTGATAGAGGACAGGACCCCACTAGCCCTTTGGGGAGACAGAGGGAGAGTTTGCCAGCACACACCAGAGCGCTATATATATATATATATATATATATATATATATATATATATATATATATATATATATATATATATATAGGGATAACCTTATATAAGTGTTACTCCCTTTTATAGCTGCTGTTTATAATTTAGCTGCCAATAGTGCCCCCCCTCTCTCGTTTTTACCCTGATTCTGTAGGGACTGCAGGGGAGAGTCAGGGAGCCGTCCTTCCAGCGGAACTGTGAGGGAAAATGGCGCTTGTGTGCTGAGGAGATGGGCTCCGCCCCTTCACGACGGCCTTATCTCCCGCTTTTTTCTGGAAAACTGGCAGGGGTTAAATACATCCATATAGCCCAGGAGCTATATGTGATGTATTTCTTTTGCCATCCTAAGGTATTTCTGTTTTTATTGAGTCTCAGGGCGCTCCCCCCCAGCGCCCTGCACCCTCAGTGACCGGAGTGTGAAGTGTGCTGAGAGCAATGGCGCACAGCTGCAGTGCTGTGCGCTACCTTAGTTGTAGACAGGAACGTCTTCTGCCGCCGATTTCACCGGACCTCTTCGTTCTTCTGGCTCTGTAAGGGGGCCGGCGGCGCGGCTCCGGGACCTATCCAGGCTGAACCTGTGATCGTCCCTCTGGAGCTAATGTCCAGTAGCCTAAGAAACCCAATCCACTCTGCACGCAGGTGAGTTCGTTTCTTCTCCCCTTAGTCCCACGATGCAGTGAGCCTGTTGCCAGCAGGACTCACTGAAAATAAAAAACCTAAAATAAACTTTTACTCTAAGCAGCTCAGGAGAGCCACCTAGCATGCACCCTTCTCGTTCGGGCACAAAAATCTAACTGAGGCTTGGAGGAGGGTCATAGGGGGAGGAGCCAGTGCACACCAGCTAGTTCAAGCTTTTACTTTTGTGCCCAGTCTCCTGCGGAGCCGCTATTCCCCATGGTCCTTACTGAGTCCCAGCATCCACTTAGGACGTTCGAGAAAATCAATTTCTAAACAAGGCTCTCTCTCTCTAACTGCCCGCTTTGTTACGTAAACTGTGTTAGGATTGTGTATGTCTATAAAGTAAACTTCTAGATTCTAATGTAACATTTTGTTGTATGCTCTCCCCTATATATGGTGCAATAGAAATAAAAGAATACAAGCCAAATGACCAGATCTGGTCACTTGATAATCAGGCTAAGTGACAGACTGCACAGTTCGCAATAAATGCACTCAGCTGATAAACGATACACATTAGCAAAAGTGCCAACTAGATTTTTATACACCAATGAATGTTCCTGACCAAGAAGCGGCTTTGAGCGTAGTTTTAAAGTGGCAACAAGAGTCAATGCTAAACCAGGCTTGCTCATTGATTCATACTGATGATCCTGTTATATGTAATGAATTATAGCACTACTATGACAGGTGCCACAGACTGGATTTAAACACTACAAAAGTGTTACACAAGGTGAGGGGCGAGAGGGTGAGAATGCTGCTGGGTGTGTAGCATACAGGACACTCAGCACAGACACTGGGATTTGAGTCATGTTGCCTGTAATTTGTGCCGAGTGCAGTTACCAAATAAATGGAAGTTGTGAAAATACGGGGGATCCCCTGTCATTTCCCCCCCCCCGTATTCTTACAACCAGGACCGGCTCAAAGAGCCCGAGGCTGGTTATGCTTAGGAAGGGGGACCCCACGCATTTTTTCCAGGATTTTTTATACACTTTTGTGCCGTCCATGAAGTCGAATCCAGGATGCACATTATCGTCAATTGGTCCGTTTTTCGACAGCGGGACTGTCAAATCCGTTTTTTATTGAATATGTCAAATTCGGGTCCCGGCGGGAGGGTATGCGACTGTCGAATTGTGTAATTTAAAAACGGTCGAATTCCGCAATTGCATATACCCCATAGGGGTATATGCAATTGCGGTCGAATTCCCGAAATTGTCGAATTTCGGGACTTTTTCGCCCTAAAAAAAAAAAAAAAAAAAAAAGACAATGCAATTCAGTACTTCCCGTCAAAAAAACGGACTTTCAAAATTCGACTTTTTGAAATTCGACTTTTTTTAAATGGTACAAATGCTGCAATTCGACAAAAGTATATTCAATTGAAGTTTGGAAATTCGACAACAGTGCTTTTAGACAGTAAATTCGTCATTCAATCCGCCACACTTTGGTGGGTGAAACTAATAAAAAAAATTTAAAACATGTTTTTTTTTGGTGTTTTTTTTTGGGGTAATAGCATATCTATTTATATTAGAAGGGATTAGGTACTTGTTTTGTCTGTTTTGGAGGCACAAGTATTATTTATATATTTTTTTAAATAATATTTTTTTAGATGGAATGGTAAAAACCGGAAAAAAAATGGCGTTGGGACCCCCTCCAAAGCATAACCAGCCTTGGGCTCTTCGAGCTGGTCCTGGTTCTAAAAATCAGGGGAAAAATTGGACAGGGGATCCCCCGTATTTTTAAAACCAGCACCGGGCTCTGCGCCTGGTGCTGGTGCAAAAAATACGGGGGACAGAAAGAGTAGGGGTCCCCCGTATTTTTTACACCAGCATCGGGCTCCACTAGCTGGACAGATAATGCCACAGCCGGGGGTCACTTTTATACAGTGCCCTGCGGTCGTGGCATTAAATATCCAACTAGTTACCCCTGGCCGGGGTACCCTGGGGGAGTGGGGACCCCTTCAATCAAGGGGTCCCCCCCCAGCCACCCAAGGGCCAGGGGTGAAGCCCGAGGCTGTCCCCCCCATCCAAGGGCTGCAGATGGGGGGCTGATAGCCTTTAGAAATTGTCAAGAATATTGTTTTTTCCAGTAGTACTACAAGTACCAGCAAGCCTCCCCGGCAAGCTGGTACTTGGAGAACCACAAGTACCAGCATGCGGGAGAAAAACAGGCCCGCTGGTACCTGTAGTACTACTGGGGAAAAAATACCCAAAGGCAGAGCTTGGAACTGGAAATGTTCCTGGAGGATGGCAAACCTGAGGTAACACTGATGTGACAGTGCTATAGGCACATGTAGGTAAGCATCCCGTACATCCAGAGATACCATGTAATCTCCCGGTTCCATAGCCAACATTATGGAGCGTAACGTCTCCATGTGGAACTTCGGGATCCATATGTATTTGTTCAACATTTTCAGATTTAGAATTGGTCGATATGACCCATTTGGTTTCTGGATTAGAAACAGATTGGAGTAATACCCCTGTCCCTTTTGTGATGGAGGTACTGGGACAATCACACCTGACTGCAGTAATTTTTGGACTGCTTCTTGCAGGGGCATTGGCCTTCGACTCTATACGAGACGGGCTGGTGCAAAAAATAAGATTTTACTCACCGGTAAATCTATTTCTCGTAGTCCGTAGTGGATGCTGGGAACTCCGAAAGGACCATGGGGAATAGCGGCACCGCAGGAGACTGGGCACAACTAAAAGAAAGCTTTTAGACTACCTGGTGTGCACTGGCTCCTCCCACTATGACCCTCCTCCAAGCCTCAGTTAGGATACTGTGCCCGGAAGAGCTGACACAATAAGGAAGGATTTTAAATCCCGGGTAAGACTTATACCAGCCACACCAATCACACCGTATAACTCGTGATACCATATCCAGTTAACAGTATGAAACATAACTGAGCCTCTCAACAGATGGCTCATAACAATAACCCTTTAGTTAACAATAACTATATACAAGTATTGCAGACAATCCGCACTTGGGATGGGCGCCCAGCATCCACTACGGACTACGAGAAATAGATTTACCGGCGAGTAAAATCTTATTTTCTCTAACGTTCTAAGTGGATGCTGGGAACTCCGAAAGGACCATGGGGATTATACCAAAGCTCCCAAACGGGCGGGAGAGTGCGGATGACTCTGCAGCACCGAATGAGAGAACTCAAGGTCCTCCTCAGCCAGGGTATCAAATTTGTAGAATTTAGCAAACGTGTTTGCCCCTGACCAAGTTGCAGCTCGGCAAAGTTGTAAAGCAGAGACCCCTCGGGCAGCCGCCCAAGATGAGCCCACTTTCCTCGTGGAATGGGCTTTTACTGATTTAGGATGCGGCAATCCAGCCGCAGAATGCTTCAGCTGAATTGTGCTATAAATTCAGCGAGCAATAGTCTGCTTAGAAGCAGGAGCACCTATTTTGATTTCAAATTTAAAATGGGTCTCACCGAACCGTCCGGTTTCGGTACCACAAACAGTGTGGAATAGTAACCCCGTCCTTGTTGAAGTAGGGGCACCTTGACTATCACCTGCTGGGAATACAGCTTGTGAATTGCCTCTAGCACAGCCTCCCTGCCTGAGGGAGTTGTCGGCAAGGCAGATTTGAGGAAACGGCGGGGGGGGGAGACGCCTCGAATTCCAGCTTGTACCCCTGAGATACTACTTGAAGGATCCAGGGATCCACCTGTGAGCGAGCCCACTGATCGCTGACATTTTTGAGGCGGCCCCCCACCGTACCTGGCTACGCCTGTGGAGCCCCCGCGTCATGCGGTGGACTCAGAGGAAGCGGGGGAAGAATTTTGATTCTGGGAACTGGCTGACTGGTGCAGCTTTTTCCCTCTTCCCTCGTCTCTGTGCAGAAAGGAAACGCCTTTTACCCGCTTGCTTTTCTGAAGCCGTAAGGACTGTACCTGATAATACAGTGCTTTCTTAGGCTGTGAGGAAACCTGAGGTAAAAAAATTTTTTTCCTTCCCAGCTGTTGCTGTGGATACGAGGTCCCAGAGACTATCCCCAAACAATTCCCTTATAAGGCTCTATGTGCCTTTTAAAGTCAGCATCACCTGTCCAGTGTCGGGTCTCTAATACCCTCCTGACAGAATGGACATTGCATCAATTCTGGATGCCAGCCGGCAAAATATCCCTCTGTGCATCCCTCATATATAAGACGACGTCTTATGTTCGCAAAATAGTATCCCTGTTTGACAGGGTTACAGACCACGCTGCAGCAGCACTATCTGCAGGTCTCAGTCTAGTACCTGAGTGTGTAAATACAGACTTCAGGATAGCCTCCTGCTTTTTATCAGCAGGTACCTTCAAAGTGGCCGTATCCTAAGACGGCAGTGCCACCTTTTTTGACAAACGTGTGAGCGCCTTATCCACCCTAGGGGATATCTCCCAGCGTAACTTATCCTCTGGCGGGAAAGGGTACGCCATCAGTAACTTTTTAGAAATTACTAATCGGGGGAACCCACGCTTTTTCACACTTCATTCACTCATTTGATGGGGGAACAAAACACTGCCTGCTTTTTCTCCCCAAACATAAAACCCCTTTTTAGTGGTACTTGGGTTAATGTCAGAAATGTGTAACACATTTTTTATTGCCGGGATCATGTAACGGATGTTCCTAGTGGATTGTGTATATGTCTCAACCTCGTCGACACTGGAGTCAGACTCCGTGTCGACATCTGTGTCTGCCATCTGAGGGAGCGGGCGTTTTTGAGCCCCTGATGGCCTTTGAGACGCCTGGGCAGGCGCGGGCTGAGAAGCCGGCTGTCCCATAGCTGTTACGTCATCCAGCCTTTTATGTAAGGAGTTGACACTGTCGGATTATACCTTCCACCTATCCATCCACTCTGGTGTCGGCCCCACAGGGGGCGACACATTTATCGGCATCTGCTCTGCCATCACATAAGCCTCCTCATCAAACGTGTCGACACAGCCGTACCGACACACCGCACACACACAGGGAATGCTCTGACTGAGGACAGGACCCCACACAGCCCTTTGGGGAGACAGAGAGAGAGTATGCCAGCACACACCAGAGCGCTATATAATTTAGGGATTAACACTATATTGAGTGAATTTTTCCCAATAGCTGCTTGTATATACAATATTGCGCCTAAATTTAGTGCCCCCCCCTCTCTTTTTAACCCTTTGAGCCTGCAAACTACAGGGGAGAGCCTGGGGAGCTGTCTTCCAGCTGCACTGTGAAGAGAAAATGGCGCCAGTGTGCTGAGGGAGATAGCTCCGCCCCTTTTTCGCTGACTTTTCTCCCGCTTTCCCCCCCCCCCCAGCGCCCTGCACCCTCAGTGACCGGAGTGTGAAGTGTGCATGAGGAGCAATGGCGCACAGCTGCAGTGCTGTGCGCTACCTTGGTGAAGACTGATGTCTTCTGCCGCCGATTTTCCGGACCTCTTCTTGCTTCTGGCTCTGTAAGGGGGACGGCGGCGCGGCTCTGGGAACGAACACCAAGGCCAGTTCCATGCGGTCGATCCCTCTGGAGCTAATGGTGTCCAGTAGCCTAAGAAGCCCAAGCTAGCTGCAAGCAGGTAGGTTCGCTTCTTCTCCCCTTAGTCCCTCGATGCAGTGAGCCTGTTGCCAGCAGGTCTCACTGTAAAATAAAAAACCTAAAATAAACTTTCTTTCTAGGAGCTCAGGAGAGCCCCTAGTGTGCATCCAGCTCGGCCGGGCACAGAAATCTAACTGAGGCTTGGAGGAGGGTCATAGTGGGAGGAGCCAGTGCACACCAGGTAGTCTAAAAGCTTTCTTTTAGTTGTGCCCAGTCTCCTGCGGAGCCGCTATTCCCCATGGTCCTTTCGGAGTTCCCAGCATCCACTAGGACGTTAGAGAAAAATCTTTGAGGAGGCTGCCTCCTGAATGGGAACCCATACCCCTGAGATACTACCTTCTGCACCCAGGCATCTGCTGTTGACTGTTGCCATGTGTGTGCAAATTGCAGGAGTTGGCCCCCAACCCTGGAATCCTAAAGGCGGAGGCCCGTCTCTTCAGGCTGAGGGTTTCTGTTCAGGTTTGGAAGCTGGCTTTTTTCGAGACCACTGCTTCCTACCCCTGGATTTAAACTGGGGTTGTTCAGGGTCCTCTTTACCTTTCGCTTTGCCAGCGAAATGAGCGAAATTTTAAACCCTTGGACTTAGGGTTATAAGCAGCCGGAAATCTGACCTTCGATTCAGCCTCTGACTGTAGGATATCCGATAAAGGTTTTCCAAATAATATATTACCCACGAAAGGCAATGCTTCCAATTCCTTCTTGGACTCCGCATCTGCCTTCCAGGTCCGTAGCCAGACTGCTCTGCGAGCGACTACTGCCAGGGCTGAAGCTTTAGAAGCAACAGTGCCTACATCAATGGCTGCTTCTTCTAAATACTGGGCAGATTGTCTTAAACGGCAAAGACGATCCTCTTGCTCCCTAGTAGGAGAGGGGATGTCATTCTCTAGTTCCTCTATCCATTCGCCCATTGCCTTTGCTACCCAGGCCGAAGCCATAGCAGGTCTTACCACTGCACCCACAAGAGAAAAAAATAAGATTTTACTCACCGGTAAATCTATTTCTCGTAGTCCGTAGTGGTTGCTGGGACTCCGTAAGGACCATGGGGAATAGCGGCTCCGCAGGAGACTGGGCACAACTAAAGAAAGCTTTAGGACTACCTGGTGTGCACTGGCTCCTAACACTATGACCCTCCTCCAGACCTCAATTTGGATACTGTGCCCGGAAGAGCTGACACAATAGAAGGATTTTGAATCCCGGGTAAGACTCATACCAGCCACACCAATCACACCGTATAACTCGTGATATTATACCCAGTTAACAGTATGAAATATAACTGAGCCTCTCAACAGATGGCTCAACAATAACCCTTTAGTTACCAATAACTATGTAGAAGTATTGCAGACAATCCGCACTTGGGACGGGCGCCCAGCATCCACTACGGACTACGAGAAATAGATTTACCGGTGAGTAAAATCTTATTTTCTCTGACGTCCTAAGTGGATGCTGGGACTCCGTAAGGACCATGGGGATTATACCAAAGCTCCCAAACGGGCGGGAGAGTGCGGATGACTCTGCAGCACCGAATGAGAGAAATAAGGTCCTCCTCAGCCAGGGTATCAAATTTGTAGAATTTAGCAAACGTGTTTGCCCCTGACCAAGTAGCAGCTCGGCAAAGTTGTAAAGCAGAGACCCCTCGGGCAGCCGCCCAAGAAGAGCCCACCTTCCTCGTGGAATGGGCTTACAGATTTAGGATGCGGCAGGCCAGCCGCAGAATGCGCAAGCTGAATTGTGCTACAAATCCAGCGAGCAATAGTCTGCTTCGAAGCAGGAACACCCAGCTTGTTGGGTGCATACAGGATAAATAACGAGTCAGTCTTCCTGACTCCAGCCGTCCTGGAAACATAAATTTTCAAGGCCCTGACTACGTCCAGTAACTTGGAGTCCAAGTCCCTAGTAGCCGCAGGCACCACGATAGGTTGGTTCAAGTGAAAAGCTGATAACACCTTAGGGAGAAACTGGGGACGAGTCCTCAATTCTGCCCTATCCATATGGAAAATCAGATAGGGGCTTTTACAAGACAAAGCCGCCAATTTTGACACGCCTGGCCGAAGCCAAGGCCAAAAGCATGACCACTTTCCACGTGAGATATTTTAAATCCACGGTTTTAAGTGGCTCAAACCAATGTGACTTTAGGAAACCCAACACCACGTTGAGGTCCCAAGGTGCCACTGGAGGCACAAAAGGAGGCTGAATATGCAGCACTCCCTTAACAAATGTCTGAACTTCAGGCAGTGAAGCCAGTTCTTTTTGGAAGAAAATCGACAGAGCCGAAATCTGGACCTAAATGGAACCCAATTTTAGGCCCATAGTCACCCCTGACTGTAGGAAGTGCAGAAATCGACCCAGCTGAAATTCCTCCGTTGGGGCCTTCCTGGCCTCACACCACGCAACATATTTTCTCCATATGCGGTGTTAATGGTGTGCGGTTACATGTTTCCTGGCTTTAATGAGCGTAGGAATGACTTCCTCCGGAATGCCCTTTTCTTTTAAGATCCGGTGTTCAACCGCCATGCCGTCAAAACGCAGCCGCGGTAAGTCTTGGAACAGACAGGGTCCCTGCTGCAGCAGGTCCTGTCTGAGCGGCAGAGGCAATGGGTCCTCTGAGATCATTTCTTGAAGTTCTGGGTACCAAGCTCTTCTTGGCCAATCCGGAACCACGAGTATCGTTCTTACTCCTCTCATTATTCTCAGTACCTTTGGTATGAGAGGCAGAGGAGGGAACACATAAACCGACTGGTACACCCACAGTGTCACTAGAGCGTCCACAGCTATCGCCTGGGGGTCTCTTGACCTGGCGCAATATCTTTTTAGCTTCTTGTTGAGGCGGGACGCCATCATGTCCACCTGTGGCCTTTCCCAACGGTTTACCAGCATTTGGAAAACTTCTGGATGAAGTCCCCACTCTCCCGGGTGGAGGTCGTGCCTGCTGAGGAAGTCTGCTTCCCAGTTGTCCACACCCGGAATAAACACTGCTGACAGTGCTAACACGTGATTTTCCGCCCATCGGAGAATCTTTGTGGCTTCTGCCATCGCCATCCTGCTTCTTGTGCCGCCCTGTCGGTTTACATGGGCGACTGCCGTGATGTTGTCTGACTGAATCAGTACCGGCTGGTTTTGAAGCAGGGGTCTTGCTTGACTTAGGGCATTGTAAATGGCCCTCAGTTCCAGAATATTTATGTGTAGGGAAATCTCCTGATTTGACCATAGTCCCTGGAAGTTTCTTCCCTGTGTGACTGCCCCCCAGCCTCGAAGGCTGGCATCCGTGGTCACCAGGACCCAGTCCTGTATTCCGAATCTGCGGCCCTCTTGAAGATGAGCACTCTGCAGCCACCACAGCAGAGATACCCTGGTCATTGGAGACAGGGTTATCAGCCGATGCATCTGAAGATGCGATCCGGACCACTTGTCCAACAGGTCCCACTGAAATGTTCTTGCGTGGAACCTGCCGAATGGAATTGCTTCGTAGGAAGCTACCATTTTTCCCAGGACTCGCGTGCAATGATGCACCGACACCTGTTTTGGTTTCAGGAGGCCTCTGACTAGAAGACAGCTCCTTGGCTTTCTCGTGTGGGAGAAACACTTTTTTCTGGTCTGTGTCCAGAACCATCCCCAGGAACAGTAGACGTGTCGTAGGAACCAGCTGTGACTTTGGAATGTTTAGAATCCAACCGTGCTGTTGTAGCACTTCCCGAGATAGTGCTACCCAGACCAACAACTGCTCCTTGGACCTCGCCTTTATCAGGAGATCGTCCAAGTACGGGATAATTAAAACTCCCTTCTTTCGAAGAAGTATCATCATTTCGGCCATTACCTTGGTAAATACCCTCGGTGCCGTGGACAGCCCAAACGGCAGCGTCTGGAATTGGTAATGACAATCCTGTACCACAAATCTGAGGTACTCCTGGTGAGGATGGTAAATGGGGACATGCAGGTAAGCATCCTTGATGTCCAGGGATACCATGTAATCCCCCTCTTCCAGGCTTGCAATAACCGCCCTGAGCGATTCCATCTTGAACTTGAATTTTTTTATATATGTGTTCAAGGATTTCAAATTTAAAATGGGTCTCACCGAACCGTCCGGTTTCGGTACCACAAACATTGTGGAATAGTAACCCCGTCCTTGTTGAAGTAGGGGCACCTTGACTATCACCTGCTGGGAATACAGCTTGTGAATTGCCTCTAGCACAGCCTCCCTGCCTGAGGGAGTTGTCGGCAAGGCAGATTTGAGGAAACGGCGGGGGGGAGACGACTCGAATTCCAGCTTGTACCCCTGAGATACTACTTGAAGGATCCAGGGATCCACCCGTGAGCGAGCCCACTGATTGCTGAAATTTTTGAGCAGGCCCCCCACCGTACCTGGCTCCGCCTGTGGAGCCCCACAGTCATGCGGCGGATTTGGAGGAAGCGGGGGAGGGCTTTTGCTCCTGGGAACCGGCTGTCTGTTGCAGCTTTTTCCCCCTACCTCTGCCTCTGGGCAGAAAGGACGCGCCTTTTCCCCGCCTGCTTTTCTGGGGCCGAAAGGACTGTACCTGATAATACGGTGCTTTCTTAGGCTGTGAGGGAATATGGGGCAAAAATGCTGACTTCCCAGCTGTTGCTGTGGAAACTAGGTCTGAGAGACCATCCCCGAATAACTCCTCACCCTTATAAGGCAAAACTTCCATGTGCCTTTTAGAATCTGCATCCCCTGTCCACTGCCGAGTCCATAACACTCTCCTGGCAGAAATGGACATTGCACTTATTTTAGATGCCAGCCGGCAAATGTCCCTCTGTGCATCTCTCACGTATAAGACTGCGTCTTCTATATGCTCTACGGTTAGCAATATAGTGTCCCTGTCTAGGGTGTCAATATTTTCCGACAGGGAATCTGACCACGCAGCTGCAGCACTGCACAATAATGCTGAAGCAATAGCTGGTCTCAGTATAATACCTGAGTGTGTATATACAGACTTCAGGATCGCCTCCTGCTTTCTATCAACAGGCTCCTTTAGGGCGGCCGTATCCGGAGACGGTAGTGCCACCTTCTTTGACAAGCGTGTGAGCGCTTTATCCACCCTAGGGGGTGTCTCCCAACGTGACCTATCCTCTGGCGGGAAAGGGTACGCCATTAGTAAGCTTTTAGAAATTACCAATTTTTTATCGGGGGAAGCCCACGCTACTTCACACACTTCATTTAATTCTTCAGAAGGGGGAAAAACCACTGGTAGTTTTTTCTCCCCAAACATAATACCCTTTTTTGTGGTACCTGGGGTAATATCAGAAATGTGTAATACATTTTTCATTGCCTCAATCATGTAACGAGTGGCCCTATTGGACATTACATAAGTCTCTTCGTCGTCGACACTGGTATCAGTATCCGTGTCGACATCTGTGTCTGCCATCTGAGGTAGCGGGCGTTTTAGAGTCCCTGATGGCCGTTGAGACGCCTGGGCAGGCACGAGCTGAGAAGCCGGCTGTCCCGCATTTGGCATGTCGTCAAATTTTTTATGTAAGGAGTCGACACTTTCACGTAATTCCTTCCACAAGTCCATCCACACAGGTGTCTGCCCCGCAGGGGGTGACATCACATTTCTAGGCATCTGCTCCGCCTCCACATAAGCCTCCTCATCAAACATGTCGACACAGCCGTACCGACACACCACACACACACGGAATGCTCTGACAGAGGACAGGACCCCACAAAGCCCTTTGGGGAGACAGAGAGAGAGAGTATGCCAGCACACACCAGAGCGCTATATAATACAGGGACTAACTGAATTATATCCCCTTATAGCTGGTTGCTGTGTGTGTGGTGTATATATATATATATATATATATATATATATATATATATATATATATATATATATATATATATATATATTTTACACACACACATATATACACTGCGCCTAAATTTAGTGCCCCCCCCCTCTCTTTTTTACCCTTCTGTAGCTTGTAGACTGCAGGGGAGAGCCAGGGAGCTTCCTTCCAGCGGAGCTGTGAGGGAGAAATGGCGCCAGTGTGCTGAGGGAGATAGCCCCGCCCCTTTTTCGGCGGACTTCTCCCACGTTTTTTAAACTCTGGCAAGGGTATTTTTTTACATCTATATAGCCTCTGGGACTATATATGGTGTAGATTTGCCAGCCAAGGTGTATAATATTGCCCTCAGGGCGCCCCCCCCCAGCGCCCTGCACCCATCAGTGACCGGAGTGTGAGGTGTACATGAGGAGCAATGGCGCACAGCTGCAGTGCTGTGCGCTACCTTGGTGAAGACCGAAGTCTTCTGCCGCCGATTTTCCGGACTCTTCTTGCTTCTGGCTCTGTAAGGGGGACGGCGGCGCGGCTCCGGGACCGAACGATCGAGGCCAGTTCCTGTGTTCGATCCCTCTGGAGCTAATGGTGTCCAGTAGCCTAAGAAGCCCAAGCTATCTCCAGTCAGGTAGGTTCGCTTCTTCTCCCCTTAGTCCCTCGCTGCAGTGAGTCTGTTGCCAGCAGATCTCACTGTAAAATAAAAGACCTAAAAATAAGAATTTACTTACCGATAATTCTATTTCTCGTAGTCCGTAGTGGATGCTGGGGACTCCGTCAGGACCATGGGGATTAGCGGCTCCGCAGGAGACAGGGCACAAAAGTAAAAGCTTTAGGATCAGGTGGTGTGCACTGGCTCCTCCCCCCATGACCCTCCTCCAAGCCTCAGTTAGGATACTGTGCCCGGACGAGCGTACACAATAAGGAAGGATTTTGAATCCCGGGTAAGACTCATACCAGCCACACCAATCACACTGTACAACCTGTGATCTGAACCCAGTTAACAGCATGATAACAGCGGAGCCTCTGAAAAGATGGCTCACAACAATAATAACCCGATTTTTGTAACAATAACTATGTACAAGTATTGCAGACAATCCGCACTTGGGATGGGCGCCCAGCATCCACTACGGACTACGAGAAATAGAATTATCGGTAAGTAAATTCTTATTTTCTCTGACGTCCTAAGTGGATGCTGGGGACTCCGTCAGGACCATGGGGATTATACCAAAGCTCCCAAACGGGCGGGAGAGTGCGGATGACTCTGCAGCACCGAATGAGAGAACTCCAGGTCCTCCTCAGTCAGGGTGTGTCCCTGACCAAGTATCAGCTCGGCAAAGTTGTAAAGCCGAGACCCCTCGGGCAGCCGCCCAAGATGAGCCCACCTTCCTTGTGGAATGGGCATTTACATATTTTGGCTGTGGCAGGCCTGCCACAGAATGTGCAAGCTGAATTGTACTACACATCCAACTAGCAATCGTCTGCTTAGAAGCAAGAGCACCCAGTTTGTTGGGTGCATACAGGATAACAGCAAGTCAGTTTTCCTGACTCCAGCCGTCCTGGAAACTATATTTTCAGGGCCCTGACAACATCTAGCAACTTGGAGTCCTCCAAGTCCCTAGTAGCCGCAGGTACCACAATAAGCTGGTTCGGGTGAAACACTGACACCACCTTAGGGGAGAAACTGGGGATGAGTCCGCAGCTCTGCCCTGTCCGAATGGACAATCAGATATGGGCTTTTTTGAGACAAACGCCGCCAATTCTGACACTCGCCTGGCCGAGGCCAGGGCCAACAGCATGGTCACTTTCCCTGTGAGATATTTCAAATCCACAGATTTGAGCGGTTTAAACCAATGTGATTTTAGGAATCCCAGAACTACGTTGAGATCCCACAGTGCCACTGGAGGCACAAAAGGGGGTTGTATATGCAGTACTCCCTTGACAAACTTCTGGACTTCAGGAACTTAAGCCAATTCTTTCTGGAAGAAAATCGACAGGGCCGAAATTTGAACCTTAATGGACCCCAATTTGAGGCCCATTGACACTCCTGTTTGCAGGAAATGCAGGAAACGACCGAGTTGAAATTTCTTCATGGGGCCTTCCTGGCCTCACACCACGCAACATATTTTCGCCACATGTGGTGATAATTTTGTGCGGTCACCTCCTTCCTGGTTTTGACCAGGGTAGGAATGACCTCTTCCGGAATGCCTTTTTCCCTTAGGATCCGGCGTTCAACCGCCATGCCGTCAAACGCAGCCGCGGTAAGTCTTGGAACAGACATGGAACTTGCTGAAGCAAGTCCCTTCTTAGCGGCAGAGGCCATGAGTCCTCTGTGAGCATCTCTTGAAGTTCCGGGTACCAAGTCCTTCTTGGCCAATCCGGAGCCACGAGTATAGTTCTTACTCCTCTACGTCTTATAATTCTCAATACCTTGGGTATGAGAAGCAGAGGAGGGAAGACATACACCGACTGGTACACCCACGGTGTTACCAGAACGTCCACAGCTATTGCCTGAGGGTCTTTTGACCTGGCGCAATACTTGTCCAGTTTTTTGTTCAGGCGGGACGCCATCATGTCCACCTTTGGTCTTTTCCAACGGTTCACAATCATGTGGAAGACTTCCCGATGAAGTCCCCACTCTCCCGGGTGGAGGTTGTGCCTGCTGAGGAAGTCTGCTTCCCAGTTGTCCACTCCCGGAATGAACACTGCTGACCGTGCTATCACATGATTTTCTGCCATTGCCCTCCTGCTTCTTGTGCCGCCCTGTCTGTTTACGTGGGCGACTGCCGTGATGTTGTCCCACTGGATCAATACCGGCTGACCTTGAAGCAGAGGTCTTGCTAAGCTTAGAGCATTGTAAATTGCCCTTAGCTCCAGTATATTTATGTGGAGAAAAATCTCCAGACTTGATCACACTCCCTGGAAATTTTTTCCCTGTGTGACTGCTCCCCAGCCTCTCAGGCTGGCCTCCGTGGTCACCAGCATCCAATCCTGAATGCCGAATCTGCGGCCCTCTAGAAGATGAGCACTCTGTAACCACCACAGGAGAGACACCCTTGTCCTTGGAGATAGGGTTATCCGCTGATGCATCTGAAAATGCGATCCGGACCATTTGTCCAGCAGATCCCACTGAAAAGTTCTTGCGTGGAATCTGCCGAATGGAATCGCTTCGTAATAAGCCACCATTTTTCCCAGGACTCTTGTGCAATGATGCACTGACACTTTTCCTGGTTTTAGGAGGTTCCTGACTAGCTCGGATAACTCCCTGGCTTTCTCCTCCGGGAGAAACACCTTTTTCTGGACTGTGTCCAGAACCATCCCTAGGAACAGCAGACGTGTCGTCGGAAATGGCTGCGATTTTGGATATTTAGAATCCACCCGTGCTGTCGTAGAACTACTTGAGATAGTGTACTCCGACTTCCAACTGTTCTCTGGACCTTGCCCTTATCAGGAGATCGTCCAAGTAAGGGATAATTAAGACGCCTTTTCTTTGAAGAAGAATCATCATTTCGGCCATTACTTTGGTAAAGACCCGGGGTGCCGTGGACAATCCAAACGGCAGCGTCTGAAACTGATAGTGACAGTTCCGTACCACGAACCTGAGGTACCCTTGGTGAGAAGGGCAATTTGGGACATGGAGGTAAGCATCCTTGATGTCCAGGGACACCATATAGTCCCCTTCTCCCTGGTTCGCTATCACTGCTCTGAGTGACTCCATCTTGATTTGAACCTTTGTATGTAAGTGTTCAAAGATTTCCCATTTAGAATAGGTCTCACCGAGCCGTCTGGCTTCAGTACCACAATATAGTGTGGAATAATACCCCTTTTCTTGTTGTAGGAGGGGTACTTTGATTATCACCTGCTGGGAATACAGCTTGTGAATTGTTTCCAATACTGCTTCCCTGTCGGAGGAAGACGTTGGTAAAGCAGACATCAGGAGCCTGCGAGGGGGAGACGTCTCGAATTTCCAGTCTGTACCCCTGGGATACTTCTTGTAGGATCCAGGGGTCCACTTGCGAGTGAGCCCACTACGCGCTGAAACTCTTGAGACGACCCCCCACCGCACTTCAGTCCGCTTGTACGGCCCCAGCGTCATGCTGAGGACTTGGCAGAAGCTGTGGAGGGCTTCTGTTCCTGGGAATGGGCTGCCTGCTGCAGTCTTCTTCCCTTTCCTCTATCCCTGGGCAGATATGACTGGCCTTTTGCCCGCTTGCCCTTATGGGGACGAAAAGACTGAGGCTGAAAAGACGGTGTCTTTTTCTGCTGAGATGTGATTTGGGGTAAAAAAGGTGGATTTTCCAGCTGTTGCCGAGGCCACCAGGTCCGATGGACCGACCCCAAATAACTCCTCCCCTTTATACGGCAATACTTCCATGTGCCGTTTGGAATCTGCATCACCTGACCACTGTCGTGTCCATAAACATCTTCTGGCAGATATGGACATCGCACTTACTCTTGATGCCAGAGTGCAAATATCCCTCTGTGCATCTCGCATATATAGAAATGCATCCTTTAAATGCTCTATAGTCAATAAAATACTGTCCCTGTCAAGGGTATCAATATTTTTAGTCAGGGAATCCGACCAAGCCACCCCAGCGCTGCACATCCAGGCTGAGGCGATCGCTGGTCGCAGTATAACACCAGTATGTGTGTATATACCTTTTTAGGATATTTTCCAGCCTCTCAGCTGGCTCCTTGAGGGCGGCCCTATCTGGAGACGGTACCGCCACTTGTTTTGATAAGCGTGTGAGCGCCTTATCTACCCTAAAGGGTGTTTCCCAACGCGCCCTAACTTCTGGCGGGAAAGGGTATACCGCCAATAATTTTCTATCGGGGGAAACCCACGCATCATCACACACTTCATTTAATTTATCTGATTCAGGAAAAACTACAGGTAGTTTTTTCACACCCCACATAATACCCTTCTTGTGGTACTTGTAGTATCAGAAATATGTAACACCTCCTTCATTGCCCTTAACATGTAACGTGTGGCCCTAAAGGAAAATACGTTTGTTTCTTCACCGTCGACACTGGAGTCAGTGTCCGTGTCTGTGTCGACCGACTGAGGTAAATGAGCGTTTTACAGCCCCTGACGGTGTTTGAGACGCCTGGACAGGTACTAATTTGTTTGCCGGCCGTCTCATGTCGTCAACCGACCTTGCAGCGTGTTGACATTATCACGTAATTCCTTAAATAAGCCATCCATTCCGGTGTCGACTCCCTAGAGAGTGACATCACCATTTCAGGCAATTGCTCCGCCTCCTCACCAACATCGTCCTCATACATGTCGACACACACGTACCGACACACAGCACACACACAGGGAATGCTCTGATAGAGGACAGGACCCCACTAGCCCTTTGGGGAGACAGAGGGAGAGTTTGCCAGCACACACCAAAAACGCTATAATTATACAGGGACAACCTTTATATAAGTGTTTTTCCCTTATAGCATTTTAATATATATATACATATCGCCAAATAAGTGCCCCCCCTCTCTGTTTTAACCCTGTTTCTGTAGTGCAGTGCAGGGGAGAGCCTGGGAGCCTTCCCACCAGCATTTCTGTGAGGGAAAATGGCGCTGTGTGCTGAGGAGAATAGGCCCCGCCCCCCTTTTCGGCGGGCTTCTTCTCCCGTTTTTCTGAGACCTGGCAGGGGTTAAATACATCCATATAGCCCCCAGGGGCTATATGTGATGTATTTTTAGCCAGAATAAGGTACCATCATTGCTGCCCAGGGCGCCCCCCCCCAGCGCCCTGCACCCTCAGTGACCGCTGCTATGAAGTGTGCTGACAACAATGGCGCACAGCTGCAGTGCTGTGCGCTACCTTATGAAGACTGAAGAGTCTTCTGCCGCCGTTTCTGGACCTTCACTTTTCGGCATCTGCAAGGGGGGTCGGCGGCGCGGCTCCGGGACGAACCCCAGGGTGAGACCTGTGTTCCGACTCCCTCTGGAGCTAATGGTGTCCAGTAGCCTAAGAAGCCAATCCATCCTGCACGCAGGTGAGTTCACTTCTCTCCCCTAAGTCCCTCGTAGCAGTGAGCCTGTTGCCAGCAGGACTCACTGAAAATAAAAAACCTAACAAACTTTTACTCTAAGCAGCTCTTTAGGAGAGCCACCTAGATTGCACCCTTCTCGGCCGGGCACAAAAATCTAACTGAGGCTTGGAGGAGGGTCATGGGGGGAGGAGCCAGTGCACACCACCTGATCCTAAAGCTTTTACTTTTGTGCCCTGTCTCCTGCGGAGCCGCTAACCCCCATGGTCCTGACGGAGTCCCCAGCATCCACTTAGGACGTCAGAGAAATATACTTTCTTTCTAGGAGCTCAGGAGAGCCCCTAGTGTGCATCCAGCTCAGCCGGGCACAAGATTCTAACTGAGGTCTGGAGGAGGGTCATAGTGGGAGGAGCCAGTGCACACCAGGTAGTCCTAAAGCTTTCTTTAGTTGTGCCCAGTCTCCTGCGGAGCCGCTATTCCCCATGGTCCTTACGGAGTCCCAGCATCCACTTAAGACGTCAGAGAAATATTTTTCAATAGGCTCTCTACCCTGCTGTCTGTGACATCATTCAAAGAGGTAGATGACAGTGGCAAAGCAGATTTATGCACGAGTCGCAGAACATGTGCATCTACTTTTGGAGGAACTTCTCTCTTTGAACAATCTCCAGCAGGAAATCCCATCTCCTAGGAATCTTATACTTTTTACCGGGCGCTGCCCAAGACTCATCCATCATTTCCGTCAACTCCTGACGCTGGAAATTCAGCTTTCACTGACTTTGTTCGTTTGAATACAGGTGCTTTTGCTTTTAACGCAGTCTTGGCTGGTTCTTCCAGAGAAAGCACAGCCTTTACTGCATTAATGAGTTCAGCTACATCATCTGAACTAAAGCTCCGAGACTGATCATCATACGGAGTTGAATCTATTGTTTCCGCATCATCATCCGATGTATCATCTTGTGTAGTCTGCCATACAGACGTATCAGTCCTAGTATTACCTGCCCCTTGTTTGCTTGTAGAAGCTACTGGAACAAAACCATAGGAAGGGAGCTGCATGTATGGGTTCATAGTGTAACCTAACCCTTGAGGTGGTGCTACTGGAGCTAACCTGCCCGCTATTGAAGACAGAGTCTTTGCGAACATATTCCATGGTGGCTCTACTGGAGGTTGAACTAACTCCTGTTTTTTACTTCGCTGAAAAGCGAAACAGTTTGCACACAAACCCTCATAAGTGACCAACTGATTCATATCAATTACCCCTGACTTACAAGATAAGCATGTTAGGGCTATGGGAGTGCTTGACAAATTCTCCTCATCACTTTGCCGCTCACAGACATTTTTTCTGATATTGACTACACAATTTTGTGACTGAAAAACACCCTATAATCAGTATATAGAGGTGAAACCAATCTGACCACAGTGCACCTGATTTGAGGGTCAGAACAGGACTGACATTACACAGAAAAGTCAGCACGCATACTAGCAGTCAGTCACATGTTAAAGCATTAGACATTGTCATATGAGAATACAACCTCCATAATAACTTATACATAAGTAGGAAAATTGTACTTCTGTTTAACTGGTTCTTTTTTCAACATAACATGCAGAAAACACAGTAATATACAGGTCTCATATGCAATAGGTACTAAAAATTAACAATGCACACTAAGAAGTAGAAGGAATTTTTAGTACTGTACACCCTGCCTCCAGAGAGCGGGATACAGGGAGATTCACCACACTTCCATATCCAAGCAAAGACGCTCGTAAGACGCTGAGTGGATTCAGACGCTACTGGTGTACACTGCCGCTCTTGGTAACTGATAACGGACACGGACGCTGAGCGACTCCACGTGCATGCAGACACTAAAGGCCTGCGACTCGGTCTGGGCGGGTTTATATCCAGTGTACACAACCGCAGCGTCTAAGCTACGACCGAGTACCCTCGTGGTAGCGTCCGAGCCGGAAGTGAAGTCATTCAGTTCATGAAACGAGAGACACGCGGGAACTGGCCATGAACTCGGAGGAGGGACGGCCAGGAGAGCATCTGAAAGCCCCTGTTGACTTAAACTCCCAGGATCGCGGCCTCACCTAGTCCTGGCGCCTATGATCCCCAAAGCGTAGCGCTGTCACACTCGAGATGTTCGGCGCATCAACACACAGTCTCCACCAAATCAGTGTAGCTGTGTCCTGACCCCTCTAGTAAGAGGAAGTCCATAAACTCACCGTCTCCCCATGCTCCGGCCACAGCCTGGTAACGTCTGCTGGACCTGCTAGAACATCCGACACAGACGCCCGTCGAGACAGCACTGTACTGCGAAGGTAAGCGTTGTTGCGACCCGGTGGGGAGTTGTTGGAGCGACTCTTTCTAATATGCGTTTAAGACGCTGTTAAGAGAAGTCGCTCAAACCAAAACAGTAAGTCTATAAAAATAAAGTAATGAAAACTTGAGGCTGCTTTCACAGCAGCCCTGTGACCATGCGGCTTCCTGCCACACCAAGCATAAAACTGATCTGACTGAGTCAGTGGGCGGGACTATATAGTGGAGGCCCCAATGCATCCTGGGAGGCCAGAAAGCTTGTGACCGTGTTGGTGCCATTTTCGCTGTCGCTCGACAATATCCCAATGTTATCCTGTGGACCCAGCCAGAGAAAATCCACCTCCCAGTTGTCCACTCCCGGAATGAACACTGCCGACAATATCACCTGGTGGTATTCTGTCCAATTGAGGATTCAAGCTACTTCCCGCTTTGCCATGCGGCTTCTCGTTCCTCTTTGTTTGTTGATGTATGCGACTGCCGTTGCGTTGTCTGACTGCACTTGGACAGTCTGAGAGCGAAGCATGTGTACTGCTTGTCGTAGTGCATTGTAAATTGCGTGGAGTTCCTGGACATTTATAGACCGCAATCTTTCGTGATCCGCCCAGAGACCCTGGAGCTGACAATTTTGAACTACAGCTCCCCAACCTCAGAGACTCGCCAAACAGTTTCCCTGCGGTTAAATTGTGTACCTTGAGCCACCAGAGTAGAGACACCCTTGCCCTTGGCGACAACCTCACCCTGTGGTGAATCTGCAGATGCGAGCCCGACCACTGTGCGAGCACATCCAGTTGAAATGGACGCGAGTGAAATCTTCCGAACTGAAGCGCTTCAAAAGCCGCCACCATTGTTCCTAAGAGGCGAATGCACAAATGTACCGAGACTGTGCGTGGCTTGAGCACTAATTGTACGAGATGGCGAATAATCTACTTTCTGTTGTGGTAGGTAAATTCTTTGATTTACCGTATCGAGAATCATACCTAGGAATTGAAGGCGTTGAGACGGAATGAGATGCGATTTCTTGAAGTTGACAATCCAACCGTGGTGAACCAGTACATTGTACGTTAGCAGCGCATGTTGGAGAAGCATCTGTTGAGACGGGGCTTTGATGAGCAGATAGTCTAAATACGAAACTATTGTCACTCCCAGGGATCTGAGATGAGCTATCTTCACAGACATCACTTTGGTGAATACCCGAGGCGCTGACGAAAGGCCAAACGGTAGAGCCTGAAACTGGTAATGGTTCTGGCGTATTGCAAACTGCAAGAACCTCCGATGAGGTTGCCAAATCGGAATGTGTAAGTACGCATCCTTAAGATCTAGCGCAATCATGAATTCCTTTGGCTCTAAACCTGCAATCACTGAGCGCAGAGATTCCATCTTGAATCTGTAGTAAGTTACGTAGCCCGTCATGCCACTGGCTTGTCGGTGACCTTAGCGTCCTGACGACTTGTGTTGGTTTGTTGGAAACCACGTCCTCGACCCCGTCTACCTGGCATGGCTGTTCCTCTGCCACGTCCGCGAAAGGACTTAGGTCTAAAGGATTTGAACGCAGGTCCAGAGTATCTCCGTCTTGGTACCGGTGGAGGCAATGGTAAGAAAACAGACTTTCCTCCCGTGGCCTCAGAAATCCATTAGTCCAATTCAGGACCAAACAACTTCTCGCCACCGTAAGGTAACGCCTCTATACCTCTTGACCTCTGCCTCCGCTTGCCAAGAACGCAGCCAGAGAGCTCGTCGTACTGTAACCAGTGACGATGAAATGCGAGAAGTGAGCTGACAGACGTCAGTAGAAGCTGTACATAGATACTCCGCAGCCTCACACATTTGATCAGCAAGAAGTATAAGGTGTTCGTCATGTAGGGCAGACTTGAGTTCTGTTATCCATACTATGAGCGCCTTAGTGACCCAGATGCCAACCAAGCCAGGTCTCAGCAGCACTCCTGCTGCTACATACATGGACTTTAGCATAGTTTCTATTTTGCAATCTGATGGGTCTTTAAGCATAGTAGCAGCTGGCACTGGTATGGTTAATTTCTTTGTAAGTTTCGACACTGACGAATCAACTATTGGTGGATTCTCCCATGTACATGTCACAGAGTCTGGAAACGGGTAACTAGACTTAAATCTGCGAGGTATAGAAAACCGTTTATCTGGAGTCTGTCGTGTTTCTACTAACATCTTAAGAGACTCCGAAACAGGAAAACACATTGGAGTTCTCTGTCGTTTAGTAAATACGACTTGTTCATTTGTCAGAGGCTCCTCAGTTTCTGTAAACTTCAGAGACTGACGCACCGCTCTGATGAGATTATCAATGCCTGAGCTGTTAAAATCCTCACTATCTGACTCCACTTCGCCCTCCTCACCCTCATCTTGTGCCATGAGGTCTGGCATGGAATCGTCAGAATGCAACATAGCAGAAACTGGTAAATCATAAGACATATGAAATTTATCCCGTCTACCCAAAATGGATTTGGACCTTTCGCAAGGCTGAGACGACTCCGGTAGTTCTGGCGGTCTCACCCTAGACTCAGATCTTGCCGCTTCCCGCTCTTGTGGAGCGGTGGTCAATTCTGATTGCAACCCAGCCAGTACATTGGCTAGAATTTCCCATGGAGGGTCCGGGGAGTAAACTGGCTTTAAAACCGGAGCAGAAATTGTATTCGTAACTGAATCCACAAAACATACTGTACATGTGGTAGATCCATCCGGTAACGCACTGCTACAGACTTTGCAGTGATGCTTTTTAATTTTTGCTGGTGCCTTACTCATTATGGAGACAGACAATACAATAAAAACAGACACTTGCCCGACTCAGTAAAATAGTACTAAGGTGTCTATATCTATCTATATATATATATATATATATATATATATATATATATATATATATATATATATATATATATATATCTACATATATATCTATCTATCTATCTATCTATATATATATATATATATATATCTATATATATACATATATACATATCTATATATACATATCTATATATATATATATATATCTCTATCTATCTATATCTCTATCTATCTATCTATCTATCTGGCCAAGTGCAGTACACGTGGCCGGTACTATGAAATGTGATCCCAAATTCCCACTAACACCCCTGCGCCTCCAGTGGAGTAGAGATGTAGTACTGGAACGTTCTGGAATCACAACAGGAAGACACAGGAAGCATGGTTAAAATGCTGCCATGCTAAAACTTAGTCACAATACAGGTTACAAGGTTTTAAACTGATATATAACCCTGTATGAAAATCCTGTGTAAATCATCCCTGCAGCCTAGCATACTGCTGCTGTTTGTCCCTCCTCGTGCCGCTGATTGTATCCCCTCGTCTGCTTGCAGCCTGTAATGCCCATCCCCCCCCCCTGTATGCTCCGTTGCGGAGGCAGTATGCGGGGCGGGCAGCGCTAGTGTGGGGCGGCCAGCGGGAGCTGGGTAGCGGGACGCGCTGGAAACAGACAGTGGGGAGCGCGTCCTGAAGCGGTCTGAGCAGCGGCGGCGGGCAGGCTGTAAAGGGATCCAAGCGGCCATGCGCCAGCGGTATTAAAGTAAACATTGTCCCCACACAGCGGGGCGGCAGCGTGAGCTGACCGCCCCCCGACCAACATACCTGGACTCCTGTGGTGAGGCTCCGACGGGGCTTCTCTGTAAGCACCGGCCAGCCTTTCTGCAGGATGTCTGTCTGGCTGTGAGGGTGCTCATTTAGTGAGGACCGACACACCACAGCTGCCTGTAGCAGCTTGCACTATCCCTGACCCTGGCCTTTTGGAAGGGGGAAAGGGATGTGTATGAAACAAAAAAATAAAAATATTCAAAAGAATTGTGGACTAAGCCACATAAGCCTGTTGCTACTTGAGCACAGAAAAAACACTGAGGTACTCTGGGATATGGAGGGGTGGAGTGTTCTAAATTTAAATATTCAGTGCCCTGTTCCTATGGAGGCGGTCCATATCCCAAGAGTACTCCAGTGACCCCTAGTGGATGAAAAAGAAACTTTACATACATACCGACACACACATACTTACCTATGTTCACACGCCGACTGTCCACTTCTCCATGTAGAATCCACGGGGTACCTGAAAATAAAATTATACTCACCATAATCCAGTGTAAATCTGTCCTTTTTTGTAATCCACGTACTTGGCAAAAAAATAAAACGCAAAAGCCGTACCACGCACTGAAAGGGGTTTATACATGGGACCCCTTTCCCCGAATGCCTGGACCCCCCGTGACTCCTGTCACAGAGGGTCCCTTCAGCCAATCAGGGAGCGCCACGTCGTGGCTTGCTGGGACTTGTAGTTCTGCTACAAAACACAATATTCTTTTATTTGACACAAGGCCATCAGACCCCCATCCGCAGCCCTTGGATGGGGGGGGGGAGGGGACAGCCTCAGGCTTCACACCTGGCCCTTGGGTGGCTGGAAGGGGGGGGGGGGGCTTGATTTAAGGGGTCCCCACTCCTCCAGGGTACCCCGGCCAGGGGTAACTGGTTAGTGATTTAATGCCAGGGCCGCAGGGACCGATATAAAAGTGTCCCCCGGCTGTGGCATTATCTCTCTGACTAGTGGAGCCCGGTGCTGGTGTTAAAAATACGGGGGACCCCTACGCTTTTTGTCCCCTGTATTTTTTGCACCAGGACCGGACGCAGAGCCCGGTGCTGGTTGTAAAAATATGGGGGATCCCCTGTCAATTTTCCCCCCGTATTTTTACAACGAGGGCCGGCTCAAAAAGCCCGAGGCTGGTTAAGCTTAGGAGGGGGGACCCCACGCAATTTTTTTTTTTTTTAACACTTTTGTGCCGTCCAAAAAGTCGAATCCAGGACGCACACTATCCGTCAATTGGTCCGTTTTTCGACAGCGGGACTGTTGATTCCGTTTTTTATTGAATATGTCGAATTCGGGTCCCGGCGGCAGGGTGTCTGACTGTCGAATTGTGTTGAATTAAAAAAACGGTCGAATTCCAGCCAGAATTCGACCGCAATTGCATATACCCCTATGTCTCAAAGGGGTTTTAGTGTCGCTTATGCAAAATTTTCCATCAGCTTCTAACAGCACAATTACATAATGTTGCCCACCTTTCTTGGGATTGAAATCCCTTTGAGACATAAGCCTAAAACCAGGAAATTTGCACGTGAATGCATATCAACCAGGGCCAGCTCATGTCTGAAAGTGTCTACCCGGGTTAAGAGTCCCTGGTCCACGACTGTTCGCTAGTAGGGTTTTCACAGGACTTGCACCAGGGAAGACAACTCTGCTTAGGACTGAAAAGGTGCTACCGGGTAATGCCTAAAAAGAAATTGAATGGCCCACTCAATGCCGGAAGACATCAGCAGCACTGCAGACACTGGGGGAGAGTGCAGGGATGTAGAGGGCCTTAATGTCCCTCAGCATGGCACCTGCTAGAAGATTATCTTCCGGCAGGCCCCCACTCTGTGTTTGACTTGTCACATCATTTGAAACCAGGTCAGTTAACACACAGCCTGGTGTGGTCGCAAACGATGCGACTATGCCAGGCAAGTGGTTAAAGGATATCAGCAGCCAACTGGATTTAAAATAATGCATGCTAGAAAAGACTTAATGGATTCGGATAGTATCTCTGTTCATGGTTATGTTCGACAAAGGAAACAAAAAAAAAAAAAAAAAAAAAAAAAGTGGTTGTTTCACAATTTCCTTCTGATACAGTATGCACATGTTTTAAGTTGAATAGCAAAGCTCACCAAGCTGTTTCCGGGTTTTTGTTTTCAGATGGATTTCTTCTGCATCATCCAACACCAAGTTCATATACTCATCAAATCCCTAAAAAACAGTAAAAAGCTTATATTTTCCCATTGTAGATTTCACTCTTAAAAACATATTATATTAAAAAGGAAGCCTGTTTTTTTATATTCCTTTTGTTAAAGAAAGTGCAATCACATATCTTGCCAGCTGCAGATATCCTGTATCAAGGATGGGGAACCTTCGGCTCTCCAGCTGTTGTTGAACTAAACATCCCAGCATGCCCTGCAACAGTTTTAGCATGGCCAAATAACAAAACTGTAGCAAGGCATGCTGGTATGTGTAGTTCAACAACAACTGGAGAGCCAAAGGGTCCCCATCCCTGTCCTATATGAACATTATTTTTTCAGACTAATCCCCATCTTTCTACACATACCTATTGGCTGAACACTGAAAACATGAAAGTAGAACCCAGTTTATTCATGCCTGAGCAGCCTGGTTCTTTCTGCATGTATGTTAACAGCACATCTGACTCTCTTTCAAAGTTTGTAGAGGGACAGCTTAGTCATTGTAGCTCACAGCAGTCCAGAATGGAGATAGGATTCAGGTATGGTGCAAAGCGATTATACTCACAATGATGCATCCTTCTATACGCATGTTCACTTGCTCGTATAACCACACTTGTATCCGCGATCTCTGTAAAAAGTAACAGCAATTTCAACCCAATGAACACTGGCAAGAAACAAAGCATTGTAAATAGAAAAGCACAAAATACACTTACATTTTGAAGGTACCTGAAAATGAGATTCTGATATAAGGGAGTTAAGGCTGACACCAATATTCAGTAAAAAGACTATACACTAAGTCAGTGGTCCTCAAACTGTGTGCCTAGGCAACCTGCCTTGGATTGTTGGTCCAGAACCAATTCAAATTACCGTATATACTCGAGTATAAGCCGACTTTTTCAGCACTTTTTTTTGTGCTGAAAAAGCCACCTCGGCTTATACTCGAGTCAGTGGCAGTGCAGTGTGACAGGCAGAGCAGTGTGAAGGAGGGACACGGAGCGCACAGCATGCGCCTCTCCTGTGTCCCTCCTGCATCTCCGGCGGCAGCGGCGGGTCTATTAAAGGAAGTACCCGTTCGTGACCTCTGATCACGAACCGGCACTTCCTTTAATAGACCCGCCATGGCCGCCGGAGATGCAGGAGGGACACAAGAGAGGCGCGCGCTGTGCGCTCCGTGTTCCTCCTTCAGAAGACAGCGCGGGATCGACGGAGGGGTAAGTAACAGGCACTGGGGGAAGGGGCATATGGGGCAGCATGAGGGGCATATGTGGCAGCATGAGGGGCATATCTGGCAGCATGAGGGCATATCTGGCACTGTGGGGCATATCTGGCAGCATGAGGGCATATTTGGCACTGTGGGGCATATCTGGCAGCATGAGGGGCATATCTGGCAGCATGAGGGGCATATCTGGAAGCATGAGGGCATATCTGGCAGCATGAGGGCATATCTGGCACATCTGGCACTGTGGGGCATATTTGGCAGCATGAGGGCATATCTGGCACTGTGGGGCATATTTAGCAGCATGAGGGCATATCTGGCACATCTGGCACTGTGGGGCATATTTGGCAGCATGAGGGCATATCTAGCACATCTGGTACTGTGGGGCATATTTGGCAGCATGAGGGCATATCTGGCACATCAGGCACTGTGGGGGCATATCTGGCACTGAGGGCTGTGTACGGCTAGAGCTGCATTTCCCACCCTAGGCTTATACTCGAGTCAATAAGTTTTCCCAGGTTTTTGTGGTAGAATTAGGTGCCTCGGCTTATATTCGGGTCGACTTATACTCGAGTATATACGGTATATATGGTCAACGTAATAGGCAACACCAGTGCTGCTAAAGATAAATAAACATTCCTTAGAAAGTTAATCGGGCGCACCTATAATTATTCAGAATGTCACCATGTTTTAAAATGTAATGTGTAATAGCTGCTCCTAACTGACTATCTGGCAGTCTATGATGGATACAAAATAACAAGCATATAACCTTATTAAAAAGGAGCGGATTTAAAAGTTAAAACTTAATCACATAATAAAAGCTGTGTTAGCAGATTTCATATAACATAATATCATCAAGGTAATCAAATAACGGTAATGACTCGCACACAATGTTTGTATTGGAAATGAAACAGATGTTACTACCCCTGTTCAAGTGTCCATTGGTTGAATGTGTTTTATTTGTAGACAGTACGTCTCATAATATATCTCTCTCTCTATATATCTATCGCTATCCCTGGACGCGATCCAGATCAGAGTCCCATTTTCATTGTAATCACCACTTGGGTAAGCTTTGCTACTACCCCTAACTCAGGATATATTCTCGCCCACGGGAGTAGAGTTTTGATCGTCACTCAGCTGAATCACCGGCGCATTGGAGAGCAGTCTGCTGCAGTGAATGTAGGCCATCAGCCTTTCAGTGAGTACTCGTGGTGAGTCACCTCCTTACGTGCAGAGATGACCAGCGGTAATGGCACAGTGTGATGGAGTGTTTTTCCTTAAGAGGGAGGGTGAACCCAGGTTCAGTTGTAGTTATGAGCAATTTAGCAGACTTCTTTGAAGCTGCCTTTCATATTGAACAGCTGACATCGCCACCACTGAACCTGGGATCGCCCTCCCCCTTCAGGAAAAACACGCCAGGAACACTCCATCACACTCTGCCATTACCGCTGGTCATCTCGGCACGTAAGGAGGTGACTCACCACGGGTACTCACTGAAAGGCTAACACTGACGGCCCACATTGAATGCAGGAAGCTGCTCTCCAATGCGCCGGTGATTCATCTGAGTAACAATCAAAACTCTACTCCCGTGGGTGAGAATATGGGGTATATTCAATTAAAGTCGGATCCATTCCGACATGTATTTGTCGGAATGGATCAGACAACCACTATTCAATCCCATCTAAAATTCGACTTTTTCAAGTCGAATTTTAGATGGGACCCAGAGGAGGAGAGGGGGGGGCGAGCCGAGGGGGAACACCCGGCGGCAGCCAGAGGAGATGCGCTGCAGCAGGATGTCACTCACCCGCCAGAGCTCACGGCAGCTTCCACCCGGCTCCAGCAGCGTGCTGGAGCCGGGTGAAAGCTGCCGTGTGGTCGGGCGGGTGAGATCCAGCTGTAGTGCTGATCTCCTTTATGCCCGCCGGCTGTCCCCCTGCGGTTTGCCCCCTCGCCTCCTCCGGGTCTATCTCATTCCGACTACATTTTGTTGTCGGATTGAGATAGTCGAAAAGGGGGCCAAAACCTGTCGGATTTGGCCCCGTTTTCGACATCAACGCGTGGATCGGCAGCTATTCCGCCGATCCACGTGCTTGTCGACAAGTCGAATGTCTCAACTTGTCGAAAAGCTCTGAATAGGTCAAATCAGGATTCGACCTTAAAAAGTCAAAAACTGTCGTCTTTTCGACAGACGGCAGATTTCGACTGAAATTGAATATACCCCTATATCCTGATTTAGGGGTAGTAGCATAGCTTACCCAAGTGGTGGTGATAATGAAAAAGGGCCTCTGATCTGGATCGTGTCCAGGGATAGATAGATAGATATGTATATAATAAAAAAAAATAAAATTTTTTTTTTATATATATATATATATATATATATATATATGTGTATATATATATATATATATATATATATATATATATATATATATATATATATATATATATATATATATATATATATATATATATATATATATATATAAAAATTGAATATATATATATATATATATATATATATATATATATATATATATATATATATAAATAATCTCATTGGAGATCCGAACTCACATCAAATCGATTTATAAACACATATTTAGGGTGCACCCAGTGAAACTGACATAGTCAGCCACAAATACAAAACGGAGATTCCACACAGGTGGAGGGGGCACTCACAATTTGAATAACACATACAGACAATGAAATAGCATAAAACATTCATAGTTTAATAGTTGGATAGTCAGTTGCACCAACTCGCCCTTAATCGACGTTTCGACCCCATGACTGGGTCTTTTTCAAGATAGGCAGGTTCGGTGAAAATTCAAATAACTTTTAAAGATTTATACATAGTCACGTCAGTGGAGTTCTGGAAAAGAGAAAGAACATAAGACCACACTTAATGCCTCCCAGGCCCCATTATTGCACATTTAACCATGAACTAAATTACACACAGCGCACTTTACAGTGCACTCGTCAGATGAACCTTAAGCCCAGTGGATATTAACATGCTGCAATGACCACCAATGTGAGTCCAATTAACAAAAAAGGCTCACATAGACAAATCACTTTAGGAAGATGTCCTGACAACTTCTATCCACTCAGATGGTGTACAGCTCAAGTACCTAAAAAACCAATATGAACAATATATCAACAAATAAGCTAATAAACAGACCCAGTGCTAATTGACTCAAAAAACACGTAAACATATACAGATACATACTCCAGTAACTATGCCTTCACACGTAGATGTATGTAAGCTTCTAATAATGTAGTTCACGTGATAGTCTCCCTATAGACAAAAATGGAAGGTGAAGTTGGAGACTACAGATATATACTGATATAGTAGGTGAGTGTAGTAAACACTAACTACTCACTGAATATCAGCAATCATTCCAGTGTGAATGCATCCAGGTAAGCCAATTAATAAATTCCACAACGCTTCAAAGACGATCACTGAAATACAAACATTGTACAGTCTAAATATCGGTCACCAGAGGAATCACTTAAAAACAGAGTTAATAACCAATAAGTGGTGAGTACTCACACAACCATGTTCACACAGTCAAAGGCACCTGGATCTACACACACTGTCTAAACGCCGGGGAATAGAACCCCAGACGACCGGAAGTGAACTCAACGTCACTTCCGCTCCACGAGTTCAACACGGAGTCACCGCCTAGTCCAAAACTATTTAATTACCCACAAAAACATAAATTTCCCACCTGCGGGTGAAGATGCTAGCGGGCCTGATGCCTAATGTAGTTCAAAACGTGGCTGCTACACACAGCCGCTACATACAACGGTCCAGGACGTTCTCTGCGTCTCACGGACCGGAAATGAATCTATTAACATTGGCCGCGACGCGTCATGCGTTCCACACACCGGACGCATGCGTTCCACCGGGTGATGGTGAGACGCACCGCTACCTACAGGTGAATACTCACCTTATCATATCACTATACTATTAGTAAATCCGAAGGTCTCAAAAAGTACAAAGGGGTCCCGAGCACTATATCCACTGGGCGAGCAATTAACATAAAAAAGTAAATAACACACAAAGATATATGTATGTTCTTCAAAATAGGGCATTAGGACATCAAGCAACAATGGAACCTGAGGGCTTATGGTGGTGCGACATCCACATTGGTCTAGCCCAACTGTCTATATTCCCAACATCAGGATGATTGTTACATACATAGTAAATAATAATACAGTTCAAACATCTGATTGTCTGACAATACATAAATGTTTTTAAACAAAAAATACCAATAATACATATAGAAATACATTCCACACCCCCTGATGTTGGGAATATAGACAGTTGGGCTAGACCAATGTGGATGTCGCACCACCATAAGCCCTCAGGTTCCATTGTTGCTTGATGTCCTAATGCCCTATTTTGAAGAACATACATATATCTTTGTGTGTTATTTACTTTTTTATGTTAATTGCTCGCCCAGTGGATATAGTGCTCGGGACCCCTTTGTACTTTGAGACCTTCGGATTTACTAATAGTATAGTGATATGATAAGGTGAGTATTCACCTGTAGGTAGCGGTGCGTCTCACCATCACCCGGTGGAACGCATGCGTCCGGTGTGTGGAACGCATGACGCGTCGCGGCCAATGTTAATAGATTCATTTCCGGTCCGTGAGACGCAGAGAACGTCCTGGACCGTTGTATGTAGCGGCTGTGTGTAGCAGCCACGTTTTGAACTACATTAGGCATCAGGCCCGCTAGCATCTTCACCCGCAGGTGGGAAATTTATGTTTTTGTGGGTAATTAAATAGTTTTGGACTAGGTGGTGACTCCGTGTTGAACTCGTGGAGCGGAAGTGACGTTGAGTTCACTTCCGGTCGTCTGGGGTTATATTCCCCGGCGTTTAGACAGTGTGTGTAGATCCAGGTGCCTTTGACTGTGTGAACATGGTTGTGTGAGTACTCACCACTTATTGGTTATTAACTCTGTTTTTAAGTGATTCCTCTGGTGACCGATATTTAGACTGTACAATGTTTGTATTTCAGTGATCGTCTTTGAAGCGTTGTGGAATTTATTAATTGGCTTACCTGGATGCATTCACACTGGAATGATTGCTGATATTTAGTGAGTAGTTAGTGTTTACTACACTCACCTACTATATCAGTATATATCTGTAGTCTCCAACTTCACCTTCCATTTTTGTCTATAGGGAGACTATCACGTGAACTACATTATTAGAAGCTTACATACATCTACGTGTGAAGGCATAGTTACTGGAGTATGTATCTGTATATGTTTACGTGTTTTTTGAGTCAATTAGCACTGGGTCTGTTTACTAGCTTATTTGTTGATATATTGTTCATATTGGTTTTTTAGGTACTTGAGCTGTACACCAACTGAGTGGATAGAAGTTGTCAGGACATCTTCCTAAAGTGATTTGTCTATGTGAGCCTTTTTTGTTAATTGGACTCACATTGGTGGTCATTGCAGCATGTTAATATCCACTGGGCTTAAGGTTCATCTGACGAGTGCACTGTAAAGTGCGCTGTGTGTAATTTAGTTCATGGTTAAATGTGCAATAATGGGGCCTGGGAGGCATTAAGTGTGGTCTTATGTTCTCTCTCTTTTCCAGAACTCCACTGATGTGACTATGTATACATCTTTAAAAGTTATTTGAATTTTCACCGAACCTGCCTATCTTGAAAAAGACCCAGTCATGGGGTCGAAACGTCGATTAAGGGCGAGTTGGTGCAACGGACTATCCAACTATTAAACTATGAATGTTTTATGCTATTTAATTGTCTGTATGTGTTATTCAAATTGTGAGTGCCCCCTCCACCTGTGTGGAATCTCCGTTTTATATATAAATAATAAGAATTTACTTACCGATAATTCTATTTCTCGTAGTCCGTAGTGGATGCTGGGAACTCCGTAAGGACCATGGGGATTAGCGGCTCCGCAGGAGACTGGGCACAAAAGTAAAGCTTTAGGACTACCTGGTGTGCACTGGCTCCTCCCCCTATGACCCTCCTCCAAGCCTCAGTTAGGATACTGTGCCCGGACGAGCGTACACAATAAGGAAGGATTTATGAATCCCGAGTAAGACTCATACCAGCCACACCAAGCACACCGTACAACCTGTGATCTGAACCTAGTTAACAGCATGATAACAGAGGAGCCTCTGGATAGATTGCTCACAACAACAATAACCCGATTTAGTTAATAATAACTATGTACAAGTATTGCAGACAATCCGCACTTGGGATGGGCGCCCAGCATCCACTACGGACTACGAGAAATAGAATTATCGGTAAGTAAATTCTTATTTTCTCTGACGTCCTAGTGGATGCTTGTAACTCCGTAAGGACCATGGGGATTATACCAAAGCTCCCAAACGGGCGGGAGAGTGCGGATGACTCTGCAGCACCGAATGAGAGAACTCCAGGTCCTCCTCAGCCAGGGTATCAAATTTGTAGAATTTAGCAAACGTGTTTGCCCCTGACCAAGTAGCTGCTCGGCAAAGTTGTAAAGCCGAGACCCCTCGGGCAGCCGCCCAAGATGAGCCCACCTTCCTTGTGGAATGGGCTTTTACAGATTTTGGCTGTGGCAGGCCTGCCACAGAATGTGCAAGCTGAATTGTATTACAAATCCAACGAGCAATAGTCTGCTTAGAAGCAGGAGCACCCAGCTTGTTGGGTGCATACAGGATAAACAGCGAGTCAGATTTTCTGACTCCAGCCGTCCTGGAAACATTTTCAGGGCCCTGACTATGTCCAACAACTTGGAGTCCTCCAAGTCACTAGTAGCCGCAGGTACCACAATAGGTTGGTCCAGATGAAACGCTGAAACCACCTTAGGGAGAAAATGAGGACGATTCCTCAATTCCGCCCTGTCTGAATGGAAGATCAGATAAGGGCTTTTACAGGATAAAGCCGCCAATTCTGACACGCGCCTGGCCTAGGCCAGGGCCAACAGCATGACCACTTTCCATGTGAGATATTTTAACTCCACAGATTCAAGTGGTTCAAACCATTGTGACTTTAGGAACCCCAAAACTACATTGAGATCCCAAGGTGCCACTGGAGGCACAAAAGGAAGCTGTATATGCAGTACCCCTTTTACAAACGTCTGAACTTCAGGAACTGAAGCTAGTTCTTTCTGGAAGAAAATTGACAGGGCCGAAATTTGAACCTTAATGGACCCCAATTTTAGGCCCATAGACACTCCTGTTTGCAGGAAATGCAGGAATCGACCTAGCTGAAATTCCTCCATCGGGGCCTTACTGGCATCGCACCACGCAACATATTTTCGCCTAATGCGGTGATAATGCTTTGCGGTTACATCCTTCCTGGCTTTGATCAGGGTAGGGATGACTTCATCCGGAATGCCTTTTTCCTTCAGGATCCGGCGTTCAACCGCCCTGCCGTCAAACGCAGCCGCGGTAAGTCTTGGAATATATAGGGTCCTTGATGGAGCAGGTCCCTTCTTAGAGGTAGAGGCCACGGGTCCACCGTGAGCATCTCTTGAAGTTCCGGGTACCAAGTCCTTCTTGGCCAATCCGGAGCCACGAGTATAGTTCTTACTCCCCTCCATCTTATAATTCTCAATACTTTTGGTAAGAGAGGAAGAGGAGGGAACCCATACACTGACTGGTACACCCACAGTGTTACCAGAGCGTCCACAGCTATTGCCTGAGGGTCCCTTGACCTGGCGCAATACCTGTCCAATTTTTTGTTTAGGCGGGATGCCATCCTGTCCACCTTTGGTTTTTCCCAACGGTTTACAATCATGTGGAAGACTTCTGCTGAGGAAGTCTGTTTCCCAGTTGTCCACTCCCGGAATGAACACTGCTGACAATGCTATCACATGATTTTCCGCCCAGCGAAAAAATCCTTGCAGCTTCTCTACGTGGGCGACTGCCGTGATGTTGTCCGACTGGATCAGCACCGGCTGATCTTGAAGCAGAGGTCTTGCTTGGCTTAGGGCATTGTAAATGGCCCTTAGCTCCAAGATATTTATGTGAAGTGATGTCTCCAGGCTTGACCACAAGCCCTGGAAATTTCTTCCCTGTGTGACTGCTCCCCAGCCTCGCAGGCTGGCATCCGTGGTCACCAGGACCCAGTCCTGAATGCCGAATCTGCGCCCTCTAGAAGATGAGCACTCTGCAACCACCACAGGAGAGACACCCTTGTCTTTGGTGACAGGGTTATCCGCTGATGCATCTGAAGATGCGATCCGGACCTCTTTTCCAGCAGGTCCCACTGGAAAGTTCTTGCGTGGAATCTGCCGAATGGAATTGCTTCGTAGGAAGCCACCATTTTTCCCAGGACCCTTGTGCACTGCTGCACTGACACTTGGCCTGGTTTTAGGAGGTTTCTGACTAGTTCGGATAACTCCCTGGCTTTCTCCTCCTGGAGAAACACCTTTTTCTGGACTGTGTCCAGGATCATCCTTAGGAATAGAAGACGTGTCGTCGGGATCAGCTGCGATTTTGGAATATTAAGAATCCAACCGTGCTGCCGCAACACTACTTGAGATAGTGCTACCCCGACTACCAACCGTTCCCTGGATCTTGCCCTTATCCGGAGATCGTCCAAGTAAGGGATAATTAAAACTCCCTTCCTTCGAAGGAGTATCATCATTTCGGCCATTACTTTGGTAAAGACCCGGGGTGCCGTGGACAAACCAAACGGCAGCGTCTGAAACTGATAGTGACAGTTCTGTACCACAAACCTGAGGTACCCTTGGTGAGAAGGGTAAATTGGGACATGGAGATAAGCATCCTTGATGTCCAGAGACACCATATAATCCCCTTCTTCCAGGTTTGCCATCACCGCTCTGAGTGACTCCATCTTGAATTTGAACCTTTGTATGTAAGTGTTCAAGGATTTCAGATTTAAATTAGGTCTCACCGAGCCGTCCGGCTTCGGTACCACAAACAGCGTGGAATAATACCCCTTTTCCTGTTGTAGGAGGGGTACCTTGATTATCACCTGCTGGGAATACAGCTTGTGAATGGCTTCCCATACCGCCTCCCTGTCGGAGGGAGACGTCGGTAAAGCAGACTTTAGGAAAACGGCGAAGGGGAGACGTCTCGAATTCCAATTTGTACCCCTGAGATACCACCTGAAGGATCCAGGGGTCCCCTGTGAGTGAGCCCACTGCACGCTGAAATTTTTGAGACGGGCCCCCACCGTGCCCGAGTCCGCTTGTAAAGCCCCAGCGTCATGCTGAGGACTTGGCAGAAAACGGGAGAGGGCTTCTGCTTATGGGGCCCAAAGGACTGCGCCTGATAATACGGCGTCTTCTTATGTTGAGAGGCTACCTGGGGTAAAAATGTGGATTTTCCAGCCGTTGCCACCAGGTCTGTTAGACCTACCCCAAATAACTCCTCCCTTTTATAAGGCGATACTTCCATATGCCTTTTGGAATCAGCATCACCTGACCACTGTCTTGTCCATAACCCTCTTCTGGCAGAAATGGACAGCGCACTTACTCTTGATGCCAGTCGGCAAATATCCCTCTGTGCATCACGCATATATAGAAATGCATCTTTTAAATGCTCTATAGTCAGTAATATACTGTCCCTATCTAGGGTATCAATATTGTCAGTCAGGGAATCCGACCAAGCCACCCCAGCACTGTACATCCAGGCTGAGGCGATTGCTGGTCGCAGTATCACACCCGTGTGAGTGTATATACATTTTAGGATATTTTACTGCTTTCTGTCAGCAGGTTCCTTAAGGGCGGCCGTATCCGGGGACGGTAGTGCCACCTGTTTAGACAAGCGTGTGAGCGCTTTATTCACCCTAGGGGGTGTTTCCCAACGTGCCCTATCCTCTGGCGGGAAGGGGTATGATGCTAATAACTTTTTAGGAATTAACAGTTTTTATCGGGGGAAATCCACGCATCATCACACACTTCATTTAATTCCTCAGATGCAGGAAAAACTACAGGCAGTTTTTTCTCACCCAACATAATACCCTTTTTAGTGGTACTGGTATTATCAGAAGTGTGTTAAAATAAGAATTTACTTACCGATAATTCTATTTCTCGTAGTCCGTAGTGGATGCTGGGGACTCCGTCAGGACCATGGGGAATAGCGGCTCCGCAGAAGACAGGGCACAAAAGTAAAAGCTTCAGGATCAGGTGGTGTGCACTGGCTCCTCCCCCTATGACCCTCCTCCAAGCCTCAGTTAGGATACTGTGCCCGGACGAGCGTACACAATAAGGAAGGATTTTGAATCCCGGGTAAGACTCATACCAGCCACACCAATCACACTGTACAACCTGTGATCTGAACCCAGTTAACAGCATGATAACAGCGGAGCCTCTGAAAAGATGGCTCACAACAATAATAACCCGATTTTTGTAACAATAACTATGTACAAGTATTGCAGACAATCCGCACTTGGGATGGGCGCCCAGCATCCACTACGGACTACGAGAAATAGAATTATCGGTAAGTAAATTCTTATTTTCTCTGACGTCCTAAGTGGATGCTGGGGACTCCGTCAGGACCATGGGGATTATACCAAAGCTCCCAAACGGGCGGGAGAGTGCGGATGACTCTGCAGCACCGAATGAGAGAACTCCAGGTCCTCCTCAGCCAGGGTGTGCCCCTGACCAAGTAGCAGCTCGGCAAAGTTGTAAAGCCGAGACCCCTCGGGCAGCCGCCCAAGATGAGCCCACCTTCCTTGTGGAATGGGCATTTACATATTTTGGCTGTGGCAGGCCTGCCACAGAATGTGCAAGCTGAATTGTACTACACATCCAACTAGCAATCGTCTGCTTAGAAGCAAGAGCACCCAGTTTTTTGGGTGCCTACAGGATAACAGCAAGTCAGTTTTCCTGACTCCAGCCGTCCTGGAAACTTATATTTTCAGGGCCCTGACAACATCTAGCAACTTGGAGTCCTCCAAGTCCCTAGTAGCCGCAGGTACCACAATAAGCTGGTGCAGGTGAAACGCTGACACCACCTTAGGGAGAAACTGGGGACGAGTCCGCAGCTCTGCCCTGTCCGAATGGACAATCAGATATGGGCTTTGTGAGACAAAGCCGCCAATTCTGACACGCGCCTGGCCGAGGCCAGGGCCAACAGCATGGTCACTTTTCATGCGAGATATTTCAAATCCACAGATTTGAGCGGTTTAAACCAATGTGATTTGAGGAATCCCAGAACTACGTTGAGATCCCACAGTGCCACTGGAGGCACAAAAGGGGGTTGTATATGCAGTACTCCCTTGACAAACTTCTGGACTTCAGGAACTGAAGCCAATTCTTTCTGGAAGAAAATTGACAGGGCCGAAATTTGAACCTTAATGGACCCCAATTTGAGGCCCATAGACACTCCTGTTTGCAGGAAATGCAGGAATCGACCGAGTTGAAATTTCTTCGTGGGGCCTTCCTGGCCTCACACCACGCAACATATTTTCGCCACATGTGGTGATAATGTTGTGCGGTCACCTCCTTCCTGGCTTTGACCAGGGTAGGAATGACCTCTTCCGGAATGCCTTTTTCCCTTAGGATCCGGCGTTCCACCGCCATGCCGTCAAACGCAGCCGCGGTAAGTCTTGGAACAGACATGGTACTTGCTGAAGCAAGTCCCTTCTTAGCGGCAGAGGCCATGAGTCCTCTGTGAGCATTTCTTGAAGTTCCGGGTACCAAGTCCTTCTTGGCCAATCCGGAGCCACGAGTATAGTTCTTACTCCTCTACGTCTTCTAATTCTCAGTACCTTGGGTATGAGAAGCAGAGTAGGGAACACATACACCGACTGGTACACCCACGGTGTTACCAGAACGTCCACAGCTATTGCCTGAGGGTCTCTTGACCTGGCGCAATACCTGTCCAGTTTTTTGTTCAGGCGGGACGCCATCATGTCCACCTTTGGTCTTTCCCAACGGTTCACAATCATGTGGAAGACTTCCCGATGAAGTCCCCACTCTCCCGGGTGGAGGTCGTGCCTGCTGAGGAAGTCTGCTTCCCAGTTGTCCACTCCCGGAATGAACACTGCTGACAGTGCTATCACATGATTTTCCGCCCAGCAAAGAATCCTTGCAGTTTCTGCCATTGCCCTCCTGCTTCTTGTGCCGCCCTGTCTGTTTACGTGGGCGACTGCCGTGATGTTGTCCCACTGGATCAATACCGGCTGACCTTGAAGCAGAGGTCTTGCTAAGCTTAGAGCATTGTAAATTGTCCTTAGCTCCAGTATATTTATGTGGAGAGAAGTCTCCAGACTTGATCACACTCCCTGGAAATTTTTTCCCTGTGTGACTGCTCCCCAGCCTCTCAGGCTGGCATCCGTGGTTACCAGGACCCAGTCCTGAATGCCGAATCTGCGGCCCTTTAGTAGATGAGCACTCTGCAGCCACCGCAGAAGAAACACCCTTGTCCTTGGAGACAGGGTTATCCGCTGATGCATCTGAAGATGCGATCCGGACCATTTTTCCAGCAGATCCCACTGAAAAGTTCTTGCGTGAAATCTGCCGAATGGAATCGCTTCGTAAGAAGCCACCATTTTTCCCAGGACCCTTGTGCAATGATGCACTGACACTTTTCCTGGTTTTAGGAGGTTCCTGACTAGCTCGGATAACTCCCTGGCTTTCTTCTCCGGGAGAAACACCCTTTTCTGGACTGTGTCCAGAATCATCCCTAGGAACAGCAGACGTGTCGTCGGAAACAGCTGCGATTTTGGAATATTTAGAATCCACCCGTGCTGTCGTAGAACTACTTGAGATAGTGCTACTCCGACCTCCAACTGTTCTCTGGACCTTGCCCTTATCAGGAGATCGTCCATTTTCTTTGAAGAAGAATCATCATTTCGGCCATTACCTTGGTAAAGACCCGGGGTGCCGTGGACAATCCAAACGGCAGCGTCTGAAACTGATAGTGACAGTTCTGTACCACGAACCTGAGGTACCCTTGGTGAGAAGGGCAAATTGGGACATGGAGGTAAGCATCCCTGATGTCCAGGGACACCATACAGTCCCCTTCTTCCTGGTTCGCTATCACTGCTCTGAGTGACTCCATCTTGATTTGAACCTTTGTATGTAAGTGTTCAAATATTTTAGATTTAGAATAGGTCTCACCGAGCCGTCTGGCTTCAGTACCACAATATAGTGTGGAATAATACCCCTTTCCTTGTTGTAGGAGGGGTACTTTGATTATCACCTGCTGGGAATACAGCTCTGAATTGTTTCCAATACTGCCTCCCTGTCGGAGGGAGACGTTGGTAAAGCAGACTTCAGGAACCTGCGAGGGGGAGACGTCTCGAATTTCCAATCTGTACCCCTGGGATACTACTTGTAGGATCCAGGGGTCCACTTGCGAGTGAGGCCACTGCGTGCTGAAACTCTTGAGACGACCCCCCACCGCACCCGAGTCCGCTTGTACGGCCCCAGCGTCATGCTGAGGACTTGGCAGAAGCGGTGGAGGGCTTCTGTTCCTGGGAATGGGCTGCCTGCTGCAGTCTTCTTCCCTTTCCTCTATCCCTGGGCAGATATGACTGGCCTTTTGCCCTTATGGGGACGAAAGGACTGAGGCTGAAAAGACTGTCTTTTTCTGCTGAGATGTGACTTGGGGTAAAAAAGGTGGATTTTCCAGCTGTTGCCGTGGCCACCAGGTCCGATGGACCGACCCCAAATAACTCCTCCCCTTTATACGGCAATACTTCCATGTGCCGTTTGGAATCTGCATCACCTGACCACTGTCGTGTCCATAAACATCTTCTGGCAGATATGGACATCGCACTTACTCTTGATGCCAGAGTGCAAATATCCCTCTGTGCATCTCGCATATATAGAAATGCATCCTTTAAATGCTCTATAGTCAATAAAATACTGTCCCTGTCAAGGGTATCAATATTTTCAGTCAGGGAATCCGACCAAGCCACCCCAGCGCTGCACATCCAGGCTGAGGCGATCGCTGGTCGCAGTATAACACCAGTATGTGTGTATATACTTTTTAGGATATTTTCCAGCCTCCTATCAGTTGGCTCCTTGAGGGCGGCCGTATCTGGAGACGGTAACGCCACTTGATAAGCGTGTGAGCGTCTTATCCACCCTAAGGGGTGTTTCCCAACGCGCCCTAACTTCTGGCGGGAAAGGGTATACCGCCAATAATTTTCTATCGGGGGAAACCCACGCATCATCACACACTTCATTTAATTTATCTGATTCAGGAAAAACTACAGGTAGTTTTCACACCCCACATAATACCCTTTTTTGTGGTACTTGTAGTATCAGAAGTATGTAACACCTCCTTCATTGCCCTTAACATGTAACGTGTGGCCCTAAAGGAAAATACGTTTGTTTCTTCACCGTCGACACTGGAGTCAGTGTCCGTGTCTGTGTCGACCGACTGAGGTAAATGGGCGTTTTAAAGCCCCCGACGGTGTTTTAGACGTTTGGACAGGTACTAATTTGTTTGCCGGCCGTCTCATGTCGTCAACCGACCTTGCAGCGTGTTGACATTATCACGTAATTCCCTAAATACGCCATCCATTCCGGTGTCGACTCCCTAGAGAGTGACATCACCATTACAGGCAATTGCTCCGCCTCCTCACCAACATCGTCCTCATACATGTCGACACACACGTACCGACACACAGCACACACACAGGGAATGCTCCGATAGAGGACAGGACCCCACTAGCCCTTTGGGGAGACAGAGGGAGAGTTTGCCAGCACACACCAAAACGCTATAATTATACAGGGACAACCTTTATATAAGTGTTTTCCCTTATAGCATCTTAATATATAAGCATATCGCCAAATAAGTGCCCCCCCTCTCTGTTTTAACCCTGTTTCTGTAGTGCAGTGCAGGGGAGAGCCTGGGAGCCTTCCCACCAGCAGTTCTGTGAGGGAAAATGGCGCTGTGTGCTGAGGAGAATAGGCCCCGCGCCCTTTTCGGCGGGCTTCTTCTCCCGTTTTTCTGACAACCTGGCAGGGGTTAAATACATCCATATAGCCCCAGAGGCTATATGTGATGTATTTTTAGCCAGTATAGGTACTTTCATTGCTGCCCAGGGCGCCCCCCCCCAGCGCCCTGCACCCTCAGTGACCGTTGGTGTGAAGTGTGCTGAGAGCAATGGCGCACAGCTGCAGTGCTGTGCGCTACCTCATGAAGACTGAGAAGTCTTCAGCCGCCGATTTCTGGACCTCTTCTCTCTTCGGCATCTGCAAGGGGGTCGGCGGCGCGGCTCCGGTGACCCATCCAGGCTGTACCTGTGATCGTCCCTCTGGAGCTAGTGTCCAGTAGCCTAAGAAGCCAATCCATCCTGCACGCAGGTGAGTTCACTTCTTCTCCCCTAAGTCCCTCGTTGCAGTGAGCCTGTTGCCAGCAGGACTCACGGAAAATAAAAAACCTAATAAAACTTTTACTCTAAGCAGCTCTTTAGGAGAGCCACCTAGATTGCACCCTTCTCGGCCGGGCACAAAAACCTAACTGAGGCTTGGAGGAGGGTCATAGGGGGAGGAGCCAGTGCACACCACCTGATCCTAAAGCTTTTACTTTTGTGCCCTGTCTTCTGCGGAGCCGCTATTCCCCATGGTCCTGACGGAGTCCCCAGCATCCACTTAGGACGTCAGAGAAAACATTTTCTATAGCCGCAATCATTTAACGTGTGGCCCTACTGGAAGTCACATTCGTCTCTTAATCGTCGACACTGGAGTCAGTATCCGTGTCGGCGTCTGTATCTGCCATCTGCGGTAACGGGCGTTTTAGAGCCCCTGATGGCTTTTGAGACACCTGGACAGGCACAGGCTGAGTCGCCGGCTGTCTCATGTCATCAATCTTTTGTAAAGAGCCGACTCACATAATTCCTTCCATAAGCTCATCCACTCAGATGTCGACTCCCTAGGGGGTGACATCTGTTACAGGCAATTGCTCCGCCTCCACCTCATTTTCCTCCTCATACATGTCGACACAACGTACCGACACAGCACACACACAGGGAATGCTCTGATAGAGGACAGGACCCCACTAGCCCTTTGGGGAGACAGAGGGAGAGTATCCCAGCACACACCAGAGCGCTATATAATAAAAAAAAAATATATATATATATATATATATATATATATATATATATATATATATATATATATATATATATATATATATATATATATATATATATATATATATATATATATATATATATATATACACACACACAGGGATAACCTTATATAAGCGTTTTTCCCCTTATAGCTGCTGTATTGTTATACTGCGCCTAATTAGTGCCCCCCTCTCTTTTTTAACCCCTTTCTGTAGTGTAGTAACTGCAGGGGAGAGCCAGGGAGCTTCCCTCCAACGGAGCTGTGAGAGAAAATGGCGCCAGTGTGCTGAGGAGATAGGCTCCGCCCCCTTCTCGGCGGCCTTTTCTCCCGTTTTTCTGTGGAATCTGGCAGGGGTTAAAATTCATCCATATAGCCCTGGGGGCTATATGTGATGTATTTTCGCCAGCCAAGGTGTTTTTATTGCTGCTCAGGGCGCCCCCCCCTAGCGCCCTGCACCCTCAGTGACCGAAATGTGAAGTGTGCTGAGGAGCAATGGCGCACAGCTGCAGTGCTGTGCGCTACCTTGGTGAAGACAGGATGTCTTCTGCCGCCGATTTTCCGGACCTCTTCTTGCTTCTGGCTCTGTAAGGGAGCCGGCGGCGCGGCTCTGGGACCGGACTCCGAGGCTGGGCCTGTGTTCGGTCCCTCTGGAGCTAATGGTGTCCAGTAGCCTAAGAAGCCCAATCCACTCTGCACGCAGGTGAGTTCGCTTCTTCTCCCCTTAGTCCCTCGATGCAGTGAGCCTGTTGCCAGCAGGTCTCACTGAAAATAAAAAACCTAAAACTAAACTTTCACTAAGAAGCTCAGGAGAGCCCCTAGTGTGCACCCTTCTCGGCCGGGCACAAAAATCTAACTGAGGCTTGGAGGAGGGTCATAGGGGGAGGAGCCAGTGCACACCAGGTAGTCCTAAAGCTTTACTTTTGTGCCCAGTCTCCTGCGGAGCAGCTAATCCCCATGGTCCTTACGGAGTTCCCAGCATCCACTAGGACGTCAGAGAAATTATATATATATATATATATATATATATATATATATATATATATATATATATATATATATATATATATATATATATATATATATATATATATATATATATATACACACACATACACGCACATATATATTTTGTTAAAGAGTGGATAACGCACTCATAAATGTATAAAAAGTAACACCTTTACTTGTAACACATGTTCACATACATTGAGGTTAAAATTCATCGACAACGGTATTTGCACCGTGACTTAGCCACTCCGATGTTCGGATCCACGGCTCGTCTCTGCACCGGCTCTGTTCCCGGATGGTGACGTCACAGCGTCCACGTCAAGTCAGCCACGCCCAACGCGTTTCGTACTACAGGTACTTCGTCAGGGGGTGTGATTTACCCACTACATATTGTCCATATATACCCATTCTGGGTGTCGTTCTCAATTAAAGTGCAATTAGCCATAAAATGAACAATTTAAAAATAAGATTTTACTCACCGGTAAACCTATTTCTCGTAGTCCGTAGTGGATGCTGGGAACTCCGAAAGGACCATGGGGAATAGCGGCTCCGCAGGAGACTGGGCACAACTAAAAGAAAGCTTTTAGACTACCTGGTGTGCACTGGCTCCTCCCACTATGACCCTCCTCCAAGCCTCAGTTAGGATACTGTGCCCGGAAGAGCTGACACAATAAAGAAGGATTTTGAATCCCGGGTAAGACTCATACCAGCCACACCAATCACACCGTACAACCTGTGATCTGAACCCAGTTAACAGCATGATAACAGAGGAGCCTCTGAAAAGATGGCTCACAACAATAACAACCCGATTTTTGTAACAATAACTATGTACAAGTATTGCAGACAATCCGCACTTGGGATGGGCGCCCAGCATCCACTACGGACTACGAGAAATAGAATTATCGGTAAGTAAATTCTTATTTTCTCTGACGTCCTAGTGGATGCTGGGAACTCCGTAAGGACCATGGGGATTATACCAAAGCTCCTAAACGGGCGGGAGAGTGCGGATGACTCTGCAGCACCGAATGAGAGAACTCCAGGTCCTCCTCAGCCAGGGTATCAAATTTGTAGAATTTAGCAAACGTGTTTGCCCCTGACCAAGTAGCTGCTCGGCAAAGTTGTAAAGCCGAGACCCCTCGGGCAGCCGCCCAAGATGAGCCCACCTTCCTTGTGGAATGGGCTTTTACAGATTTAGGCTGTGGCAGGCCTGCCACAGAATGTGCAAGCTGAATTGTACTACAAATCCAACGAGCAATAGTCTGCTTAGAAGCAGGAGCACCCAGCTTATTGGGTGCATACAGGATAAACAGCGAGTCAGATTTCCTGACTCCAGCCGTCCTGGAAACATATATTTTCAGGGCCCTGACTACGTCCAGCAACTTGGAGCCATCCAAGTCCCTAGTAGCCGCAGGCACCACAATAGGCTGGTTCAAGTGAAACGCTGAAACCACCTTAGGGAGAAATTGAGGACGAGTCCTCAATTCTGCCCTGTCCGTATGAAAAATTAGGTAAGGGCTTTTATAGGATAAAGCCGCCAATTCTGAGACACGACTGGCTGAAGCCAGGGCTAACAACATTACCACTTTCCAAGTGAGATATTTTAAGTCCACAGTGGAGAGTGGTTCAAACCAATGTGATTTTAGGAACCCCAAAACTACATTGAGATCCCAAGGTGCCACTGGAGGCACAAAAGGAGGCTGTATATGGAGTACCCCCTTGACAAACGTCTGAACTTCAGGAACTGAAGCCAGTTCTTTCTGGAAGAAAATCGACAGGGCCGAAATTTGAACCTTAATGGACCCTAATTTTAGGCCCATAGACAGTCCTGTTTGCAGGAAATGTAGGAAACGACCCAGTTGAAATTCCTCTGTAGGGGCCTTCCTGGCCTCGCACCACGCAACATATTTACGCCAAATGCGGTGATAATGTTGCACGGTCACATCCTTCCTGGCTTTGATCAGGGTAGGGATGACTTCATCCGGAATGCCTTTTTCCTTCAGGATCCGGCGTTCAACCGCCATGCCGTCAAACGCAGCCGCGGTAAGTCCTGGAACAGACAGGGTCCCTGCTGAAGCAGGTCCTTTCTTAGAGGTAGAGGCCACGGGTCCTCTGTGAGCATCTCTTGAAGTTCCGGGTACCAAGTCCTTCTTGGCCAATCCGGAGCCACGAGTATAGTCCTTACTCCTCTCCTTCTTGAGTATGAGAGGCAGAGGAGGGAACACATACACTGACTGGTACACCCACGGTGTTACCAGAGCGTCCACAGCTATTGCCTGAGGGTCCCTTGACCTGGCGCAATACCTGTCCAGTTTTTTGTTGAGGCGGGACGCCATCATGTCCACCTTTTGTTTTTTCCAACGGTTCACAATCATGTGGAAGACTTCTGGGTGAAGTCCCCACTCCCCCGGATGGAGGTCGTGTCTGCTGAGGAAGTCTGCTTCCCAGTTGTCCACTCCCGGAATGAACACTGCTGACAGTGCTATCACATGATTTTCCGCCCAGCGAAGAATCCTTGCAACTTCTGTCATTGCCCTCCTGCTTCTTGTGCCGCCCTGTCTGTTTACGTGGGCGACTGCCGTGATGTTGTCTGACTGGATCAGCACCGGCTGACCTTGAAGCAGAGGTCTTGCTAGGCTTAGAGCATTGTAGATGGCCCTTAGCTCCAGGATATTTATGTGGAGTGATGTCTCCAGGCTTGACCACAAGCCCTGGAAATTTCGTCCCTGTGTGACTGCTCCCCAGCCTCTCAGGCTGGCATCCGTGGTCACCAGGACCCAGTCCTGAATGCTGAATCTGCGGCCCTCTAGAAGATGAGCACTCTGCAACCACCACAGGAGAGACACCCTTGTCCTTGGTGACAAGATTATCCGCTGATGCATCTGAAGATGCGACCCGGACCATTTGTCTAGCAGATCCCACTGGAAGGTTCTTGCGTGGAATCTGCCGAATGGGATTGCTTCGTAAAAAGCCACCATCTTTCCCAGGACCCTTGTGCATTGATGCACTGAGACTTGGCCTGGTTTTAGGAGATTTCTGACTAGTTCGGATAATTCCCTGGCTTTCTCCTCCGGGAGAAACACCTTTTTCTGGACTGTGTCCAGGATCATCCCTAGGAATAGGAGTCGGGTAGTCGGGATCAGCTGAGATTTTGGAATATTGAGAATCCAACCGTGCTGGCGCAGCACTATCTGAGATAGTGCTACCCCGACTTCCAACTGTTCCCTGGATCTTGCCCTTATCAGGAGATCGTCCAAGTAAGGGATAACTAAAACTCCCTTCTTTCGAAGGAGTATCATCATTTCGGCCATTACCTTGGTAAAGACCCGGGGTGCCGTGGACAATCCAAACGGCAGCGTCTGAAACTGATAGTGACAGTTCTGTACCACAAACCTGAGGTACCCTTGGTGAGAAGGGCAAATTGGGACATGTAGGTAAGCATCTTTGATGTCCAGAGACACCATATAGTCCCCGTCTTCCAGGTTTGCAATCACTGCTCTGAGTGACTCCCTCTTGAATTTGAACCTTTGTATGTAAGTGTTCAAGGATTTTTGGTTTAAAATTGGTCTCACCGAGCCGTCCGGCTTCAGTACCACAAATAGTGTGGAATAGTACCCCTTTCCCTGTTGTAGGAGGGGTACCTTGATTATCACCTGCTGGGAATACAGCTTGTGAATGGCATCCAATACTGCCTCCCTGTCTGAGGGAGACGTCGGTAAAGCAGACTTTAGAAGACGGCGAGGGGGAGACGTCTCGAATTCCAATTTGTACCCCTGAGATACCACTTGAAGGATCTAGGGGTCCACTTGCGAGTGAGCCCACTGCGCACTGAACTTCTTGAGACGGGCCCCCACCGTGTCTGCTTGTAAAGCCCCAGCGTCATGCTGAGGACTTTGCGGAGGCGGGGGAGGGCTTTTGTTCCTGGGAACTGGCTGTTCGTTGCAGCCTTTTTCCTCTCCCTCTGCCACGGGGCATAAATGAGGCGCCTTTTGCCCGCTTGCCCTTATGGGGCCGAAAGGACTGCGCCTGATAATACGGCGTCTTCTTAGGTTGAGAAGCTACCTGGAGTAAAAATGTGGATTTTCCAGCAGTTGCCGTGGCTACCAGGTCTGATAGACCTACCCCAAATAACTCCTCCCCCTTATAAGGCAATACTTCCATGTGCCTTTTAGAATCCGCATCACCTGACCACTGCCGCGTCCATAAACCTCTTCTAGCAGAAATGGACAGCGCGCTAACTCTTGATGCCAGTCGGCAAATATCCCTCTGTGCATCACGCATATATAGAAATGCATCCTTCAAATGCTCTATAGTCAGTAATATACTGTCCCTATCTAGGGTATCAATATTTTCAGTCAGGGAATCCGACCACGCCAGGCCCGCACTGCACATCCAGGCTGAGGCGATTGCTGGTCGCAGTATAACACCCGTGTGAGAGTATATACATTTTAGGATATTCTCCAGCTTTCTATCGGCAGGTTCCTTTAGGGCGGCCGTATCAGGAGAGGGTAGTGCTACCTGTTTTGACAAACGTGTGAGCGCTTTATCCACCCTAGGGGGTGTTTCCCAACGTGCCCTATCCTCTGGCGGGAAAGGGTACGATGCCAATAACCTTTTAGGAATTATCAGTTTTTTATCGGGGGAAACCCACGCCTCATCACACACTTCATTTAATTCCTCGGATACAGGAAAAACTACAGGCAGTTTTTTCTCACCAAACATAATACCCTTTTTAGTGGTACTTGTATTATCAGATATATGCAATACATTTTTAATTGCTTCAATCATGTAACGTGTGGCCCTAGTGGAAGTCACGTTTGTCTCATCATCGTCGACACTGGAGTCAGTATCCGTGTCTGCCATTTGAGGTAACGGGCGTTTTAAAGCCCCTGATGGCGTTTGAGACCCTTGGACAGGCACAAGCTGAGTAGCCGGCTGTCTCATGTCGTCAACTGTCTGTCGTAACGAGCTGACACTGTCACGCAATTCCTTCCATAAGCTCATCCACTCAGGTGTCGACTCCCCAGGGGGTGACAACTGTATAATAGGCAATTGCTCCGCCTCCATCTCATTTTCCTCCTCAAACATGTCGACACAATCGTACCGACACACCGCACACACACAGGGAATGCTCTGATAGAGGACAGGACCCCACTAGCCCTTTGGGGAGACAGAGGGAGAGTATGCCAGCACACACCAGAGCGCTATATATAAACAGGAATACCACTATAAAATGTGCTTTTCCCTTTATAGCTGCTGTTGGTATCAAAACTGCGCCAAATTAGTGCCCCCCCTCTCTTTTTTACCCTTTTCTGTAGTGCAGGACTGCAGGGGAGAGTCAGGGAGACGTCCTTCCAGCGGAGCTGTGATGGAAAATGGCGCCTGTGTGCTGAGGAGATAGGCTCCGCCCCCTTCTCGGCAGATTTTTCTCCCGCTTTTTTGTAAGTTCTGGCAGGGGTTAAAATACATCCATATAGCCCTGGGGGTTATATGTGGTGTATTTATGCCAGCCAAGGTGTTTTACATTGCTGCTCAGGGCGCCCCCCCCTAGCGCCCTGCACCCTCAGTGACCGGTGGGTGAAGTGTGCCTGAGTAACAATGGCGCACAGCTGCAGTGCTGTGCGCTACCTTGTTGAAGACTGATGTCTTCTGCCGCCGATTTTTCCGGACCTCTTCTTGCTTCTGGCTCTGTAAGGGGGCCGGCGGCGCGGCTCTGGGACCGAGCTCCGAGGCTGGGCCTGTGTTCGGTCCCTCTGGAGCTAATGTTGTCCAGTAGCCTAAGAAGCCCAATCCACTCTGCACTTCAGGTGAGTTCGCTTCTTCTCCCCTTAGTCCCTCGATGCAGTGAGCCTGTTGCCAGCAGGTCTCACTGAAAATAAAAAACCTAAAACTAAAACTTTCACTAAGAAGCTCAGGAGAGCCCCTAGTGTGCACCCTTCTCGGCCGGGCACAAAAATCTAACTGAGGCTTGGAGGAGGGTCATAGGGGGAGGAGCCAGTGCAGGTTCAGGTAGTCCTAAAGCTTTTACTTTTGTGCCCAGTCTCCTGCGGAGCCGCTATTCCCCATGGTCCTTACGGAGTTCCCAGCATCCACTAGGACGTCAGAGAAATAGATTTACCGGTGAGTAAAATCTTATTTTCTCTAACGTCCTAGTGGATGCTGGGAACTCCGAAAGGACCATGGGGATTATACCAAAGCTCCCAAACGGGCGGGAGAGTGCGGATGACTCTGCAGCACCGAATGAGAGAACTTAAGGTCCTCCTCAGCCAGGGTATCAAATTTGTAGAATTTGGCAAACGTGTTTGCCCCTGACCAAGTTGCAGCTCGGCAAAGTTGTAAAGCCGAGACCCCTCGGGCAGCCGCCCAAGGTGAGCCCACTTTCCTCGTGGAATGGGCTTTTACTGATTTAGGATGCGGCAATCCAGCCGCAGAATGCTCCAGCTGAATTGTGCTACAAATTCAGCGAGCAATAGTCTGCTTAGAAGCAGGAGCACCTATTTTGTTGGGTACCTACAGGATAAAAAGCGAGTCAGTTTTCCTGACTCCAGCCGTCCTGGAAATATAATTATTTAAGGCCCTGACTACGTCCAGTAACTTGGAATCTTCCAAGTCCCTAGTAGCCGCAGGCACTACAATAGGTTGGTTCAAGTGAAAAGCTGATACCACCTTAGGGAGAAACTGGGGACGAGTCCTCAATTCTGCCCTATCCATATGGAAAATCAGATAAGGGCTTTTACCTGACAAGGCCGCCCATTCTGACACACGCCTGGCCGAAGCCAAGGCCAATAACATGACCACTTTCCACGTGAGATATTCCAAATCCACAGTTTTAAGTGGCTCAAACCAATGTGATTTTAGGAAACTCAACACCACGTTGAGATCCCAAGGTGCCACAGGAGGCACAAAAGGGGGCTGAATATGTAGCACTCCCTTTACAAATGTCTGAACTCCAGGCAGTGAAGCCAGTTCTTTCTGGAAGAAAATCGACAGAGCCGAAATCTGGACCTTAATGGAACCCAAGTTTAGGCCCATAGTCACTCCTGACTGTAGGAAGTGCAGAAAACGACCCAGCTGAAATTCCTCTGTTGGGGCATTCCTGGCCTCACACCACGCAACATATTTTCGCCAAATACGGTGATAATGGTTTGCGGTTACTTCTTTCCTGGCTTTTATCAGCGTAGGAATGACTTCCTCCGGAATGCCCTTTTCCTTTAGGATCCGGAATTCAACCGCCATGCTGTCAAACGCAGCCGCGGTAAGTCTTGGAACAGACAGGGCCCCTGCTGTAGCAGATCCTGTCTGAGCGGTAGAGGCCATGGGTCCTCTGATATAATTTCTTGAAGTTCAGGGTACCAAGCTCTTCTTGGTCCATCCGGAACCACGAGTATCGTTCTTACTCCTCGTTTTCTTATTATTCTCAGTACCTTTGGTATGAGAGGCAGAGGAGGGAATACATAAACCGACTGGTACACCCACGGTGTCACTAGAGCGTCCACAGCTATTGCCTGAGGATCCCTTGACCTGGCGCATTATCTAGTTTTTTGTTTAGGCGGGACGCCATCATGTCCACCTGTGGCCTTTCCCAACGGTTTACCAACAGTTGGCAGACTTCTGGATGAAGTCCCCACTCTCCCGGGTGTAGGTCGTGTCCGCTGAGGAAGTCTGCTTCCCATTTGTCCACTCCCGGAATGAACACTGCTGACAGTGCTAAGACGTGATTTTCCGCCCATCGGAGAATCCTTGTGGCTTCTGCCATCGCCATCCTGCTTCTTGTGCCGCCCTGTCGGTTTACATGGGCGACTGCCGTGATGTTGTCTGATTGGATCAGTACCGGCTGGTGTTGAAGCAGAGGCCTTGCCAAACTTAGGGCATTGTAAATGGCCCTCAGTTCCAGAATATTTATGTGTAGGGACGACTCCTGACTTGACCAAAGTCCTTGGAAATTTCTTCCCTGTGTGACTGCCCCCCAGCCTTGAAGGCTGGCATCCGTGGTTACCAGGACCCAGTCCTGTATGCCGAATCTGCGGCCCTCTTGAAGATGAGCACTCTGCAGCCACCACAGTAGAGATACCCTGGTCCTTGGAGACAGGGTTATCAGCCGATGCATCTGAAGATGCGATCCCGACCACTTGTCCAAGAGGTTCCACTGAAAGGTTCTTGCATGGAACCTGCCGAATGGAATTTTGCTTCGTAAGAAGCTACCATTTTTCCCAGGACTCGTGTGCAGTGATGCACGGATACCTGTTTTGGTTTCAGGAGGTCTCTGACTAGAGATGACAGCTCCTTGGCTTTCTCCTGCGGGAGAAACACTTTTTTCTGTTCTGTGTCCAGAACCATCCCCAGGAACAGTAGGCGTGTGGTAGGAACCAGCTGTGACTTTGGAATGTATAGAATCCATCCGTGCTGTTGTAGCACTTCCCGAGATAGTGCTACTCCGACCAACAACTGCTCCTTGGACCTCGCCTTTATAAGGAGATCGTCCAAGTACGGGATAATTAAAACTCCCTTTTTTCGAAGGAGTATCATCATTTCTGCCATTACCTTGGTAAAGACCCTCGGTGCCGTGGACAGTCCAAACGGCAGTGTTTGGAATTGGTAATGGCAATCCTGTACCACAAATCTGAGGTACTCCTGGTGAGGATGGTAAATGGGGACATGTAGGTAAGCATCCTTGATGTCCAGGGATACCATGTAATCCCCCCTCCTCCAGGCTTGCAATAACCGCCCTGAGCGATTCCATCTTGAACTTGAATTTTTTTGTGTGTGTGTTCAAGGATTTCAAATTTAAAATGGGTCTCACCGAACCGTCCGGTTTCGGTACCACAAACAGTGTGGAATAGTAACCCCGTCCTTGTTGAAGTAGGGGCACCTTGACTATCACCTGCTGGGAATACAGCTTGTGAATTGCCTCTAGCACAGCCTCCCTGCCTGAGGGAGTTGTCGGCAAGGCAGATTTGAGGAAACGGCAGGGGGGAGATGCCTCGAATTCCAGCTTGTACCCCTGAGATACTACTTGAAGGATCCAGGGATCCACCTGTGAGCGAGCCCACTGATGGCTGAAATTTTTGAGGCGGCCCCCCACCGTACCTGGCTACGCCTGTGGAGCCCCCGCGTCATGCGGTGGACTCAGAGGAAGCGGGGGAAGAATTTTGATTCTGGGAACTGGCTGACTGGTGCAGCTTTTTCCCTCTTCCCTTGTCTCTGTGCAGAAAGGAAGCGCCTTTTACCCGCTTGCTTTTCTGAAGCCGAAAGGACTGTACCTGATAATACAGTGCTTTCTTAGGCTGTGAGGAAACCTGAGGTAAAAAAATTTTCTTCCCAGCAGTTGCTGTGGCTACGAGGTCCCAGAGACCATCCCCAAACAATTCCTCACCCTTATAAGGCTCTATGTGCCTTTTAAAGTCAGCATCACCTGTCCAGTGTCGAGTCTCTAATACCCTCCTGACAGAATGGACATTGCATTAATTCTGGATGCCAGCCGGCAAAATATCCCTCTGTGCATCCCTCATATATAAGACGACGTCTTATGTTCGCAAAATAGTATCCCTGTTTGACAGGGTTACAGACCACGCTGCAGCAGCACTATCTCCAGGTCTCAGTCTAGTACCTGAGTGTGTAAATACAGACTTCAGGATAGCCTCCTGCTTTTTATCAGCAGGTACCTTCAAAGTGGCCGTATCCTAAGACGGCAGTGCCACCTTTTTTGACAAACGTGTGAGCGCCTTATCCACCCTAGGGGATATCTCCCAGCGTAACTTATCCTCTGGCGGGAAAGGGTACGCCATCAGTAACTTAGTAGAAATTACCAGTTTCTTATCGGGGGAACCCACGCTTTTTCACACTTCATTCACTCATTTGATGGGGGAACAAAACACTGCCTGCTTTTTCTCCCCAAACATAAAACCCTTTTTTAGTGGTACTTGGGTTAATGTCAGAAATGTGTAACACATTTTTTATTGCCGGGATCATGTAACGGATGTTCCTAGTGGATTGTGTATATGTCTCAACCTCGTCGACACTGGAGTCAGACTCCGTGTCGACATCTGTGTCTGCCATCTGAGGGAGCGGGCGTTTGAGCCCCTGATGGCCTTTGAGACGCCTGGGCAGGCGCGGGCTGAGAAGCCGGCTGTCCCATAGCTGTTACGTCATCCAGCCTTTTATGTAAGGAGTTGACACTGTCGGATCATACCTTCCACCTATCCATCCACTCTGGTGTCGGCCTCACAGGGGGCGACATCACATTTATCGGCATCTGCTCTGCCATCACATAAGCCTCCTCATCAAACGTGTCGACACAGCCGTACCGACACACCGCACACACAGGGAATGCTCTGACTGAGGACAGGACCCCACACAGCCCTTTGGGGAGACAGAGAGAGAGTATGCCAGCACACACCAGAGCGCTATATAATTTAGGGATTAACACTATATTGAGTGAATTTTTCCCAATAGCTGCTTGTATATACAATATTGCGCCTAAATTTAGTGCCCCCCCTCTCTTTTTAACCCTTTGAGCCTGCAAACTACATGGGAGAGCCTGGGGAGCTGTCTTCCAGCTGCACTGTGAAGAGAAAATGGCACCAGTGTGCTGAGGGAGATAGCTCCGCCCCTTTTTCGCTGACTTTTCTCCCGCTTTTTTATGGATTCTGGCAGGGGTATTTATCACATATATAGCCTCTGGGGCTATATATTGTGATATATTTGCCAGCCAAGGTGTTTTTATTGCTGCTCAGGACGCCCCCCCCCCCCCAGCGCCCTACACTCTCAGTGACCGGAGTGTGAAGTGTGCATGAGGAGCAATGGCGCACAGCTGCAGTGCTGTGCCCTACCTTGGTGAAGACTGATGTCTTCTGCCGCCGATTTTCCGGACCTCTTCTTGCTTCTGGCTCTGTAAGGGGGACGGCGGCGCGGCTCCGGGAACGAAAACCAAGGCCAGTTCCATGCGGTCGATCCCTCTGGAGCTAATGGTGTCCAGTAGCCTAAGAAGCCCAAGCTAGCTGCAAGCAGGTAGGTTCGCTTCTTCTCCCCTTAGTCCCTCGATGCAGTGAGCCTGTTGCCAGCAGGTCTCACTGTAAAATAAAAAACCTAAAATAAACTTTCTTTTTAGGAGCTCAGGAGAGCCCCTAGTGTGCATCCAGCTCGGCCGGGCACAGAAATCTAACTGAGGCTTGGAGGAGGGTCATAGTGGGAGGAGCCAGTGCACACCAGGTAGTCTAAAAGCTTTCTTTTAGTTGTGCCCAGTCTCCTGCGGAACCGCTATTCCCCATGGTCCTTTCGGAGTTCCCAGCATCCACTAGGACGTTAGAGAAAATATCATAAGTTATACAGTTTAAACATCATAGAACAACATGAATCAAATAGGAACCACATGAAATCTTAACAGATTTCATAATCTAACATTTCTACAGCCTTTTAGCATTTATATGCTTAATTTTAATCATGAATCCAGCTGAACCACATAATGTAACCTAGAAGTAGCAGCAATACCAATCACAAAACATTGATACCAAGTTAGTTAAATACCTGAGAGAGGGAATAGAATGCATTGAATATAACCCTGCACATGTCCACTCTAACGCGCCGTAACCTCACCATCACCTGCCATGCATATGCATCCTGAGTTAGCCACTGCCACCGGCGACTCTACGATACATGCATACAGGATTAACCGTTCAGAAACGGCACTATGTCACAGCCCTCATTTAGGCCGTGCGGTGCGAACGTGTTCAGTGTATAAATCCAAAATGTTTCTCGCTTTGAGAGTAAATTTAATAAATCACCTTTCCTTTCATCAAGGTGTACCCTCTCTATCGCCTTAAAGGAGAAGCCATGAAGTTTTGAATCACAGCAGCCAGAAAAATGTCGTGGTACACTATGGTTTTCCACCTTATGGGTAATATTTCGTACATGCTCTAATATTCTTAATTTTAAAACCCGTTTAGTTTTACCCACATAGCGCTTCCCACATTTACATTCTAGTAAATAAATGACATATGTGCTCAAACAACTCATTGTCCCCTTAATTCTCCACGATTTCTCATTGTTATAATTAAAGAATTGTTTATGATCTTTATTAACGTATTGACAGACCTTACACTTCGTACATGCATAAAAGCCCTCAATGCCACCTGAGTGTAAGACACTCTTTTTTCAGATTACTTGGAGCCAGTTTGTCCTTCAAAGAGCATGATTTTCTAAATACCACCTGTGGACATCTGGGGATCACTTTCTGTAATATTGGATCTAGACACAAAATGTCCCAATGTTTCTGTAAGATCTTTTTAATGGCCCCACCCTTAGTGTTATACCTAGTAACAAATGGGACAGAACATTTGCTACTATCCTGTTCTTTTTGTTTGTATACCACCAATTCAGATCTGGGTCTTTCCTTCGCTTTATTATAGGACTCTTCAATCACTCGCTCGGGATATTTCTTATTAATAAAGCATTGTTTATAGATATCTGCCTGTTCTTCAAATTTAGACAATTCTGAACAGTTGCGTTTAAGTCTTACAAACTGTGAATAGGGTATATTATTTACCCATTTTTTATAGTGGCAACTCTGATAATGCACATAGCTGTTGCGATCTGTTTTTTTAATATGTGTATAGGTGTTAACCCTTCCTCCCTCCCTCGAATCAGTAATATCCAGTACCAGGTCCAAGAATTCAATCTTAATCTTTTGAAAGTTGGAAGTAATGTTAAGATTAAACGTATTCGTATTTAGATACTCCATAAATTCGTCAAACATTAACTCACTGCCAGACCATACCATAAGAATATCATCTATAAATCTTTTATATAGATGAATGTACGATGAATAGGGGTTATTATTTTCAATTACTTGCTCCTCCAATTTACCCAAATAAAGGTTGGCTAAACTTGGTGCGTACGGTGTTCCCATCGCCACACCGCACTCCTGATTAAAAAATGATTCCTGGAACTTAAAATAATTATTTTCCAGTATGCATCTTATACATTCTAAAATGAAAGATTTTATATTATCATTCATACTTCCATCTACGTCTAAAAAGGACTTCACCGCTTCCAACCCCCCCATATGGGGTATACTTGTGTACAACGCTTCTACATCGATTGTAACCCATGAAAATGTAGTATTCCATTTAAATTTATCTACTTCATTCAAAATTTGGGTTGAGTCCTTTGTATATGATCCTAATGAAGTCACATTTTTTAATACGTGCATCCACAAACTCGGAAATATGTGAACTTGCTGACCCAATCCCCGAAATAATGGGGCGGCCCGGTGGTTTCTGTAACCTTTTATGAACCTTTGGTAAACTATAAAAAAATGGGAATTCTGGGTTGTGGGATAAACAAATTAATTAAATTCCTCTTGGGATATACTTGAATCTTTAATACCTTTCACTAACAACATTCTAATTTCTTCAACTATCCTATCCGGTGGGTCCCCCTCCAGTTTTTTATAGGTATCGCTATCACCAAGGAGCCTATTACATTCATCCACATAATCTTTTCTGTTTAATACAACAATACCCCCCCCCCCCCCCTTTATCGGCCATCTTTATGACCAAATTCGGGTCATCTTCCAGGGTTTTCAATGCAGTTCTTTCACCCTGGGACAAATTGTCTCTTGATTTACTTCCATTTAAACATAATTCATCCAAATCCTTTTTTACCAAAGATGAGAAGGTGTCAATGAAACTACCCCTAGACTCTATGGGATAATAGGTAGACCTCTTTCTAAATTTCTTTCCCTGCATATTAGTGGATTCTAAATCTCCTGTCTTATTTTTGGCAAAATGGCGTTTTAGCGTTAGAACCCTCACAAATTTATTAACGTCAATGAACAGTTCAAAACCATTTGGTGCCATATTTGGGGCAAAGGATAATCCCTTAGTTAACAATTGTGACTCCATTTCACTCAAAGTATGGTCCGACAGATTAAATACATTTAGTTCTAGCGGGGATTTTGCCTCCTCATTTTTGTTCCTTTTTCCTCCTCGCTTCATTCTTTTATATCGTCCTTTCTTTTTGTACTGATACCCGGACTGGATTCTATTTCTGCCCCTCCTAGTTGCCTCCTGTCCTCCCACATCTGTCCCCTGGGAAAAAAACGTCTTGCTCGTTTGTTAAATCACGGAGAGACTAGTGTTTCATATCTATTCTTTAAAGGAATATTATTTGGCCTCTTTTCATTAACTTTATATGATCTCTTATTTTCTACTTTCTGCCATTTAAAATCTCTAGACTGATCCCTCTGTCTCCATTCCTGTTTTTGTCTTGGCCAACTTTTAATATTCCCATTCCTATAATCCAAGGTGTCCCGTTTAAATTTGGAGACCTTAGTGTTAATAATATCACTCTAATTTCTTAATTCTCATATCACTGGCCGATCTTAATTCTATAATTTCCTCTAAATCTTTAATAGGTTCTATTTCTTTTTCCAATTCACTTAATTCCCTATCCACATCAGTAAGCTCTTTCTTTCTCTCTTGAATGAGTAGTCGCATTAATTCGAACGAGCTGTTTTCTAGGATTCTATCCCATTCCATTATAAATGCTGGTCTATCAGCAAGATTTATAATGATATTCTTATGGTATGGTCTGGCAGTGAGTTAATGTTTGACGAATTTATGGAGTATCTAAATACGAATACGTTTAATCTTAAATTTACTTCCAACTTTCAAAAGACTAAGATTGAATTCTTGGACCTGGTACTGGATATTACTGATTCGAGGGAGGGAGGAAGGGTTAACACGTATACACATATTAAAAAAACAGATCGCAACAGCTATGTGCATTATCAGAGTTGCCACTATAAAAAAATGGGTAAATAATATACCCTATTCACAGTTTGTAAGACTTAAACGCAACTGTTCAGAATTGTCTAAATTTAAAGAACAGGCAGATATCTATAAACAACGCTTTATTAATAAGAAATATCCAGAGCGAGTGATTGAAGAGTCCTATAATAAAGCGAAGGAAAGACCCAGATCTGAATTGGTGGTATACAAACAAAATAGATTTACCGGTGAGTAAAATCTTATTTTTCAGATTACTTGGAGCCAGTTTGTCCTTCAAAGAGCATGATTTTCTAAATACCACCTGTGGACATCTGGGGATCACTTTCTGTAATATTGGATCTAGACACAATGTCCCAATGTTTCTGTAAGATCTTTTTAATGGCCCCACCCTTAGTGTTATACCTAGTAACAAATGGGACAGAAAATTTGCTACTATCCTGTTCTTTTCTCGTAGTCGGTAGTGGATGCTGGGGACTCCGTAAGGACCATGGGGAATAGCGGCTCCGCAGGAGACTAGGCACAGCTAAGAAAGATTTAGGACTACCTGGTGTGCACTGGTTCCTCCCACTATGACCCTCCTCCAGACTTCAGTAAGGATACTGTGCCCGGAAGAGCTGACACAATAAGGAAGGATTTTGAATCCCGGGTAAGACTCATACCAGCCACACCAATCACACCGTATAACTCGTGATAATATACCCAGTTAACAGTATGAACACAACAGAGCCTCTCAAAAGATGGCTCAACAATAACCCTTGTAGTTAACAATAACTATATACAAGTATTGCAGACAGTCCGCACTTGGGACGGGCGCCCAGCATCCACTACGGACTACGAGAAATAGATTTACCGGCGAGTAAAATCTTATTTTCTCTGACGTCTTAGTGGATGCTGGGGACTCCGTAAGGACCATGGGGATTATACCAAAGCTCCCAAACGGGCGGGAGAGTGCGGATGACTCTGCAGCACCGAATGAGAGAACTCAAGGTCCTCCCCAGCCAGGGTATCAAATTTGTAGAATTTTGCAAACGTGTTTGCCCCTGACCAAGTAGCAGCTCGGCAAAGTTGTAAAGCCGAGACCCCTCGGGCAGCCGCCCAAGAAGAGCCCACTTTCCTCGTGGAATGGGCTTTTACAGATTTAGGCTGCGGCAGGCCAGCCACAGAATGCGCAAGCTGAATTGTGCTACAAATCCAGCGAGCAATAGTCTGCTTTGAAGCAGGAGCACCCATCTTGTTTGGTGCATACAGGATAAATAGCGAGTCAGTCTTCCTGACTCCAGCCGTCCTGGAAACATAAATTTTCAAGGCCCTGACTACGTCCAGTAACTTGGAGTCCTCCAAGTCCCTAGTAGCCGCAGGCACCACGATAGGTTGGTTCAAGTGAAAAGCTGATACCACCTTAGGAAGAAACTGGGGACGAGTCCTCAATTCTGCCCTATCCATATGGAAAATCAAATAGGGGCTTTTACATGACAAAGCCGCCCATTCTGACACACGCCTTGCCGAAGCCAAGGCCAAAAGCATGACCACTTTCCACGTAAGATATTTTAAATCCACGGTTTTGAGTGGCTCAAACCAATGTGACTTTAGGAAACCCAACACCACGTTGAGGTCCCACGGTGCCACTGGAGGCACAAAAGGAGGCTGAATATGCAGCACTCCCTTAACAAATGTCTGAACTTCAGGCAGTGTAGCCAGTTCTTTTTGGAAGAAAATCGACAGAGCCGAAATCTGGACCTTAATGGAACCCAGTTTTAGGCCCATAGTCACCTTGGGGCCTTCCTGGCCTCACACCACGCAACATATTTTCGCCATATGCGGTGATAATGTTGTACGGTTACATCTTTTCTAGCTTTAATAAGCGTAGGAATGACTTCCTCCGGAATACTAGAGATGAGCGGGTTCGGTTTTACTCGGTTTTACTCGGTTCTCAAAACGACATCTAATTGGCTCACGGATGTCACGTGTTTTGGATAGCCAATAAGATTCGGTTTTGAGAACCGAGTAAAACCGAGTAAAACCGAATCCGCTCATCTCTACGGAATACCCTTTTCTTTTAGGATCCGGTGTTCAACCGCCATGCCGTTAAACGCAGCCGCGCTAAGTCTTGGAACAGACAGGGCCCCTGCAGCAGCAGGTCCTGTCTGAGCGGCAGAGGCCATGGGTCCTCTGAGATTAATTCTTGAAGTTCCGGGTACCAAGACCTTCTTGGCCAATCTGGAACAATGAGAATAGTTCTTACTCCTCTTTTCTTTATTATCCTCAGTACCTTGGGTATGAGAGGAAGAGGAGGGAACACATAAACTGACCGGTACACCCACGGTGTCACTAGAGCGTCCACAGCTATCGCCTGAGGGTCTCTTGACCTGGCGCAATATTTTTCTAGCTTTTTGTTTAAGCGGGACGCCATCATGTCCACCTGTGGCTTTTCCCAACGGTTTATAATCAGTTGGAAGACTTCTGGATGAAGTCCCCACTCTCCCGGGTGGAGGTCGTGCCTGCTGAGGAAGTCTACTTCCCAGTTGTCCACTCCCGGAATGAACACTGCTGACAGTGCTAACACGTGATTTTCCGCCCATCGGAGAATCCTTGTGGCTTCTGCCATCGCCGTCCTTCTTGTGCCGCCCTGTCGATTTACATGGGCGACTGCCGTGATGTTGTCTGACTGGATCAGAACCGGCTGGTTTTGAAGCAGGGGCTTTGCTTGACTTAGGGCATTGTAAATGGCCCTCAGTTCCAGAACATTTATGTGTAGGGAAGTCCCTGACTTGACCAAAGTCCTTGGAAGTTTCTTCCCCGTGTGACTGCACCCCAGCCCCGAAGGCTGGCATCCGTGGTCACCAGGACCCAGTCCTGTATGCCGAATCTGCGGCCCTCTCTGAAATGAGCACTCTGCGCCCACCACAGCAGAGACACCCTGGTCCTTGGAGACAGGGTTATCAACCGATGCATTTGAAGATGCGATCCGGACCATTGGTCCAACAGGTCCCACTGAAAGGTTCTGGCATGGAACCTGCCGAATGGAATCGCTTCGTAGGAAGCTACCATCTTTCCCAGGACTCGCGTGCAATGATGCACCGACACCTGTTTTGGTTTTAGGAGGCCTCTCACTAGAGATGACAGCTCCTTGGCTTTCTCCTCTGGGAGAAACACTTTTTTCTGGACTGTGTCCAGAATCATCCCCAGGAACAGTAGACGTGTCGCCGGAACCAGCCGAGACTTTGGAATATTCAGAATCCAACCGTGCTGGTGTAGCACCTCCTGAGATAATGCTACGCCGACCAACAACTGCTCTCTGGACCTCGCCCTTATCAGGAGATCGTCCAAGTATGGGATAATTAAAACTCCCTTTTTCCGAAGGAGTATCATCATTTCGGCCATTACCTTGGTAAATACCCTCGGTGCCGTGGACAGGCCGAACGGCAACGTCTGGTATTGGTAATGACAATCCTGTACCACAAATCTGAGGTACTCCTGGTGAGGATGGTAAATGGGGACATGCAGGTAAGCATCCTTGATGTCCAGAGATACCATGTAATCTCCCTCTTCCAGGCTTGCAATAACCGCCCTGAGCGATTCCATCTTGAACTTGAATTTTCTTAAATATGTGTTCAAGGATTTCAAATTTAAAATAAGAATTTACTTACCGATAATTCTATTTCTCGTAGTCCGTAGTGGATGCTGGGAACTCCGTAAGGACCATGGGGAATAGCGGCTCCGCAGGAGACAGGGCACATCTAAAGAAAGCTTTAGGATCACCTGGTGTGCACTGGCTCCTCCCCCTATGACCCTCCTCCAAGCCTCAGTTAGGATACTGTGCCCGGACGAGCTGACACAATAAGGAAGGATTTTGAATCCCGGGTAAGACTCATACCAGCCACACCAATCACACTGTACAACTTGTGATCTGAACCCAGTTAACAGCATGATAATAGAGAAGCCTCTATAAAAGATGGCTCACTACAACAATAACCCGAATTTTTTGGTAACAATAATTATGTACCAGTATTGCAGACAATCCGCACTTGGGATGGGTGCCCAGCATCCACTACGGACTACGAGAAATAGAATTATCGGTAAGTAAATTCTTATTTTCTCTGACGTCCTAGTGGATGCTGGGAACTCCGTAAGGACCATGGGGATTATACCAAAGCTCCCAAACGGGCGGGAGAGTGCGGATGACTCTGCAGCACCGAATGAGAGAACTCCCGGTCCTCCTCAGCCAGGGTATCAAATTTGTAGAATTTTACAAACGTATTTGCTCCAGACCAAGTAACTGCTCGGCAAAGTTGTAAAGCCGAGACCCCTCGGGCAGCTGCCCAAGATGAGCCCACCTTCCTTGTGGAGTGGGCATTTTAAGATTTTTGGCTGTGGCAGGCCTGCCACAGAATGTGCAAGCTGAATTGTACTACAAATCCAACGAGCAATCGTCTGCTTAGAAGCAGGAGCACCCAGTTTGTTGGGTGCATACAGGATAAACAGCGAGTCAGATTTTCTTACTCCAGCCGTCCTGGAAACATATTTTCAGGGCCCTGACCACGTCAAGCAACTTGGAATCCTCCAAGTCCTTAGTAGCCGCAGGTACCACAATAGGTTGCTTCATGTGAAATGCAGAAACCACCTTAGGTAGAAATTGAGGACAAGTCCTCAATTCTGCCCTGTCAGAATGAAATATTAAATAAGGGCTTTTATATGATAAAGCCGCCAATTCTGACACACGCCTGGCTGAAGCCAGGGCTAACAGCATCGTCACCTTCCATGTGAGATATTTTAAGTCCACAGTGGTGAGTGGTTCAAACCAATGTGACTTTAGGAAACTCAACACAACATTGAGATCCCAAGGTGCCACTGGAGGCACAAAAGGAGGCTGTATATGCAGTACCCCTTTTACAAATGTCTGAACTTCAGGCACTGAAGCCAGTTCCTTTTGGAAGAAAATCGACAGGGCCGAAATTTGAACCTTAATGGACCCTAATTTTAGGCCCATAGACAGTCCTGTTTGCAGGAAATGGAGGAAACGACCCAGTTGAAATTCCTCTGTAGGGGCCTTCTTGGCCTCCCACCACGCAACATATTTTCGCCAAATGCGGTGATAATGTTTTGCGGTTACGTCCTTCCTGGCCTTGACCAGGGTAGGGATGACTTCATCTGGAATGCCTTTTTCCTTCAGGATCCGGCGTTCAACCGCCAAGCCGTCAAACGCAGCCGCGGTAAGTCTTGGAACAGACAAGGCCCCTGCTGGAGCAGGTCCTTTCTTAGATGTAGAGGCCACGGTTCGTCCGTGAGCATCTCTTGAAGTTCCAGATACCAAGTCCTTCTTGGCCAATCCGGAACCACGAGTATAGTTCTTACTCCTCTCCTTCTTATGATTCTCAGTACTTTTGGTATGAGAGGCAGAGGAGGGAACACATACACTGACTGGTACACCCACGGTGTTACCAGAGCGTCCACCGCTATTGCCTGAGGGTCCCCTGACCTGGCGCAATATCTGTCTAGTTTTTTGTTTAGACGGGACGCCATTATGTCCACCTTTGGTTTTTCCCAACGGTTTACAATCAGGTGGTAGACTTCTGGGTGAAGTCCCCACTCTCCCGGGTGAAGGTCGTGTCTGCTGAGGAAGTCTGCTTCCCAGTTGTCCACTCCCGGAATGAACACTGCTGACAGTGCTATCACATGATTTTCCGCCCAGCGAAGAATCCTTGCAGCTTCTGCCATTGCCCCCCTGCTTCCCGTGCCGCCCTGTCTGTTTACGTGGGCGACTGACGTGATGTTGTCCGATTGGATCAATACCGCCTGACCCTGAAGCAGGGGTTTCGCTTGACTTAGGGCATTGTAAATGGCCCTTAGTTCCAGAATGTTTATATGAAGAGATGTCTCCAGGCTTGACCATAAGCTCTGGAAATTCCTTCCCTGTGTGACTGCTCCCCAGCCCCGCAGGCTGGCATCCGTGGCCACCAGGACCCAGTCCCGAATGCCGAATCTGCGGCCCTCTAGAAGATGAGCACTCTGCAACCACCACAGGAGGGATACCCTTGTCCCCGGTGACAGGGTTATCCGCTGAAGCATCTGAAGATGCGACCCGGACCATTTGTCCAGTAGGTTACACTGGAAAGTCTTGCGTGGAATCTGCCGAATGGGATTGCTTCGTAGGAAGCCACCATTTTTACCCAGAACCCTTGTGCATTGATGCACTGAGACTTGGTTCGGTTTTAGGAGGTTCCTGACTAGCTCGGATAACTCCCTGGCTTTCTCCTCCGGGAGAAACACCTTCTTTCTGGACTGTGTCCAGGATCATCCCTAGGAACAGAAGACAAGTCGTCGGAACCAGCTGCGATTTTGGAATATTGAGAATCCAATCGTGCTGCCGCAACACTACCTGATATAGTGCTACACCGATCTCCAACTGTTCCCTGGATCTTACCTTTATCAGGGAATCGTCCAAGTAACGGATAACTAAAATTCCCTTCCTTCGAAGGAATATCATCATTACGGTCATTACTTCAGTAAAGACCCGGGGTGCCGTGGACCATCCCTACGGCAGCGTCCGAACTGATAGTGACAGTTCTGTACCATAACCTGAAATACCCTTGGTGAGAAGGGTCAATTTTGACATGAAGGTAAGCATCCTTGATGTCCCGAGACATCATGTAGTCCCCCCTTCTTCCAGGTTTGCAATCACTGCTCTGAGTGACTCAATTTTGAATTTGAACCTCTGTATGCAAATGTTCAAAGATTTTAGATTTTAAAATCGGTCTCACCGAGCCGTCTGGCTTCGGTACCACAATAGTGTGGAATAATACCCCGTTCCCTGTTGCAGGAGGGGTACCTTGATTATCACCTGCTGGGAATACAGCTTGTGAATGGTTTCCAAAACTGCCTCCCTGTCAGCGGGAGACGTCGGTAAAACAGACCTTTGGAAACGGCGAGGGGGATACGTCTCGAATTCCAATTTGTACCCCTGAAATATTACCTGAAGGATCCAGGGATCTACTTGTGAGTGAGCCCACTGCGCACTGAAATTCATTGAGAACGGGACCCCACCGTGCCTGAACTTGTAAAGCCCTAGCGTCATACTGAGGGCTTGGCAGAGGCGGAAAAGAGTTTCTGTTCCTTGGAACTGGCTGATCTCTGCAGCCATTTTCCTCTCCCTCTGTCACGAGCAGAAAAGAGGAACCCTTTTGTCCGCTTGCCAACCAGGCCAGCGCCTGATAATACGGCGTCTTATTTTGAGAGGCGACCTGGGGTACATCCCCTCTTTTAAGGCAATACTTCCAAATGCCGTTTGGAATCCGCATCACCTGACCACTTTACTGGTATAATTGGACAACGCACCTATACTTGATGCCAGTTGGCAAATATTCCGCTGTGCATCATGCATATATAGAAATGCATCTTTTAATTGCTCTATAGGCAATAATATACTGTCCTTATCTAGGATATCATATTTCCAGTCAGGGAATCCGCCCACGCCAACCCAGCACTGCACATCCAGGCTGAGGCGATTGCTGGTCGCAGTATAACACCAGTATGTGTGTAAATACATTGTAGGATACCCTCCTGCTTTCTATCAGCAGGATCCTTAAGGGCGGCCATCTCAAGAGAGGGTAGAGCCCTTGTTCTTACAAGCGTGTGAACGCCTTATCCCCCCTAGGGGGTGTTTCCCAACGCACCCTAACCTCTGGCGGGAAAAGGTATACTGCCAATAACTTTTTAGAAATTATCAATTGTTATCGGGGGGAAACCCACGCATTTTATTTTTCAGATTCAGGAAAACTACAGGAAGTTTTTCCTCACCAACATAATACCCCTTTTTTTTGGTGGTATTCATATTATCAGAAAAGTGTAAACTTTTTTCATTGCCTCAATCATGCAATGTGTGGCCCTATTTGGAAATCACGGTTGTCTCTTCACCGTCGACACAGGAGTCAGTATCCGTGTCGGCGTCTGTATCTGAGGTAACGGGCGCTTTAGAGCCCCTATATGAGACGTCTGGACATGCACAAGCTGAGTAGCCGGCTGTCTCATGTCAACCACTGTCTTTTATACAAAGCTGACACTGTCACGCAATTTCCACAGTACATCCACTCAGGTGTCGACCCCCCAGGGGGTGACAACACTATTACAGACACTCTACTCCGTCTCCTCATCATTTTTCTCCTCATACATGTCGACACAAACGTACCGACACAGCACACACACAGGGAATGCTCTGATAGAGGACAGGACCCCACTAGCCCTTTGGGGAGACAGAGGGAGAGTTTGCCAGCACACACCAGAGCGCTATATATATATATACAGGGATAACCTTATATAAGTGTTTTTCCCTTTATAGCTGCTGTATTGTTTATACTGCGCCTAATTTGTGCCCCCCTCTCTTTTTTAACCCCTTTCTGTAGTGTAGTGACTGCAGGGGAGAGCCAGGGAGCTTCCCTCCAACTGAGCTGTGAGGGAAAATGGCGCCAGTGTGCTGAGGAGATAAGGACGCCGAGAAAGGGGCGGAGCCTATCATCCGTTTTCTTGTATGTTTTGGCAGGGGTTAAATGCATCCATATAGCCCAGGAGTTATATGTGATGCATTTATTTTAGCCATAAAAGGTTTTCTAACGATTTATTGCGTCTCAGGGCGCTGCCCCCCCAGCGCCCTGCACCCTCAGTGACCGGAGTGTGAAGTGTGCTGAGAGCAATGGCGCACAGCTGCGGTGCTGTGCGCCTACCTTTATCTGAAGACAGGAAAGTCTTCTGCCGCCGATTTTTCCGGACCTCTTCGCTCTTCTGGCTCTGTAAGGGGGCCGGCGGCGCGGCTCCGGTGACCCATCCAGGCTGAACCTGTGATCGTCCCTCTGGAGCTAATGTCCAGTAGCCTAAGAAGCCCAATCCACTCTGCACGCAGGTGAGTTCGCTTCTTCTCCCCTTAGTCCCTCGATGCAGTGAGCCTGTTGCCAGCAGGTCTCACTGAAAATAATAAACCTAAACTAAAACTTTCACAAAGAGCTCAGGAGAGCCCCTAGTGTGCACCCTTCTCGTCGGGCACAGAAATCTAACTGAGGCTTGGAGGAGGGTCATAGGGGGAGGAGCCAGTGCACACCAGGTGATCCTAAAGCTTTCTTTAGATGTGCCCTGTCTCCTGCGGAGCCGCTATTCCCCATGGTCCTTACGGAGTTCCCAGCATCCACTAGGACGTCAGAGAAAATGGGTCTCACCGAACCGTCCGGTTTCGGTACCACAAACATTGTGGAATAGTAACCCCGTCCTTGTTGAAGTAGGGGCACCTTGACTATCACCTGCTGGGAATACAGCTTGTGAATTGCCTCTAACACAGCCTCTCTTTCTGAAGGAGTCGTTGGTAAGGCAGATTTGAGGAAACGGCGGGGGGGCGGAGGAATGTCTCGAATTCCAGCCTGTACCCGAGATACCACTTGAAGGATCCAGGGATCTACCTGTGAGCGAGCCCACTGATTGCTGAAGTTTTTGAGACGGCCCCCCACCGTACCTGGCTCCGCCTGCTGAGCCCCAGCGTCATGCGGCGGACTTAGCAGAAGAAGCGGGGGAGGACTTTTGTTCCTGGGAAGTGGCTCTTTTGGGGGCGAAAGGACTGCACCTGATAATACGGTGCTCTCTTTGGTTGTGAGGGGACATGTGGCAAAAATGCTGACTTCCCAGCTGTTGCTGTGGACACTAAGTCTGAAAGACCATCTCCGAACAACTCCTCACCCTTATAAGGCAAAACTTCCATGTGCCTTTTAGAATCTGCATCACCTGTCCACTGCCGGGTCCATAACCCTCTCCTGGCACAAATGGACAGTGCACTTATTTTTGATGCCAGCCGGCAAATATCCCTCTGTGCATCTCTTATGTAAAAGACAGCGTCTTTAATATGCTCTACGTTTAGCAATATAGTGTCCCTGTCTAGGGTGTCAATGTTTTCTGACAGGGAGTCTGACCATGCAGCTGCAGCACTGCACATCCATGCTGAGGCAATAGCTGGTCTCAGTATAATACCAGTGTGTGTATATATAGCTTTCTGGAGAGCCTCCTGCTTTCTGTCAGCAGGTTCCTTTAGGGCGGCCGTATCCTGGGACGGCAGTGCCACCTTTTTTGATAAGCGCGTAAGTGCTTTATCCACCCTAGGGGGTGTTTCCCAACGTGACCTATCCTCTGGCGGGAAAGGGTACGCCATTAGTAATTTTTTTGAAATTACCAATTTATCGGGGGAAGCCCACGCTAGTTCACACACTTCATTCAATTCTTCAGAAGGGGGAAAAAATAAGAATTTACTTACCGATAATTCTATTTCTCATAGTCCGTAGTGGATGCTGGGGACTCCGTAAGGACCATGGGGAATAGCGGCTCCGCAGGAGACTGGGCACATCTAAAGAAAGCTTTAGGACTAACTGGTGTGCACTGGCTCCTCCCCCTATGACCCTCCTCCAAGCCTCAGTTAGGATACTGTGCCCGGACGAGCGTACACAATAAGGAAGGATTTTGAATCCCGGGTAAGACTCATACCAGCCACACCAATCACACCGTATAACTTGTGATCTGAACCCAGTTAACAGTATGATAACAGAGGAGCCTCTGAAAAGATGGCTCCCAACAATAACCCGATTTTTGTAACAATAACTATGTACAAGTATTGCAGACAATCCGCACTTGGGATGGGCGCCCAGCATCCACTACGGACTATGAGAAATAGAATTATCGGTAAGTAAATTCTTATTTTCTCTAACGTCCTAAGTGGATGCTGGGGACTCCGTAAGGACCATGGGGATTATACCAAAGCTCCCAAACGGGCGGGAGAGTGCGGATGACTCTGCAGCACCGAATGAGAGAACTCCAGGTCCTCCTCAGCCAGGGTATCAAATTTGTAGAATTTAGCAAACGTGTTTGCCCCTGACCAAGTAGCTGCTCGGCAAAGTTGTAAAGCCGAGACCCCTCGGGCAGCCGCCCAAGATGAGCCCACTTTCCTTGTGGAACGGGCTTTTTTCAGATTTTAGCTGTGGCAGGCCTGCCACAGAATGTGCAAGCTGAATTGTACTACAAATCCAACGAGCAATAGTCTGCTTAGAAGCAGGAGCACCCAGCTTGTTGGGTGCATACAGGATAAACAGCGAGTCAGATTTCCTGACTCCAGCCGTCCTGGAAATATTTTCAGGGCCCTGACAACATCCAGCAACTTGGATTCCTCCAAGTCCCTAGTAGCCGCAGGCAGGCACCACAATAGGTTGGTTCAGGTGAAAACGCTGGAACCACCTTAGGGAGAAACGGAGGACGAGTCCTCAATTCCGCCCTGTCCGAATGGAAAATCAGATAAGGGCTTTTACAGGATAAAGCCGCCAATTCTGACACGCGCCTGGCCCAGGCCAGGGCCAACAGCATGACCACTTTCCATGTGAGATATTTTAACTCCACAGATTTAAGTGGTTCAAACCAATGTGACTTTTGGAACCCAAACTACATTGAGATCCCAAATTGCCACTGGAGGCACAAAAGGAGGCTGTATATGCAGTACCCCTTTTACAAACGTCTAAACTTCAGGGACTGAAGCTAGTTCTTTTTTGGAAGAAAATTGACAGGGCCGAAATCTGAACCTTAATGGACCCCAATTTCAGGCCCATAGACACTCCTGTTTGCAGGAAATGTAGGAATCGACCCAGTTGAATTTCCTCCGTCGGGCCTTACTGGCCTCGCACTACGCAACATATTTTCGCCAATTGCGGTGATAATGTTTTTGCGGTTACATCCTTCCTGGCTTTAGATCAGGATATGGATGACTTCATCCGGAATGCCTTTTTTCCTTCAGGATCCGGTGTTCAACCGGCATGCCGTCAAACGCAGCCGCGGTAAGTCTTGGAACAGACAGGGTACTTGCTGGAGCAGGTCCCTTCTTAGAGGTAGAGGCCACGGATCCTCCGTGAGCATCTCTTGAAGTTCCGGTTACCAAGTCCTTCTTGGCCAATCCGGAGCCACGAATATAGTGCTTTCTCCTCTCCATCTTATCAATCTCAGTACCTTGGGTATGAGAGGCAGAGGAGGGAACACATACACTGACTGGTACACCCACGGTGTTACCAGAGCGTCTACAACTATTGCCTGAGGGTCTCTTGACCTGGCGCAATACCTGTCGAGTTTTTTAATCAAGTGGACGACTTCTGGGTGAAGTCCCCACTCTCCCGGGTGGAGGTCGTGCTGAGGAAGTCTGCTTCCCAGTTGTCCACTCCCGGAATGAATACTGTTAACAGTGCTATCACATGATTTTCCGCCCAGCGAAGAATCCCTGCAGCTTCTGCCATTGCCCTCCTGCTTCTTGTGCCACCCTGTCTGTTTACGTGGGTGACTGCCATGATGTTGTCCGACTGGATCAACACCGGCTGACCTTGAAGCAGAGGTCTTGCTAAGCTTAGAGCATTGTAAATGGCCCTTAGCTTCAGGATATTTATGTGAAGTGATGTATCCAGGCTTGACCCTAAGCCCTGGATATTCCTTCCCTGTGTGACTGCTCCCCAGCCTCGCAGGCTGGCATCCGTGGTCACCAGGACCCATTCCTGAATGCCCAATCTGCGGCCCTCTAGAAGATGAGCACTCTGCAACCACCACAGGATGGATACCCTTGTCCTTGGTGACAGGGTTATCCGCTGATGCATCTGAAAATGCGACCCGGACCATTTGTCCAGTAGGTTCCACTGGAAAGTTCTTGCGTGGAATCTAACGAATGGGATTGCTTCGTAGGAAGCCACCATTTTTTACCCAGAACCCTTGTGCATTGATGCACTGAGACTTGGTTCGGTTTTAGGAGGTTCCTGACTAGCTCGGATAACTCCCTGGCTTTCTCTTCCAGGAGAAACACCTTTTTTCTGGACTGTGTCCAGGAACAGCCCTAGGAAACAGAAGACAAGTCGTCGGAACCAGCTGCGATTTTGGAATATTGAGAATCCAATCGTGCTGCCGCAACACTACCTGAGATAGTGCTACACCAACTTCCAACTGTTCCCTGGATCTTACCCTTATCAGGGAATCGTCCAAGTAAGGGATAACTAAAATTCCCTTCCTTCGAAGGGATATCATTTCGGCCATTACCTTGGTAAAGACCCGGGGTGCCGTGGACCATCCCTACGGCAGCGTCTGAACTGATAGTGACAGTTCTGTACCATAACCTGAGGTACCCTTGGTGAGAAGGGTAAATTTTGACATGAAGGTAAGCATCCTTGATGTCCCGAGACATCATGTAGTCCCCTTCTTCCAGGTTCGCAATCACTGCTCTGAGTGACTCAATCTTGAATTTGAACCTCTGTATGTAAGTGTTCAAAGATTTTAGATTTAGAATCGGTCTCACCAAGCCGCCTGGCTTCGGTACCACAATAGTGTGGAATAATACCCCGTTCCCTGTTGCAGGAGGGGTACCTTGATTATCACCTGCTGGGAATACAGCTTGTGAATGGCTTCCAAAACCGCCTCCCTGTCAGAGGGAGACGTCGGTAAAGCCGACTATTGGAAACGGCGAGGGGGAGACGTCTCGAATTCCAATATGTACCCTTGAGATATTACCTGAAGGATCCAGGGGTCTACTTGCGAGTGAGCCCACTGCGCACTGAAATTCATTGAGAACGGGCCCCCACCGTGCCTGAGCTTGTAAGGCCCTAGCGTCATACTGAGGGCTTGGCAGAGGCGGGAAAGGGTTTCTGTTCCTGGGAACTGGCTAATCTCTTCAGCCTTTTTCCTCTCCCTCTGTCACGAGCAGAAAAGAGGAACCTTTTGTCCGCTTGCCAACAAAGGACTGCGCCTGATAATACGGCGTCTTATTTTGAGAGGCGACCTGGGGTACAAACGTGGATTTCCCAGTTGTTGCCGTGGCCACCAGGTCTAAAAGACCGACCCCAAATGTCCCTTTTCAAAGGCAATACTTCCAAATGCCGTTTGGAATCCGCATCACCTGACCATTTTACTGGTAGAATTGGACAACGCACTTAGACTTGACGCCAGTCGGCAAATATTCCGCTGTGCATCATGCATATATAGAAATGCATCTTTTAAATGCTCTATAGGCAATAATATACTATCCTTATCTAGGATATCAATATTTCCAGTCAGGGAATCCGACCATGCCAACCCAGCACTGCACCTCCAGGCTGAGGCGATTGCTGGTCGCAGTATAACACCAGTATGTGTGTGAATACATTTTTGGATACCCTCCTGCTTTCTATCAGCAGGATCCTTAAGGGCGGCCATCTCATGAGAGGGTAGAGCCCTTGTTCTTACAAGCGTGTGAGCGCCTTATCCCCCCTAGGGGGTGTTTCCCAATGTACCCTAACCTCTGGCGGGAAAGGGTATACACCAATACTTTTTAAGAAATTATCAATTGTTATCGGGGGGAAACCCACGCATCATCACACACCTCATTTTATTTCTCAGATTCAGGAAAACTACAGGTAGTTTTTCCCTCACCGAACATAATACCCCTTTTTGGTGGTACTCGTATTATCAGAAATGTATAAAACATTTTCCATTGTCTCAATCATGTAACGTGTGGCCCTACTGGAAATCACGGTTGTCTCTTCACCGTCGACACAGGAGTCAGTATCCGTGTCGGCGTCTGTATCTGCCATCTGAGGTAACGGGCGCTTTAGAGCCCCTGACGGCCTATGAGACGTCTGGACAGGCACAAGCTGAGTAGCCGGCTGTCTCATGTCAACCACTGTTTTTTTTTTGTTTGTTTTTTTAATACAGAGCTGACACTGTCACGTAATTTTCAACAGTACATCCACTCAGGTGTCGACCCCCTAGGTGGTGACATCACTGTTACAGACACTCTGCTCCGTCTCCACATCATTTTTCTCCTCATACATGTCGACACAAACGTACCGACACACAGCACACACACAGGGAATGCTCTGATAGAGGACAGGACCCCACTAGCCCTTTGGGGAGACAGAGGGAGAGTATGCCAGCACACACCAGAGCGCGCTATATATATATGCAAGAGAAGAATGAGGGGCGCGGAGTATAAGTGTAAATGCAAACAGTTCATTTAATTGTAGTACATAGATACATACATCTTAGTTTAGAATAAACGGCACAGTCAGTCCCCCTCGGTGTCTCCGGAACACATAACGACTAAAGTGACGAGCCTACGTCCTACATGCTGTCCTGATTCTATAACGCATTAACCGGAGAGCGGTGAGCGGTGAAGCGCCGGCGGGAGGTCTCCATATCGGATGTGTTCCGGAGACACCGAGGGGGACACACTCCGCGCCCCTCATTCTTCTCTTGCATATATATATATATATATTTATTTATTTATTTATTAAGAATTTACTCACCGGTAATTCTATTTCTCGTAGTCGATGCTGGGTACTCCGTAAGGACCATGGGGAATAGACGGGCTCCGCAGGAGACTGGGCACTCTAAAAGAAAGATTAGGTACTATCTGGTGTGCACTGGCTCCTCCCTCTATGCCCCTCCTCCAGACCTCAGTTAGGGAAACTGTTCCCGGAAGAGCTGACACAACAAGGAAAGGATTTGGAATCCAGGGTAAGACTCATACCAGCCACACCAATCACACCGTACAACTCGTGATAACTATACCCAGTTAACAGTATGAACAAAAAACTGAGCCTCATTCAAGAGATGGCTCATAACAATAACCCTTAAGTTAAGCAATAACTATATACATGTATTGCAGAGAGTCCGCACTTGGGACGGGCACCCAGCATCTACGGACTACGAGAAATAGAATTACCGGTGAGTAAATTCTTATTTTCTCGGACGTCCTAGTGGATGCTGGGAACTCCGTAAGGACCATGGGGATTATACCAAAGCTCCCAAACGGGCGGGAGAGTGCGGATGACTCTGCAGCACCGAATGAGCAAACTCAAGGTCCTCCTCAGCCAGGGTATCAAACTTGTAGAATTTTGCAAATGTGTTTGAACCAGACCAAGTAGCAGCTCGGCAAAGCTGTAAAGCAGAGACCCCTCGGGCAGCCGCCCAAGAAGAGCCCACCTTCCTTGTGGAATGGGCTTTTACTGATTTAGGATGCGGCAGTCCAGCCGCAGAATGTGCCAGCTGAATCGTGCTACAGATCCAGAGAGCAATAGTCTGCTTTGAAACAGGAGCACCCAGCATGTTGGGTGCATGCAGGATAAACAGCGAGTCAGTTTTTCTGACTCTAACCATCCTGGAAACATACATTTTTAGGGCCCGGACTACGTCCAGCAACTTGGAATCCTCCAAGTCCCGAAGAGCCGCAGGCACCACAATAGGTTGGTTCAAATGAAACGCTGATACCACCTTTGGGAGAAATTGGGGACGAGTCCTCAATTCTGCCCTGTCCATATGGAAAATCAGATATGGACTTTTACATGACAAAGCCGCCAGTTCTGACACACGCCTAGCTGAAGCCAAGGCCAACAGCATGACCACCTTCCACGTGAGATACTTTAGCGCCATGGTCTTAAGTGGCTCAAACCAATGGGGTTTCAGGAAATCCAACACAACGTTAAGATCCCAAGGTGCCACTGGAGGCACAAAAGGGGGCTGAATATGCAGCACTCCCTTAATAAACGTCTGAACTTCAGGCAGTGAAGCCAGTTCTTTTTGAAAGAAAATAGACAGGGCCGAAATCTGGACCTTTATGGACCCCAATTTAGGGCCCATAGTCACCCCTGACTGTAGGAAGTGCAGAAATCGACCCAGCTGGAATTCCTCCGATGGGGCCTTCCTGGCCTCACACCAAGCAACATATTTCCGCCATATGCGGTGATAATGTTTTGCTGTCACATCCTTCCTAGCTTTTATCAGCGTAGGAATCACTTCATCTGGGATGCCCTTTTCCGTTAGGATCCGGCGTTCAACCGCCATGCCGTCAAACGCAGCCACGGTAAGTCTTGGAATAGACAGGGCCCCTGCTGTAGCAGGTCCTGTCGGAGAGGCAGAGGCCATGGGTCCTCTGAGATCATTTCTTGTAGTTCTGGGTACCAAGTTCTTCTTGGCCAATCCGGAACGATGAGTATAGTTCTTATTCCTCTCTTTCTTATTATCCTCAGTACCTTGGGTATGAGAGGAAGAGGAGGGAACACATACACCGACTGGTACACCCACGGTGTCACCAGTGCATCCACAGCTATCGCCTGAGGGTTCCTTGACCTGGCGCAATATCTTTTTAGCTTTTTGTTGAGGCGGGACGCCATCATGTCCACCTGTGGCCGTTCCCAACGATTTACAATCAGTGTGAAGACTTCTGGATGAAGTCCCCACTCTCCCGGGTGGAGGTCGTGCCTGCTGAGGAAGTCTGCTTCCCAGTTGTCCACTCCCGGAATGAACACTGCTGACAGTGCTAGGACGTGATTCTCCGCCCATCGAAGAATCCTTGTGGCTTCTGCCATCGCCTGTAGTGAAGTCTCCTGACTTGACCACTGTCCTTGGAAGTTCCTTCCCTGAGTGACTGCCCCACTTCCTAGGAGGCTTGCATCCGTGGTCACCAGGACCCAGTCCTGTATGCCGAATCTGCGGCCCTCGAGAAGATGAGCACTCTGCAGCCACCACAGCAGAGACACCCTGGCCCTTGGGGACAGGGTGTTCAACCGATGCATCTGAAGATGCGATCCGGACCATTTGTCTAACAGATCCCACTGAAAGATCTTTGCATGGAATCTGCCGAAGGGGATTGCTTCGTAAGAAGCCACCATCTTTCCCAGGACTTGCGTGCAATGATGCACCGACACCTGTTTTAATTTCAGGATGTCCCTGACCAGAGATGATAATTCCTGGGCCTTCTCCTCCGGGAGAAACACCTTCTGTTCTGTGTCCAGAATCATACCCAAGAACAGCAGACGCGTCGCAGGAATCAGCTGCGACTTTGGGATATTCAGAATCCAGCCGTGCTGTTGCAACACTTCCCGAGGTAGTGTTACGCTGACTAACAACTGCTCTCTGGACCTCGCCTTTATAAGGAGATCGTCCAAGTACGGGATAATGATTACTCCCTTTTTCCGAAGGAGTATCATCATTTCGGCCATTACCTTGGTAAATACTCTCGGTGCCGTGGACAGACCAAACGGCAACGTCTGGAATTGGTAATGACAGCCCTGTACCACAAACCTGAGGTACTCCTGGTGAGGTGGGTAAATGGGGACATGCAAGTAAGCATCCTTGATGTCCAGCGACACCATAAAATCCCCCTCTTCCAGGCTTGCAAAAACCGCCCTGAGCGATTCCATTTTGAACTTGAACTTCCTTATATAAGTGTTCAAGGATTTTAAATTCAGAATGGGTCTCATCGAACCGTCTGGTTTCGTTACCACAAACATTGTGGAATAGTAACCCTGTCTCTGTTGGAGGGGAACCTTGATTATCACCTGCTGGAGGTACAGCTTGTGAATAGCCGCCAGTACTACCTCCCTTTCCCTGGGAGCAGCTGGCAAGGCTGATTGGAGGTAATGGCGAGGGGGAGTCGCCTCGAACTCCAGCTTGTATCCCCGAGATACAATTTGTACAGCCCAGAGATCCACCTGTGAGCGAACCCACTGGTTGCTGAAGTTCCGGAGACGCGCCCCCACCGCACCTGGCTCCGCCTGTGGAGCCCCAGCGTCATGCGGTGGACTTAGTGGAAGCAGGGGAGGATTTTTGTTCCTGGGAACTGGCTGCCTGGTGCAGCTTCTTTCCTCTACCCCTGCCTCTGGGCAGAAAGGATGCGCCTCTGACCCGCTTGCCTTTCTGAGGCCGAAAGGACTGTACTTGATAATACGGTGCTTTCTTAGGCTGTGAGGGAACCTGGAGGTAAAAAAGCCGACTTCCCAGCTGTTGCTGTGGATACGAGGTCCGAGAGACCGTTCACAAACAATTCCTCACCCTTATAAGGCAAAACCTCCATGTGCCTTTTAGAATCAGCATCACCTGTCCACTGCCGAGTCCATAATACTCTCCTGGCAGAAATGGACATTTCATTAATTCTAGATGCCAGCCGGCAAATGTCCCTCTGTGCATCCCTTATATATAAGACGACGTCCATTATATGTTCTATGGTTAGCAAAATAGTATCCCTGTCGAGGGAATCAATGTTGTCTGACAGGGTATCAGACCATGCTGCTGCAGCACTACACATCCATGCTGAAGCAATAGCAGGTCTCAGTATAGCACCTGAGTGTGTATACACAGACTTCAGGATAGCCTCCTGCTTTCTATCTGCAGGCTCCTTTAGGGCGGCCGTATCCTGAGACGGCAGTGCCACCTTTTTTGATAAGCGTGTGAGCGCCTTGTCCACCCTAGGAGATGTTTCCCAACGTAACCTATCCGATGCCGGGAAAGGGTACGCCATCAGTAACCTCTTAGAAATCACTAGTTTCTTATCAGGGGAACTCCACGCTTCTTCACACAATTCATTTAACTCATCAGATGGGGGAAAAGTCACTGGCAGCTTTTTCTCCCCAAACATAATACCCTTTTTGGTGGTAACCGGGTTAATGTCAGAAATGTGCAATACATTTTTCATTGCAGTAATCATGCATCGGATGGCCCTTGTGGACTGTACATTTGTCTCATCCTCATCTACACTGGAGTCAGACTCCGTGTCGACATTTGTGTCAGCCATCTGAGCTAGTGGGCGTTTATGAGTCCCTGATGGCCTCTGAGACGCCTGGGCAGGCGCGGGTTGAGACCCCGGCTGTCCCAAGGCTGCTGCGTCATCGAACCTTTTATGTAAGGAGTTGACACTGTCGGTTAATACCTTCCACATATCCATCCACTCCGGTGTCAGCCCCGTCGGGGGCGACACCACACATTGGCTCCTGCTCCTCCTCCACGTAACCCTCCTCATCAAACATGTCGACACAGCCGTACCGATACAACGCACACACACAGGGAATGCTCTGACTGAGGACAGGACCCCACAAAGTCCTTTGGGGAGACAGAGAGAGAGTATGCCAGCACACACCACAGCGCTATATAACACAGGGATTTACACTAAAAAGAGTGATTTTTTCCAATAGCTGCTTCTTATCACATTTGCGCCTAAATTTAAGTGCCCCCCCCCCCCCTCTCTTTTTTACCCTTGTTGTATTAGATACTGCAGCGGAGAGCCTGGGGAGCGTCCTTCCAGCGGAGCTGTGAAGAGAAAATGGCGCTGGTGTGCTGAGGAAGAAGGCCCCGCCCCTTCAGCGGCAGGCTTCTCCCGCGTTTTGTATAATGTTAATGGCGGAGTTTTTTGCACATATACAGTTTTATAGACTGTATTATGTGCATTTTGTGCCAAAAGGTAATCTAATTGCTGCCCAGGGCGCCCCCCCCCCAGCGTCCTGCACCCAACAGTGACCAGAGTGTGTGGTAAGCTGCGGGAGCAATGGCGCACAGCTGCAGTGCTGTGCGCTACCTTAATGAAGACAGGAGTCTTCAGCCGCCGTTTTCGTCGTTTCTCTTCTGTCTTCTGGCTCTGCAAGGGGGACGGCGGCGCGGCTCCGAAACGGACGATCGAGGTCGGGCCCTGTGTTCGATCCCTCTGGAGCTAATGGTGTCCAGTAGCCTTAGAAGCACAAGCTAGCTGCAAGCAGGTAGGTTTGCTTCTCTCCCCTCAGTCCCACGTAGCAGTGAGTCTGTTGCCAGCAGATCTCACTGAAAATAAAAAACCTAACAAATACTTTCTTTTCTAGCAAGCTCAGGAGAACCCACTAGGAGCACCCAGCTCTGGCCGGGCACAGATTCTAACTGAGGTCTGGAGGAGGGGCATAGAGGGAGGAGCCAGTGCACACCAGATAGTACCTAATCTTTCTTTTAGAGTGCCCAGTCTCCTGCGGAGCCCGTCTATTCCCCATGGTCCTTACGGAGTTCCCAGCATCCACTAGGACCTCAGAGAAATATTATATACACACATACATATCTATCTATCTCTGGACACGATCCAGATCAGAGTCCCTTTTTCATTATCACCACCACTTGGGTAAGCTATGCTACTAACCCTAAATCAGGATATAGGGGTATATTCAATTGCAGTCGAAAACTGCCGTCTGTCGAAAAGACAGCAGTTTTCGACTTTTTAAGGTCGAATCCTGATTTGACCTACTCAGAGCTTTTCGACAAGTTGAGGCATTCGACTTGTCGACAAGCACGTGGATCGGCGGAATAGCTGCCGATCCACGTGTTGATGTCGAAAACGGGGCCAAATCCGACAGGTTTTGGCCCCCTTTTCGACTATCTCAATCAGACAACAAAATGTAGTCCCGGAGGAGGCGAGGGGGGAAACCGCAGGGAGACAGCCGGCGGGCATAAAGGAGATCAGCACTACAGCTGGATGTCACTCACCCGAGCACACGGCAGCTTCCACCCGGCTCCAGCACGCTGCTGAAGCCGGGTGGAAGCCGCTGTGAGCTCTGGCGGGTGAGTGACATCCTGCTGCAGCGCATCTCCTCTGGCTGCCGCCGGGTGTCCCCCCTCGGCTCGCTCCCCCCCTCTCCTCCTCTGGGTCCCATCTAAAAATCGACTTGAAAAAGTCGAATTTTAGATGGGATTGAATAGTGGTTGTCGGATCCATTCCGACAATACATGTCGGAATGGATCAGACTTTAATTGAATATACCCCACGTACTCACCCACGGGAGTAGAGTTTTGATTGTTACTCAGATGAATCACCGGCGCATTGGAGAGCAGCTTCCTGCATTCAATGTGGGCCGTCAGCGTTGGCCTTTCAGTGAGTACCCGTGGTGAGTCACCTCCTTACGTGCCGAGATGACCTGCGGTAATGGCAGAGTGTGATGGAGTGTTCCTGGCGTGTTTTTCCTGAAGGGGGAGGGCGATCCCAGGTTCAGTGGTGGTGATGTCAGCTGTTCAATATGAAAGGCAGCTTCAAAGAAGTCTGCTAAATTGCTCATAACTACAACTGAACCTGGGTTCACCCTCCCTCTTAAGGAAAAACACTCCATCACACTGTGCCATTACCGCTGGTCATCTCTGCACGTAAGGAGGTGACTCACCACGAGTACTCACTGAAAGGCTGATGGCCTACATTCACTGCAGCAGACTGCTCTCCAATGCGCCGGTGATTCAGCTGAGTGACGATCAAAACTCTACTTCCGTGGGCGAGAATATATCCTGATTTAGGGGTAGTAGCAAAGCTTACCCAAGTGGTGATTATAATGAAAATGGGACTCTGATCTGGATCGCATCCAGGGATGATTATATATATATATATTAGACATACGGTCTACAAATAAAACACACTCAACCAATGGACACTTGAACAGGTGTAGTGACATCTGTTTCATTTCCAATATGAACATTGCATGGGACTCTTTACCGTTATTTGATTACCTTGATGGTGATATGTTATATAAAATCTGCTAACACTACTTTTATTTTGTGATTAAATTTTTACTTTTAAATCAGCACTCCTTTTTAATAAGGCTGTAAGCTTAAAACCAGTGCTGGTGGCTGTCAAGCACAAAATGTGGACAAACAAACAAATCTTGTACCACACCACATAATTGAACCTAAGGATGACATAAAACACAATTTACTTAATTGAATATTTCTATGTAAATCGCTCAATAAGAAACTTTTGGTGTAGGGGTGCTACGAAAAATAAAATCTGAAGATTGGGAACCACTGCACTAAGTTAATAAAACGACATCAGTACATTCATCCCCCATACACATCTGACCCAACGATGGGTATTAGCTAGAATTGACCCACACTGCCCTAATACAGACAAATACATATAAGCAGCAGCGGTCACATCTCATTCCGACATTTATAAAAAGCCAGTGCGAACATAAGGGGAACCTGCAGCTGGGTACTGGCATGAGGGCAGCCCTGATTTTACCCACATTGCCCACCCCAGCCCCGGTGCTCTCTGCCCTGCACGTCCGGCTATCGGTTGTATACGGCCATCTGCGGAGAGTATCAGAGGCCGGATACAGCCACCATGGCGGCGGAGAGCGGGAGACAGACAGCAGGGAGGGAGCACGTGTGCGGAGGCCCAACTGCAGGGGGTACGTAGCTCTGTCTGATCCCGGAGAGAGACCACCCCGCCCGGCATAAGGATACGATGGGCTGCACCATCACTTTCTGAACCTTCGGACCCTGCCCGCGATACGCCATCTCTGCCTGCTGCTCCGGAGCGCTCAAGAAAACCGGAAGCGGAAACACAAAACACAGCAGACAAAGCGTCGTGCGGCAAGAAACGCTGGTGAGCCGGAAGCGGAATAGACGTCACGTAGCCTTCACCCCGGAATATGTTTAATTTGTGTGTGTTATGTTGGTTATGGTTAAAACCGAGTTGGAGAAAGGACCTCCGACGTCACAAGGGGGAGGAGCCACGTCACCATGGGTAGGTGCCATACCCGAACGGTTGATTCTATATCGGAATGGGAGAAGGGACCTTCTGACGTATCTAGGGGAGGAGACACGTCACCAGGGGGAGGAGCTACGGGCGAACAGGGTACCGAAAAGTACCCTCGTGGGCTCGCTTCGCTCGCCACCTGATTACTACAGGTAATAGTTAGTGGTGTGGATAGTAGAGGAACTATCCCGCTGGCCTAGCTCCTCCCCCTTGAGTCGTGGCTCCTCCCCCAGACGGAAAAGGTCCATTAGCCCACTTGATTCTAGCATCTACCATACCCGAACGGTAGATGCTAGAATCAAGTGGGCTAAGGGACCCCGAAGCGTGGCGAGCGAAGCGAGGCCGCGAGGGTACTTTTCGGTACCCTGTTCGCCCGTAGCTCCTCCCCTGTGACGTCTATTCCGCTTCCGGCTCACCAGCGTTTCTTGCCGCACGACGCTTTGTCTGCTGTGTTTTGTGTTTCCGCTTCCGGTTTTCTTGAGCGCTCCGAAGCAGCAGGTCAGAGGTCCTTTCTCCAACTTGGTTCTAGCATCTACCGTTCGGGTATGGCTCCTACCCATGGTGACGTGGCTCCTCCCCCTTGTGACGTCGGAGGTCCTTTCTCCAACTCGGTTTTAACCATAACCAACATAACACACACAAATTAAACATATTCCGGGGTGTAGGCTACGTGACATCTATTCCGCTTCCGGCTCACCAGCGTTTCTTGCCGCACGACGCTTTGTCTGCTGTGTTTTGTGTTTCCGCTTCCGGTTTTCTTGAGCGCTCCGGAGCAGCAGGTCAGAGGTCCTTTCTCCAACTTGGTTCTAGCATCTACCATATTTTGTTTTGCATTTAGATGCTTATGTCATATGTAGGCATGTGCAGTTTAATGTAGTGTGTGGCATCCTGACTTTCTATATAAAGACTAACCCTCCAACTGTACCTTGTACCCTCTAACATGACCCATTCCATACCTCCCAACTTTGCAGTCATTAAAGGAGGGCCGCCAGCGCCGAATTTAGGGGGCGTGGCCTCGCAGCAAGTGCCACAATCGCAAGCCTCGCCCCCATTTTCGTCATTGTGGGGGCATGAACAGTGCTGTGAGAGCTGCTGGCCATGCCCCCTGTCCCGCTCTGCCAGGATATTATTATTATTATTATTATTACATTTTATGTATTAGGCGCCACGTGTTTCGCAGTGCCGTACAAAGGACAGTACAGGGAGACAAACATAGCATTACAGTAAATAAATAACAGAAATAGAGTACAGGTAAAATAGAGCACCACACGTTCTGGGTCTGGGACTGAGGGTCGACAGCACAAAGGTCGACACACTTTAGGTCGACGCCAATTGGTCGCCACGCCTTGGGTCGACATGGACAAAAGGTCGACATGGAAAAAGGTCGACATGAGTTTTTTATGTTTTTTTGGTGTAGTTTTCTTCGTAGAGTAACCGGGAACCCCAATTAGTGCACCACGTCCCCTCGCATGGCTCGCTTCGCTCGCCATGCTTCGGGCATGGTGCCTTCGCTCTGCTACCGCTTCGCTCGGCACACTATACCGTTCCAATCGTAGTCCACGTGGATCGTTAAGTATGAAAAGGTTCAAAAAAAGAAAAAAATTGTGAAAAACTCATGTCGACCTTTTTCCATGTCGACCTTGTTCCTGTCGACCTTTTGTCCATGTCGACCTTTTGTCCATGTCGACCTAAGGTGTGTCGACCAATTGGCGTCAACCTAAAGTGTGTCGACCTTTGTGCTGTCGACCTGGAGTCCGGATACCCTACTGGACACCATTAGCTCCAGAGGGATCGTACACAGGATCTCACCCTTTGTCGTCCGATCCCGGAGCCGTGCCGCCGTCCCCCTCGCAGAGCCGGAAGACAGAAGCCAGATGAAAGAAGCAAGAAGACTTCGAAATCGGCGGCAGAAGACTCCAGTCTTCATATGAGGTAGCGCACAGCACTGCAGCTGTGCGCCATTGCTCCCACACTACACCCACATACTCCGGTCACTGTAAGGGTGCAGGGGGGGGGGGGGGGGCGCCCTGGGCAGCAATTATAGACCTCTTTGGCAAAAGTTTGCATAATATACAGTTGGGCACTGTATATATGTATGAGCCCCCGCCAAAATTGTACATGAAAGCGGGACAGAAGCCCGCCGTCGAGGGGGCGGGGCTTCTTCCTCAGCACTCACCAGCGCCATGTTTTTTCTCCACAGCACCGCTGAGAGGAAGCTCCCCAGTCTCTCCCCTGCAGTTACACGGTAGAAGAGGGTAAAAAGAGAGGGGGGGCACATAATTAGGCGCAAAAATCTATATAAACGGCAGCTACTGGGTTAACATTAAGTTACTGTGTTGTTCCTGGGTTAATAGCGCTGTGGTGTGTGCTGGCATACTCTCTCTCTGTCTCTCCAAAGGGCCTTATGGGGGAATTGTCTTCAGATGAGCATTCCCTGAGTGTGTGGTGTGTCGGTACGTGTGTGTCGACATGTCTGAGGTAAAAGGCTCCCCTAAGGAGGAGATGGAGCAAATATGTGTGTGAGAGGGTGTCTCCATCGACAACGCCGACACCTGTTTGGATATGTGTAATTAAGTGCTAAGGTGAATTTATTGCACAAAAGATTAGAGAACAGACAGGAAATCTACCCATGTCTGTCCCTATGTCGCAGAGACCTTCAGAGTCTCTCAATGCTCACTATCCAAAATAATAGACACTGATATCGACACAGAGTTTGACTCCAGTGTCGACTATGATAATGCAAAGTTACAGCCAAAATGGCAGAAAAGTATTCAATATATGATTATTGTAATAAAAGATGATTTGCATATCACTGATGACTCATCTGTCCCTGACACAAGGGTACACATGTTTAAGGGGAAGAAAGCTGAGGTAAATTTCCCTCCTCTCATGATGAAAAAGAGCGGGAATCTCCAGACAAGAGACTGCAGTTTCCCACAAAGAATTCTCAGGCAGTATCCTTTCCCCACTAGGGCCAGGATATGATGGGAATCTTCCCCTAGGGTGTCAAGCTATTCTCAGGGATCCTGCAGATAGCGTGCACTTTCTGGTACACTACTCAGACCGGCGATTGTGTCGACATGGGTTTATAGCGCTGTGGCAGCGTGGACAGGTACCTTAGCAGAGATGGAGACCCTAGTATGTATATAGATATATATGTATATATAGAGATATATATATATATATTAAAGATGCTGTCTTAAGAGATATGTATATATAAAAGATGCCCAAAGAGACAGGAGTATACTGGGTCCTAGAGTCAAAGCTATGTCGATTTCTGCTTGACGTGTCCTGTAGAATATGCAATGGACAGATGATGCCGACTTAAGAGGCATATGGAAGGCTGAGAATTGTGTGGAGAAGGGTTCTCGGACCTGGTCTCCACAGCTATAGCTGGTAATTCTGATATTTTGCCTTATATTCCTGCACAGCCTAGGAAAGCACGACATTATCAAATGCAGCCTTTCCAATAAAGAAACAAGAAAGTCCGAGGTGCGTCCTTTCTTGCCAGAGGCGGGGGCAGAGGAAAGAAGCTGCACAACACAGCTAGTTCCCAGGAACAGAAGTCCTCCCCAGCCTCTACAAAAATCCACCGCAGGTTGCTGGGGCTCCACAGGCGGAGCTTGGCCCGGTGGGGGCACGCCTTCGTAAGTTCAGCCACAAGTGGGTTCACTCCCTGTTAGATCCCTGGGCAATCGATATTGTGTCTCAGGGATACAAGCTGGACTTTGAGAAGATGCCCCCTCACCGACGGCCCTACCGGCTTCCCCCCACTAGAGGGAAACAGTGTTAACTGCAATTCACAAATTGTATCTTCAACAGGTGGTGGTCAAGGTTCCCCTCCTTCAACAAGGAGGGGGTTATTATTCGACCATGTTGTAGTCCCAAAACCGGACGGTTCGGTCAGACCCATATTGAATTTAAAATCCCTGAACATATACCTGAAAAGGTTCAAGTTCAAGATGGAATCGCTAAGAGCGGTCATTGCAAGCCTGAAAGGGGGAGATTTTATGGTGACTCGGGACATAAAGGATGCATACCTTCATGTCCCCATTTATCCACCTCATCAGGCGTACCTCAGAATTGCGGTACGGGATTGTCATTACCAATCTCAGACGTTGCCGTTTGGTCTCTCCACAGGCCTCGAGAATATTCACCAAGGTAATGGCGGAAATGATGGTGCTCCTGCGGAAGCAAGGTGTCACTATTATCACGTACTTGGACGATCTCCTCATAAAAGCGAGATCAAGAGAGCAGTTGCTGAACAGCGTATCACTTTCTCTGGAAGTGTAACGGCAACACGGCTGGATTCTATATATACCAAAGTCGCAGTTGGTTCCTTCAGCTCATCTGCCTCTCCTAGGCATGATCCTAGACACAGACCAGAAAAGGGTTTATCTCCCGATAGAGAGAGCTCAGGAGCTCGTGACACTGGTCAGGAATCTATTAAAACCAAAACAGGTGTCAGTGCATCACTGCACTCGAGTCCTGGGAAGGATGGTGGCATCATACGAGGCCATTCCCTTCGGCAGGTTCCATGCGAGGACCTTCCAATGGGACTTACTGGACAAGTGGTCAGGATCACATCTTCAGATGCATCAGTTAATCACCCTATCCCCCAGGGCTAGGGTGTCTCTCCTGTGGTGGCTGCAGAGTGCTCACCTTCTCGAAGGTTGCAGATTCGGCATTCAGGACTGGGTCCTGGTGACCACGGATGCAAGCATCCGAGGGTGGGGGGCAGTCACACAGGGAAGAAATTTCCAAGGGCTGTGGTCAAGTCAGGAGACTTGCCTTCACATCAATATCCTGGAACTAAGGGCCATATACAACGCCCTACGTCAAGCGGAGTCTCTGCTTCGCGACCAAACGGTTCTGATTCAGTCAGACAATATCACCGCAGTGGCTCATGTAAACCGCCAAGGCGGCACAAGGAGCAGGGTGGCGATGGTAGAAGCCACCAGAATTCTTCGCTGGGCGGAGAATCACGTAAGCGCACTGTCAGCGGTGTTCGTTCCTGGAGTGGACAACTGGGAATCAGACTTCCTCAGCAGGCACGACCTCCACCCGGGAGAGTGGGGACTTCATCAAGAAGTCTTCATGCAGATTGCAAGTTGGTGGGAACTGCCACAAGTGGACATGATGGCATCCCGCCTCAACAAAAAGCTGCAGAGATATTGCGCCAGGTCAAGAGACCCTCAGGCGATAGCTGTGGACGCACTGGTGACACCGTGGGTGTTCCCGTCGGTCTATGTATTTCCTCCTCTTCCTCTCATACCCAAGGTGCTGAGAATCATAAGGAAAAGAGGAGTGAGAACAATACTCTTTGTTCCGGATTGGCCAAGAAGGACTTGGTATCCAGATCTGCAAGAAATGCTCACAGAGGACCCGTGGCCTCTGCCTCTAGGACAGGAATTGTGCAACAGGGGCCCTGTCTGTTCCAAGACTTACCACGGCTACGTTTAATGGCATGGCGGTTGAACGCCAGATCCTAGCAGAAAAAGGCATTCCGGATGAGTTCATTCCTACGCTGATAGAGGCTAGGAAGGATGTGACGGCTTAACATTATCACCGTATATGGCGAAAATATGTGGCTTGGTGTGAGGCCAGGAATGCCCCTACAGAGGAATTCCAGCTGGGCCTTTTCCTTCACTTCCTACAGTCGGGAGTGACTTTGGGCCTTCAATTGGGGTTCCATTAAGTTTCAGATTTCGGCCTTATCCATTTTCTTTCAAAAAGAACTGGCTTCTCTGCCTGAAGTTCAGACGTTTGTAAAGGGAGTGCTGCATATTCAGCCCCCTTTTGTGCCTCCAGTGGCACCTTGGGATCTTAACGTGGTGTTGAGTTTCCTGAAATCACACTGGTTTGAACCACTCAAAACTATGGAAGTAAAATATCTCACGTAGAAGGTGGTCATGCTATTAGCCTTGGCTTCGGCTAGGCGTGTGTCAGAATTGGCGACTTTGTCACATAAAAGCCCTTATCTGGTTTTCCATGCGGATAGAGCAGAATTGCGGACCCGCCCACAATTTCTGCCGAAAGTGGTTTCACCCTTTCATTTAAACCAACCTATTGTGGTGCCTGTGGCTACTACTGACTTGGAGGATTCCGAGTCACTGGATGTGGTCGGGGCTTTGAAGGTTTATGTAGCCAGAACGGCTAAGGTCAGGAAAACAGAATCTTTGTTTACCCTGTATGCTTCCAACAAGCTTGGGGCGCCTGCTTCAAAGCAAACTATTGCTCGCTGGATCTCTAACACGATTCAGTGGGCTCATTCTGCGGCTGGGTTGCAGCTGCCTAAATCAGTTAAGGCCCATTCCACAAGAAAGGTGGGCTCTTCTTGGGCGGCTGCCCGAGGGGTCTCGGCAGTACAGCTTTGCCGAGCGGCTACTTGGTCAGGTTCAAACACCTTTGCAAGGTTCTACAAGTTTGATACCCTGGCTGAGGAGGACCTTGTGTTTGCTCATTCGGTGCTGCAGAGTTATCCGCACTCTCCCGCCCGTTTTGGAGCTTTGGTATAATCCCCATGGTCCTTACAGAGTCCCCAGCATCCACTAGGACGTTAGAGAAAATAAGATTTTACTTACCGGTAAATCTATTTCTCGTAGTCCGTAGTGGATGCTGGGCGCCCGTCCCAAGTGCGGACTTCTTCTGCAATGCTTGTATATAGTTTTCTCTGACGTCCTAAGTGGATGCTGGGGACTCCGTCAGGACCATGGGGATTAGCGGCTCCGCAGGAGACAGGGTACAAAAGTAAAAGCTTTAGGATCAGGTGGTGTGCACTGGCTCCTCCCCCTATGACCCTCCTCCAAGCCTCAGTTAGATTTTTGTGCCCGGCCGAGAAGGGTGCAATCTAGGTGGCTCTCCTAAAGAGCTGCTTAGAGTAAAAGTTTGTTAGGTTTTTTATTTTCAGTGAGTCCTGCTGGCAACAGGCTCACTGCTACGAGGGACTTAGGGGAGAGAAGTGAACTCACCTGCGTGCAGGATGGATTGGCTTCTTAGGCTACTGGACACCATTAGCTCCAGAGGGAGTCGGAACACAGGTCTCACCCTGGGGTTCGTCCCGGAGCCGCGCCGCCGACCCCCCTTGCAGATGCCGAAAAGTGAAGGTCCAGAAACGGCGGCAGAAGACTCTTCAGTCTTCATAAGGTAGCGCACAGCACTGCAGCTGTGCGCCATTGTTGTCAGCACACTTCATAGCAGCGGTCACTGAGGGTGCAGGGCGCTGGGGGGGGGTGCCCTGGGCAGCAATGATAGTACCTTATTCTGGCTAAAAATACATCACATACAGCCCCTGGGGGCTATATGGATGTATTTAACCCCTGCCAGGTCTCAGAAAAACGGGAGAAGAAGCCCGCCGAAAAGGGGGCGGGGCCTATTCTCCTCAGCACACAGCGCCATTTTCCCTCACAGAAATGCTGGTGGGAAGGCTCCCAGGCTCTCCCCTGCACTGCACTACAGAAACAGGGTTAAAACAGAGAGGGGGGGCACTTATTTGGCGATATGTATATATATATATTAAAATGCTATAAGGGAAAAACACTTATATAAAGGTTGTCCCTGTATAATTATAGCGTTTTTGGTGTGTGCTGGCAAACTCTCCCTCTGTCTCCACAAAGGGCTAGTGGGGTCCTGTCCTCTATCAGAGCATTCCCTGTGTGTGTGCTGTGTGTCGGTACGTGTGTGTCGACATGTATGAGGACGATGTTGGTGAGGAGGCGGAGCAATTGCCTGAAATGGTGATGTCACTCTCTAGGGAGTCGACACCGGAATGGATGGCTTATTTAAGGAATTACGTGATAATGTCAACACGCTGCAAGGTCGGTTGACGACATGAGACGGCCGGCAAACAAATTAGTACCTGTCCAGGCGTCTCAAACACCGTCAGGGGCTGTAAAACGCTCATTTACCTCAGTCGGTCGACACAGACACGGACACTGACTCCAGTGTCGACGGTGAAGAAACAAACGTATTTTCCTTTAGGGCCACACGTTACATGTTAAGGGCAATGAAGGAGGTGTTACATATTTCTGATACTACAAGTACCACAAGAAGGGTATTATGTGGGGTGTGAAAAAACTACCTGTAGTTTTTCCTGAATCAGATAAATTAAATGAAGTGTGTGATGATGCGTGGGTTTCCCCCGATAGAAAATTATTGGCGGTATACCCTTTCCCGCCAGAAGTTAGGGCGCGTTGGGAAACACCCTTTAGAGTAGATAAGGCGCTCACACGCTTATCAAAACAAGTGGCGGTACCGTCTCCAGATAGGGCCGCCCTCAAGGAGCCAGCTGAGAGGCTGAAAAATATCCTAAAAAGGTATATACACACATACTGGTGTTATACTGCGACCAGCGATCGCCTCAGCCTGGATGTGCAGCGCTGGGGTGGCTTGGTCGGATTCCCTGACTGAAAATATTGATACCCTTGACAGGGACAGTATTTTATTGACTATAGAGCATTTAAAGGATGCATTTCTATATATGCGAGATGCACAGAGGGATATTTGCACTCTGGCATCAAGAGTAAGTGCGATGTCCATATCTGCCAGAAGATGTTTATGGACACGACAGTGGTCAGGTGATGCAGATTCCAAACGGCACATGGAAGTATTGCCGTATAAAGGGGAGGAGTTATTTGGGGTCGGTCCATCGGACCTGGTGGCCTCGGCAACAGCTGGAAAATCCACCTTTTTTACCCCAAATCACATCTCAGCAGAAAAAGACACCGTCTTTTCAGCCTCAGTCCTTTCGTCCCCATAAGGGCAAGCGGGCAAAAGGCCAGTCATATCTGCCCAGGGATAGAGGAAAGGGAAGAAGACTGCAGCAGGCAGCCCATTCCCAGGAACAGAAGCCCTCCACAGCTTCTGCCAAGTCCTCAGCATGACGCTGGGGCCGTACAAGCGGACTCAATTGCGGTGGGGGGTCGTCTCAAGAGTTTCAGCGCGTAGTGGGCTCACTCGCAAGTGGACCCCTGGATCCTACAAGTAGTATCCCAGGGGTACAGACTGGAAATTCGAGACGTCTCCCCCTCGCAGGCTCCTGATGTCTGCTTTACCAACGTCTTCCTCCGACAGGGAGGCAGTATTGGAAACAATTCACAAGCTGTATTCCCAGCAGGTGATAATCAAAGTACCCCTCCTACAACAAGGAAAGGGGTATTATTCCACACTATATTGTGGTACTGAAGCCAGACGGCTCGGTGAGACCTATTCTAAATGGGAAATCTTTGAACACTTACATACAAAGGTTCAAATCAAGATGGAGTCACTCAGAGCAGTGATAGCGAACCAGGAAGAAGGGGACTATATGGTGTCCCTGGACATCAAGGATGCTTACCTCCATGTCCCAAATTGCCCTTCTCTCCAAGGGTACCTCAGGTTCGTGGTACGGAACTGTCACTATCAGTTTCAGACGCTGCCGTTTGGATTGTCCACGGCACCCCGGGTCTTTACCAAAGTAATGGCCGAAATGATGATTCTTCTTCAAAGAAAAGGCGTCTTAATTATCCCTTACTTGGACGATCTCCTGATAAGGGCAAGGTCCAGAGAACAGTTGGAAGTCGGAGTAGCACTATCTCAAGTAGTTCTACGACAGCACGGGTGGATTCTAAATATCCAAAATCGCAGCCGTTTCCGACGACACGTCTGCTGTTCCTAGGGATGGTTCTGGACACAGTCCAGAAAAAGGTGTTTCTCCCGGAGGAGAAAGCCAGGGAGTTATCCGAGCTAGTCAGGAACCTCCTAAAACCAGGAAAAGTGTCAGTGCATCATTGCACAAGAGTCCTGGGAAAAATGGTGGCTTATTACGAAGCGATTCCATTCGGCAGATTCCACGCAAGAACTTTTCAGTGGGATCTGCTGGACAAATGGTCCGGATCGCATTTTCAGATGCATCAGCGGATAACCCTATCTCCAAGGACAAGGGTGTCTCTCCTGTGGTGGTTACAGAGTGCTCATCTTCTAGAGGGCCGCAGATTCGGCATTCAGGATTGGATGCTGGTGACCACGGAGGCCAGCCTGAGAGGCTGGGGAGCAGTCACACAGGGAAAAAATTTCCAGGGAGTGTGATCAAGTCTGGAGATTTTTCTCCACATAAATATACTGAGCTAAGGGCAATTTACAATGCTCTAAGCTTAGCAAGACCTCTGCTTCAAGGTCAGCCGGTATTGATCCAGTGGGACAACATCACGGCAGTCGCCCACGTAAACAGACAGGGCGGCACAAGAAGCAGGAGGGCAATGGCAGAAAAAGCAAGGATTTTTCGCTGGGCGGAAAATCATGTGATAGCACTGTCAGCAGTGGTTATTCCGGGAGTGGACAACTGGGAAGCAGACTTCCTCAGCACAACCTCCACCCGGGAGAGTGGGGACTTCATCGGGAAGTCTTCCACATGATTGTGAACTGTTGGAAAAGACCAAAGGTGGACATGATGGCGTCCCGCCTGAACAAAAAACTGGACAAGTATTGCGCCAGGTCAAAAGACCCTCAGGCAATAGCTGTGGACGTTCTGGTAACACCGTGGGTGTACCAGTCGGTGTATGTCTTCCCTCCTCTGCTTCTCATACCCAAGGTATTGAGAATTATAAGACGTAGAGGAGTAAGAACTATACTCGTGGCTCCGGATTGGCCAAGAAGGACTTGGTACCCGGAACTTCAAGAGATGCTCACAGAGGACTCATGGCCTCTGCCGCTAAGAAGGGACTTGCTTCAGCAAGTACCATGTCTGTTCCAAGACTTACCGCGGCTGCGTTTGACGGCATGGCGGTTGAACGCCGGATCCTAAGGGAAAAAGGCATTCCGGAAGAGGTCATTCCTACCCTGGTCAAAGCCAGGAAGGAGGTGACCGCACAAGATTATCACCACATGTGGCGAAAATATGTTGCGTGGTGTGAGGCCAGGAAGGCCCCATGAAGAAATTTCAACTCGGTCGTTTCCTGCATTTCCTGCAAACAGGAGTGTCTATGGGCCTCAAATTGGGGTCCATTAAGGTTCAAATTTCGGCCCTGTCGATTTTCTTCCAGAAAGAATTGGCTTCAGTTCCTGAAGTCCAGAAGTTTGTCAAGGGAGTACTGCATATACAACCCCCTTTTGTGCCTCCAGTGGCACTGTGGGATCTCAACGTAGTTCTGGGATTCCTAAAATCACATTGGTTTAAACCGCTCAAATCTGTGGATTTGAAATATCTCACAGGGAAAGTGACCATGCTGTTGGCCCTGGCCTCGGCCAGGCGAGTGTCAGAATTGGCGGCGTTTGTCTCAGAAAAGCCCATATCTGATTGTCCATTCGGACAGGGCAGAGCTGCGGACTCGTCCCCAGTTTCTCCCTAAGGTGGTGTCAGTGTTTCACCCGAACCAGCTTATTGTGGTACCTGCGGCTACTAGGGACTTGGAGGACTCCAAGTTGCTAGATGTTGTCAGGGCCCTGAAAATATAGTTTCCAGGACGGCTGGAGTCAGGAAAACTGACTTGCTGTTATCCTGTATGCACCCAACAAACTGGGTGCTCTTGCTTCTAAGCAGACGATTGCTAGTTGGATGTGTAGTACAATTCAGCTTGCACATTCTGTGGCAGGCCTGCCACAGCCAAAATATGTAAATGCCCATTCCACAAGGAAGGTGGGCTCATCTTGGGCGGCTGCCCGAGGGGTCTCGGCTTTACAACTTTGCCGAGCTGATACTTGGTCAGGGGCACACCCTGACTGAGGAGGACCTGGAGTTCTCTCATTCGGTGCTGCAGAGTCATCCGCACTCTCCCGCCCGTTTGGGAGCTTTGGTATAATCCCCATGGTCCTGACGGAGTCCCCAGCATCCACTTAGGACGTCAGAGAAAATAAGAATTTACTTACCGATAATTCTATTTCTCGTAGTCCGTAGTGGATGCTGGGCGCCCATCCCAAGTGCGGATTGTCTGCAATACTTGTACATAGTTATTGTTACAAAAATCGGGTTATTATTGTTGTGAGCCATCTTTTCAGAGGCTCCGCTGTTATCATGCTGTTAACTGGGTTCAGATCACAGGTTGTACAGTGTGATTGGTGTGGCTGGTATGAGTCTTACCCGGGATTCAAAATCCTTCCTTATTGTCTACGCTCGTCCGGGCACAGTATCCTAACTGAGGCTTGGAGGAGGGTCATAGGGGGAGGAGCCAGTGCACACCACCTGATCCTAAAGCTTTTACTTTTGTGCCCTGTCTCCTGCGGAGCCGCTAATCCCCATGGTCCTGACGGAGTCCCCAGCATCCACTACGGACTACGAGAAATAGAATTATCGGTAAATAAATTCTTATTATTGCTTAAATAAGGGTTATGTTATAGTTGCATCAGAGTTTATCTAATGCTCTGTGATTGTTCATACTGTTAACTGGGTAAAGTTATCACAAGTTATACGGTGTGATTGGTGTGGCTGGTATGAGTCTTACCCTGGATTCCCAAAATCCTTTCCTTGTACTGTCAGCTCTTCCGGGCACAGTTTCTCTAACTGAGGTCTGGAGGAGGGACATAGAGGGAGGAGCCAGAGCACACCAGAATCTAAATTCTTTCTTAAAGTGCCCATGTCTCCTGCAGAGCCCGTCTATTCCCCATGGTCCTTAAGGAGTCCCCAACATCCACTACGGACTACGAGAAATAGATTTACCGGTAAGTAAAATCTTATTTTTAGTGCCCGTTTGAAGCTTTGCAAGGTCGGGGAGAGTCTAATGGAGCGGGGGAGTCCATAGGGGTGCAGCACGGGCACAGCACATACTTGCCTACCTGACCCTCTCCATGAGGGAGAAAATGCTCTGTTCCTGGACTTTCCTGGTAATGCATGATTGCCATCACTTGTGGTGAGCTAGTTAATTGATAAAGGTGTTTCACCACAGGTGATGGCAATCATACATTACCAGGAAAGTCCAGGAACAGAGCATTTTCTCCCTCATGTCCAGGGCGCATAAATACAATTTAACATGGAATACATTACATCCCTTATTATTAAAGATGAATGATCTCCAATTGCAGTAAAAATGGGTTTTTCGTTTGGAACAATCTTAATACAGTATGTTGTGAGTTCCTCCCAGTTCATCCAAAGAGATAAAAGCAAAAAGACAAATGTGTAGAACAGTTTCAAATGGACCCGATTAAGTTACTCATTATTTCCACAAAGTAAAAGAAGGGCGTACCCCACTTACACAGAAACAAGTAAGTGGGTACCCATAAAGGTATCTTTATTGACGTCTATGTGATTTCATTTAATTTGAAACAGAAGTTCAATGGCAAAGGTACCACAATATACATATGGTAAAGACAAAAAAAAAAATAGCATAAAAACGAAATCCAATAAGGCAAAAAAGAAGTCCAAAGATAATGATAAAAACGTAATTCTCATTTTCCAAGACTACTCACGGTACAGCTGTACTGTGAGTAGTTTTGGAAAAGGAGAATTACGTTTTTGCAGGTCTTGTCTGCTGAGGAAGTCTGCTTCCCAGTTTGTCTACTCCCGGAATGAAGACCGCTGACAACGCCACAGCGTTTGTTTTTTTCTGCCCAGAGGAGAATTCTTGACACCTCTGACATCGCTGCTCTGCTTTTTAGTCTGCCTGTTGGTTTATGTACGTCACCGCCGTCACAGTGTCCGACTGGACCTGAATGGCCCGATCCTGAAAAGGAGATGTGAGGCCTGCAGTAGGGCGTTGCATATGGCCCTGAGTCCCAGAATGTTGATTGGAAGGATGACTTTCTGACTTGACCATCTTCCTTGAAACTGCACCCCCTGGGTGACTGCTCCCCAACCTCTGAGGCTTGCGACCGTGGTTAACAGAATCCAGTTCTGAATTCCGAACCTCCGACCCTTGATGAGGTGATAAGTCTGTAGCCACCACAGAAGGGAGATCCTGGCTTTTGGCGACAGATGGATCCTCTGGTGCATGTGAAGATGTGATCTGGACCATTTGTCCAACAGATCGAGCTGGAAGGGTCTTCTGTGAAAACTTCCTTATTGAAGTGCCTCGTAAGAGGCCACCATTTTCCCCAGAAGGCGAATGCACAGATGCACCAATATCCGGGTTAGCTTCAGGACATCCCGAACCATCGACTGGATTACTAATGCCTTTTCCAATGGAAGGAACACCTTCTGCGACTCCATGTCAGTATCATTCCCAGGAATGGAAGCCTCCGTTTTAGCTCTAGGTGAGATTTCGGAAGGTTCAGAATCCACCCGTGATCCTGGAGGAGTTTGATTAGGAGTCCAATGCTGTCCAGCAACCTCTCCCTGGACGGCGCTTGGACGTAGAAGAATGTCCAGGTACGGAATTATATTCACTCCCTGTTTGCGGAGTAGAAACATCATCTCTACCATCACTTTGGTGAACACCCTTGGTGCCGTGGAGAGACCAAATGGCAGGGCCTGGAACTGGCAGTGACAGTCCTGCAGTGCAAACCGTAGATAAGCCTGGTGAGGCGGCCAGATCGGAATGTGAAGTTACGCATCCTTGATATCCAAAGACACTAGGAATTCCCCCTCCTCCAGACCTGAGATCACCGCTCTCAGAGACTCCATCTTGAACTTGAACACTCTTAAGAATGGGTTCTAGGACTTGAGGTTCAGAATCGGCCATACCGAACCATCCGGTTTCGGTACTACAAACAAGTTGAAATAGTACCCCTTGTTTTGCAGATGAGTTGGAACTGGAACAATGACTTGAGTCTGTACCAGTTTTTGGATGGCATGCTGTAAAGTTATACTTGCCTCTTGTGAAACTGGTAAGCCTGATTTGAAGAATCTGTGAGGTGGGAGCTCTTGGAACTCCAGTCTGTAGCACTGAGAAATAAGATCTATGACTCAGGGATCCTGGCACAAACTTGACCAGATGCGACTGAAGAATTTTAGTCGGGCTCCCACCTGACAGCCTTCCAGGCATCGCTGTCCACCGTCATGCTGAAGGCTTTGAGGAAGCAGAGCCTGAGCTCTGTTCCTGAGCACCTGAATTTGCTGGTTTACGTGGTTTACCTCTTGTGCCTCTAGAGGCCGTAGAAGCGTGGAGCTGCGGAATGAAGATACGTAGACTTACCCACAGTAGCTTTGGAAATCCATTTGTTTAGTTCATCTCCAAACAAGGCCTCTCCTGTGAATGGTAGGCCTTCCACGCCTTTCCTGGAGTCCACATCAGCAGTCCACTGGCATAGCCACAAGCCCCTGCGTGCTGACACAGCCATAGCGGTGGTGCGTGCATTAAGCAAGCCTATCTCTTGTATGGCTTCCACCATAAAGTTTGCAGAGTCCTGTATATGCTGCAGGAGTAAAACAACATCCCCCCTAGACAAGGAATCTAACCCCTCAGTTAGGCTACCTGACCATTTAGCAATGGCTTTTGTGATCCACGCACATGCAATAGTGGGTCTCTGGGCCATGCCAGCAGCTGTGTACAATGATGATTTAGAAATATACACCTGGCGCTGTCACCTACAATGTGAAAGCAGCTAGTCTCGGGACACTGATCCCAGTTGTCCCAAGATTTAAAGGAACTAGAACAAAGAATGAGACAGCGCTTTTCACGTTGTATAAAAAGATAACCTTTACTTTATATTTGATATATAGAATACAGATATAAAAAGATTTTCACCTATACATATATATAGAGATATCACACTAAGATACCGGCCAGTATCAATTTAATCTAAAAAATATATAATATATTAAAATTATCTCCACAACAGAAAACAATTCATTCAAAATTATCCAACTAGAATAACAAATGCCCTATATCTCTATAATTCTCCTAATATGGCTCTAAGATGTAAATTCCTTAAATTTTCTATACAGCACAGTATGCCTTATTGGTAAACAGAGAAGTCCGCATGCACATGTTAGTTTAAGCAAGAAAGATTTTAAAGCAGAGGAATTTGTCCAACAGTTCAAGCAGGTTGTTTGTTAGTGCACTATAGATATAATTGATGGTGCAGCTGTTAATTTGAGATCAGCTTTTAGTGTTTTAGTCAGATAGATATTGAGCCTGTGTTATATTCAATACCGTCCATACCTTACAGAAGACTTGATGTTGATGTTGTTATATTAAGCATTTATCGCTATTAGTATATAATCAACTGTTTATACAAATAGGCAGTATATGTAAAGCCCCGTCTGAATAGCTGAGAATCCACAATACACCACGAGTGCAGTACACTCTGTACTCTAATGGATACCTCTCCAAACAATGCTTGTAGGCATACCAGCCTTCCAGCCAGTGGCAATGATAACTGTGATCCGTATCTCACTCTCCGGTGTATGGGCTTTTCTCCTTAATGCTATGGATGCCTGATAACTGCTTCAAACAGCCGCGGCAGCACAGCGTGGTGATAGCTGCAATAGATCCCGGCTCTCCTCAGCACAGCCAGCGCTGGTACGAGCGCTCAATCAATCATGGCAGCAGCAGCAAATGATGACGTGGTACTACCACAGTGAGTCCACAAACGCGTTTCTCCGCCTACCCTCCGGCTTCGGCGGCTTCCTCAGTGAATAATTATTCCTCCTCCTTCATTTTAACTTTAAATACCGGCATTCCAGGTTCGCGCATGCGCAATAGCACCCGCGATCCAAGCCTCATTTTCATTACTAGTTCATTATTATTATTATTATCCTTTATTTATATGGCGCCACAAGGGTTCCGCAGCGCCCAATTACAGAGTACATAAACAAATAATCAAATAGGAAAACAGCAACTTACAGTTGATGACAGTATAGGACAAGTACAGGGTAAATAAACATAGTTACATCAGCAGATGACACTGGAATAAGTATCAGGTGGCAGAAGACTGATGGAATTGGTGCAGTTGAAGATTATTAAAGTAAGAAAGGATAAGCACATGAGGGAAGAGGGCCCTGCTCGTGAGAGCTTACATTCTAAAGGGGAGGGGTAGACAGACAGGGGTGACACAGTTGGGGTACATAGAGAGCGTAGAACAGAGGGTTAGGATGAGATTTGGCTGGGTTTGGTGAAGAAGTGGGTCTTGAGAGCCCGTTTGAAGTTTTGTAGAGAGGTGGAGAGTCTGAGGGGGAGAGGTAGGGAATTCCAAAGAAGTGGTGCAGCACGTGAAAAATCTTGGAGGTAGGAGTGGGAGGAAGTAATCCGTAGGCAGGAGAGTCGGCGTGCATTAGCAGAGCGAAGAGGACGGGTGGGAGTGTAAAGGGAGATAAGGTCAGAGATGTAGATGGGAGAGGAGTGGGTGAGGGCTTTGTAAGCGAGTGTGAGAAGCTTGAAATGGATTCTGAAAGGGAAGGGGAGCCAGTGAAGGTCTAGTAAGAGAGGAGAGGTGGACGTAGTGCGTTTGGTGAGGAAGATGAGCCGGGCAGCAGCATTGAGGATAGATTGGAGTGGAGAGAGGTATTTGTCAGGAATGCCAGTCAGGAGCAGATTACAGTAGTCCAGTCTGGAGATGACCAGTGAGTGGATAAGAGTCGTAGTAGCATCCTGGGTCAGAAAGGGTCTGATCCTGGAAATATTTTTTAGATGAAAATGGCAGCTTTGTGAGAGGTGCTGAATATGTGGTTTGAAGGAGAGGGAGGAGTCAAGGATTACTCCAAGACAGCGCACTTGGGGGCTAGAGGAGATAGTAGTGCCATCAATAGATAATGAGATTGTAGGAGGTGAGGTTATGCGGGAGGAAGGGAAGATGATCAGCTTGGTCTTAGACATGTTAAGTTTAAGAAAGCGCTGGGACATCCAGGAAGAGGTAGCAGAGAGACAGTTGGAGATACGAGTGAGGAGAGCAGGGGAGAGGTCTGGAGAGGAAAGATAGATTTGGGTGTCATCAGCGTAGAGATGATATTGGAAACCAAAAGAACTAATGAGCTTACCTAGTTAGGACGTATAGAGAGTTAAGAGAAGAGGACCAAGGACAGAACCTTGGGGTACCCCTACAGTTAGTGGAAGTGAGGGGGAGGTGGAGTCATGAGAGGAGACAGAGAAAGAATGGTCAGAAAGGTAAGAGGACAGCCAAGAGAGGGCAGTGTCACATAGACCAATGGAGTGAAGAATTTGCAGTAGGAGAGGATGGTCCACAGTGTCAAAAGTGTCACGATCCGGGTATCTGGACGCCATTACTTGCCTTTTAGATGTCTCCTGAGGCTGGCTCAGCGTTCCAGGGCCGGATCTCATCTGTGTTACTGATGTCCACACTCTGCATATCCCTCCTGTCACTCTGAGACGCTGTCACAGCTGCGCCATGTTTGATTCTGTATGGTGTCTCGCGGCCTCCGCCGCCGCTCCTGTGTTTCAGTATACAGGTTGTCAGAGTGGTGCCTCATGCCTGCCGCGGCCTCCGCTGTCATCCATGTGTCTCAGTGTGCAGTTGTCAGTCTGGCGTCTCCTGTCCTCTGCGGCCGGCGCCGCCATTGCTGCTATGTTTCCACATGGTTTTCCAAACCAACTTTCCCTCCAAGTACTAACATGGGCGCAGCCATGTTGGTTTCAGTCACATGTTCAATCTCCACCAATCTGCTGCGCTGTGGATTTTGCATGATTGGTCAGCCAATGTCTGCCCTGCAGCAGGTATAAGTATCCTGTGCCTGAACCAGGAAATGGTCAGTGCTTTGGTGTTCAAACCTAGTTCCTCTCTCTCTCTCCTGTGGTTGTTTCTCCAGGTTCCAGCTCCTGTCTCCAGCATCCACTAAGAGACCCGCACCTGCCTTCCATCCTGCGGTGCAGCCTGACTCTGCAGTCCTCCGTGGCTGTTCCAGCTTCCAGCTATTAACCCATCTGCTTCCAGCGGTCAGCTTCCAGCAGAATCCAGCTTCCTTAAAGTGCCGGTGTTGTTCCAGCGGATCCCTACTTACCAGCAGTATTCACTAACCACCGGTAACCACTTTTCAACTCTCCTGTTTCCACGCTCCCTAGCATCTTACAGTATCCACTCCGTGTCTTCATTGCCTGGCTGGTTCCATCCAGCATCCACTCCGTGTCTTCATCACCTGGCTGATTCCATTCAGCATCCACTCCGTGTTTCTACCATCTGCTGGTTCCATCCAGTATCTACAACAGTCTATTCAAGTTACCAGCTTCATCTAATACATCTACTGGCGTGTTCCTCGGCTACCTACACTACTACAGCCAGGCCTGGTAAGGTTATTCTATCAATTGACTTTAACACCTGTTCCTCAACCTACCAGTGCTCTGTGATACCTTCCATGGTATAGTGATCCAGGAACTGTATAAATTGCCACTGTTCATTATCATCTGTGAATACTGTTGTTTCTACACGGAGTCTGTTAATAAAGCTTTTATTGACTTTTAAACCTGGTTGTCATGGTCACACCTTCGGGTAATCCTTCTACACTTACATGTCCAGGGGTCTGATTAAACCTCCCAAGTTTAATTTCATTTCAGCCCCTACAACTAAGGCTTCCTCCTGTCAGCCTAAACCCTCAGTTGTGACAGTAAGCACTGACCATATGAATCCAGCCGGAGACCAGGATCAAGCGGCCAGGCCGATGCAAGAACTGGCAGCCAGACTCGAACATCAGGAGGCTGCACAAGTCCACATCATCCGCTGTCTCCAGGATCTCTCTACTCGGCTGGATGGGATTCAAACGACCCTCCGTGGACCAGGCACGTCCGGTGCGTCCACCACAGTGACACCAGCTGTAACCCCACCCACCTTACCCATTTCTACTCCACGTCTTCATTTTCCAATGCCAGCAAAATTTGACGGATCTCCAAGATTCTGCAGGGGATTTCTCAACCAATGTGAAATCCATTTTAAACTACAACCTGGCAATTTCCCCAGTGATCGTACTAAAATTGCCTATATTATTTCCCTTCTCAGTGGCTCAGCCCTTGACTGGGCATCACCTTTATGGGAGAAGTCTGATACCCTGCTGTCCTCCTTTACTGACTTTGTAGCAACATTCAGGCGCATCTTCGACGAGCCAGGCCGGGTAACTTCAGCTTCATCTGAGATTCTCCGTTTACGCCAGGGAACGCGTACTGTGGGACAGTATCTTATACAGTTCAAGATCCTGGCATCTGAACTGGCATGGAACGACGAGGCCCTGTATGCTGCATTCTGGCATGGCTTATCAGAACGCATCAAGGATGAATTAGCTACCAGAGACTTGCCCTCTAAGTTGGATGAGCTAATTTCACTATGCACAAAAGTTGATTTACGGTTCAGAGAAAGAGCAACTGAGCGAGGAAGATCATCTATTCCAAAATCTTCTGCTCCTCCTCCTCGTCAACCGTCTCCATCCAATGATGAGCCCATGCAAATTGGTCGTTCCCGTCTATCTCCCGCTGAGCGACGAAGACGTCTCTCTGAGTCTCTCTGTCTCTACTGTGCAGCTCCGTCTCACGCTATCAATGCCTGTCCCAAACGTCCGGGAAACTTCAAATCCTAGCTCGCCAAGGAGAGGGCCGGCTTGGAGTAATGATCTCCTCTCCATCTCCTCACGATTGTAATCTCCCAGTCTCGCTTCAAATTGCTCAGCGTTATAGGAACGTCATTGCCCTCCTAGATTCCGGAGCAGCTGGGAATTTCATAACCGAAGCTTATGTTAAACGGTGGTCCCTACCCACCGAGAGACTTTCCTCGTCCATTTCCTTGACTGCCGTGGATGGCAGTTAGATTTTTGACGCAGTTATTTTTCTAAGGACTCTACCAGTTCGTCTGAGAGTAGGAGTTCTTCATTCAGAATTTATTTCCTTTCTTGTGATTCCAAGAGCCACACATCCAGTGGTTTTGGGCCTTCCATGGCTCCGTCTCCACAATCCATCGATTGACTGGACAACTACACAAATACTAGTATGGGGACCCTCCTGTGCTGAGACCTGTTTGTCCAAAGTGCTTCTTGTTTGTTCTTCCTTCCCCAGGTCGTCTGATGTTCCACCTCCTCCATATCAAGACTACACGGACGTGTTCAGTAAAGCTTCCGCTGATATCCTTCCTCCTCATAGAGAATGGGACTGTCCAATTGATCTCATCCCAGGGAAGGTTCCACCTCGAGGCCGAACTTATCCGTTGTCTCTACCAGAGACGCATTCCATGGAGGAGTACATCAAGGAGAACCTGGCGAAGGGTTTTATTTGACCTTCTTCTTCTCCAGCTGGCGCAGGCTTCTTTTTTGTTAAGAAGAAAGACGGTGGCCTGCGGCCGTGCATCGACTACAGAGGTCTGAACGACATTACCGTCAAGAACCGATATCCTTTACCCTTGATTACAGAGCTCTTCGATAGAGTTAGCGGAGCAACCATCTTTACAACGTTGGATTTGAGGGGTGCCTACAATCTCATCCGGATCCGTGAGGGTGATGAGTGGAAGACTGCCTTTAACACCCGTGATGGACATTATGAGTACCTCGTCATGCCCTTCAGATTGAGCAACGCTCCAGCTGTCTTCCAGCATTTCCTGAATGAGATCTTCAGAGACATCTTATACCGCCATGTCGTGGTTTATCTAGATGATATCCTTATCTTTGCCAATAATCTAGAGGAACATCGTTTTTGGGTAAAGGAGGTTCTGTCCCGTCTCCGTGTCAATCATCTCTATTGAAAATTAGAGAAATGTGTCTTTGAAGTCAAGTCCATTCCGTTTCTAGGTTACATTGTGTCCGGTTCCGGACTAGAGATGGATCCTGAGAAACTACAAGCAATCCAGAATTGGCCGATACCCTTAACCCTCAAAGGGGTCCAGAGGTTTTTAGGGTTCGCCAATTACTACAGAAAGTTTATACGAGACTTTTCCACCATTGTGGCGCCTATCACTGCGTTAACCAAGAAGGGTGCTAATCCGTCCAAGTGGTCTGAAGAAGCTATGCAAGCTTTTCATCTATTAAAGCAATGGTTCATCTCTGCACCGGTTCTGAAACAGCCCGACATCGACTCTCCTTTCATCCTTGAGGTGGATGCCTCCTCCATTGGAGTAGGAGTGGTGTTATCCCAGAGGGCTAAAGATGGTCATCTACATCCTTGCAGTTTCTTCTCCCGGAAGTTCTCCCCAGCTGAGCGCAACTATGCCATTGGCGACCAGGAGTTGCTAGCCATCAAGCTCGCTCTAGAGGAGTGGAGATATCTGTTGGAGGGAGCTTCTCTTTCAATCACTATACTTACCGACCACAAGAATCTTTTATACCTGAAAAGCGCACAATGTCTTAACCCTCATCAGGCCAGATGGGCACTTTTCTTTTCCAGGTTCGACTTTAAACTCCAGTTCTGTCCGGGCTCTCAGAATCGCAAGGCCGATGCCCTTTCCCGCTCATGGGAGCAAGAAAATGGGTCGGAGTCTTCGGACAAGCATCCTATTATTAATCCGTTGGCATTCTCCACGGTAGGGATGGACTCTACGCCCCCACCAGAGAAAAGTTTTGTGAAGCCGGTGTTAAGGAAGAAGCTCATGCATTGGGCCCATGCTTCCCATTTTGCCGGACATACAGGCTTTCAGAAAACCCTTGAGTTTATCTCTAGGTCCTATTGGTGGCCAACTCTGAAGATGGACGTCATGGAGTTTATTGCCTCTTGCCCAAAGTGTGCCCAACACAAAGTCTCCCGCCAGTCGCCTGCGGGGCAACTGATTCCATTATCTGTTCCCCGTCGGCCGTGGACTCATTTGTCGATGGACTTTGTTACAGACCTGTCTACGTGCAACAAGTTTAATACCATCTGGGTGGTAGTTGACCGGTTCACCAAGATGGCACATTTCATACCTCTCACCGGTCTTCCGTCAGCTTCCAAGTTGGCTCAAGTGTTTATTCAAGAGATCTTCCGACTTCACGGTCTTCCTGAAGAGATCATCTCTGATCGAGGAGTACAATTTGTAGCCAAATTTTGGCGAAGTTTGTGTCAAGCCCTCCAAGTCAAGTTGAAGTTTTCTACAGCTTACCATCCTCAGACCAATGGTCAAACTGAGAGGGTGAATCAGGACTTGGAGGCCTTCCTCCGCATTTATGTGTCGTCCTCTCAAGATGACTGGGTTCAACTCCTTCCCTGGGCCAAGTTCAGCCACAACAACCAATACCATTCCTCATCTTCTTCAACACCATTCTTCATCAACTATGGATTCCACCCTAAAGTTCCAGAATTCCAACCGCTTCCAGCAACTTCTGTTCCAGCAGTGGATGTCACCTTGCGTCAGTTTTCAAATAACTGGAAGAATGTGCGAGCGGCCCTGCTCAAAGCCTCGTTCAGGTACAAGAAGTTTGCAGATAGGAAGCGTAGAGCGGTTCCTGCTCTCAAAGTGGGTGATCGTGTATGGTTGTCCACGAATAATTTGAGGTTGAGAGTTCCCAGCATGAAGTTTGCACCTCGTTACATCGGTCCTCTTAAAATTGAACAAGTCCTCAATCCTGTTGCTTACAGACTCCATTTACCTCCCTTCTTGAAAATACCCAGGACATTCCATGTTTCCCTATTGAAACCGCTGATTCTGAATCGGTTTCATTCTGCACTTCCTCCGGCTCCTAAAGTCCAGACTCAACGGGGAGTTGAGTATGAAGTTGCCAAGATTCTGGATTCACGTTTCCGTTATGGTCAATTGCAGTATCTTATTGACTGTAAGGGCTATGGTCCTGAAGAACGCTCTTGGACCAATGCGTCAGATGTCCATGCTCCTGCCTTGGTCCGGAATTTCCATTCTAAGTTTCCTCAAAAGCCTAAGAAGTGTCCTGGGGCCACTCCTAAAGGGGGGGGGGGTGCTGTCACGATCCAGGTATCTGGACGCCATTACTTGCCTTTTAGATGTCTCCTGAGGCTGGCTCAGCGTTCCAGGGCCGGATCTCATCTGTGTTACTGATGTCCACACTCTGCATATCCCTCCTGTCACTCTGAGACGCTGTCACAGCGGCGCCATGTTTGATTCTGTATGGTGTCTCCCGTCCTCCGCGGCCTCCGCCGCCGCTCCTGTGTTTCAGTATACAGGTTGTCAGAGTGGTGCCTCATGCCTGCCGCGGCCTCCGCTGTCATCCATGTGTCTCAGTGTGCAGTTGTCAGTTTGGCGTCTCCTGTCCTCTGCGGCGGTGCCGCCATTGCTGCTATGTTTCCACATGGTTTTCTAAACCAACTCTCCCTCCAAGTACTAACATGGGCGCAGCCATGTTGGTTTCAGTCACATGTTCAATCTCCACCAATCTGCTGCGCTGTGGAATCTGCATGATTGGTCAGCCAATGCCTGCCCTGCAGCAGGTATAAGTATCCTGTGCCTGAACCAGGAAATGGTCAGTGCTTTGGTGTTCAAACCTAGTTCCAGTCTCTCTCTCCTGTGGTTGTTTCTCCAGGTTCCAGCTCCTGTCTCCAGTATCCACTAAGAGACCCGCACCTGCCTTCCATCCTGCGGTGCAGCCTGACTCTGCAGTCCTCCGTGGCTGTTCCAGCTTCCAGCTATTAACCCATCTGCTTCCAGCGGTCAGCTTCCAGCAGAATCCAGCTTCCTTAAAGTGCCGGTATTGTTCTAGCGGATCCCTACTTACCAGCAGTATCCACTAACCACCGGTAACCACTTTTCAACTCTCCTGTTTCCACGCTCCCTAGCATCTTACAGTATCCACTCCGTGTCTTCATTACCTGGCTGGTTCCATCCAGCATCCAATCCATGTCTTCATTACCTGGCTGATTCCATTCAGCATCCACTCCGTGTTTCTACCATCTGCTGGTTCCATCCAGTATCTACAACAGTCTATTCAAGTTACCAGCTTCATCTAATACATCTACTGGCGTGTTCCTCGGCTACCTACACTACTACAGCCAGGCCTGGTAAGGTTATTCTTTCAATGGACTTTAACACCTGTTCCTCAACCTACCAGTGCTCTGTGATACCTTCCATGGTATAGTGATCCAGGAACTGTATAAATTGCCACTGTTCATTATCATCTGTGAATACTGTTGTTTCTACACGGAGTCTGTTAATAAAGCTTTTATTGACTTTTAAACCTGGTTGTCATGGTCACACCATCGGGTAATCCTTCTACACTTTCATGTCCAGGGGTCTGATTAAACCTCCCAAGTTTAATTTCATTTCAGCCCCTACAACTGAGGCTTCCTCCTGTCAACCTAAACCCTCAGTTGTGACAAAAAGCAGCAGAGAGATCAAGTAGAATAAGTATAGAGTAGTGTCCCTTAGATTTAGCAGCATGGAGGTCATTGCATACTTTTGTAAGGGCAGTTTCGGTGGAGTGGAGAGGACGGAAGCCAGACTGGTGTCACAACTGAGGGCTGATGACGGTGACTGGAAGCCTCAGTTGTAGGGGCTGACTGGTACCGGAATTTAGGAGGAGAGAGTGGACTCCTAGACATGCGCACAGTAGTAGTAATAGAAGCCCGAAGGCGTGACCATGACAACTGAAATAACTTTGAAGGTTTTTATTAAATAAAAGTCAAATAAGGTGCATTGAAATAATACTGTCACCAGGGATAAAGAACATACTGCTGGTTGAGACCAGTAATCCAAAATGAATAAAAGTTCTATATAAAGCTTGAGGACTCAGGTGAGGACTAACGTGATGATGAGGATGATTTGTGAAGCTGTAAATAATGTGAGTGTTCGTGAATAAACAGAAGATGAAGCTGAGGTTTGCAGGTAAATGGAAAATGAAGCTGGGGTTCGTTGGTAAATAAGAAATGCAGCTGGAGTTCGCTGATAAATAAGAAATGCAGCTGGGGTTCGCTGGTAAATAAGAAATGCAGCTGGGGTTCGCTGGTAAATAAGAAATGCAGCTGGGGATCGCTGGTAAATAGGAAACGCAGCTGGGGTTCGCTGGGAAATAGGAAATGCAGCTGGGGTTCGCTGGGGAATACAGAGTATACTCACTACTTAGCTCTGGATGCAGGAACACAGAGAAGCAGGCTGCTCCACAAGCTGGACACAGGAGAGCTGGAATGCACCGCAGGAGGAAACCACTGGAGAGTCAGGCTGAGCTGCAGAGAGAATCCACAGAGAACTACACTGGAGTAGCTGAAGGAAACAGAAGCACTGACAATCTTCTGGGTGTGGATCCAGGATATTTATACCCACAGCTTAGCAGGGATTGGTGGGCAATTAGGCTCCAGCACTGTCAGCACTGCGGATAGGAGGAACAATGTCATGTGATGAAGTCCAACATGGCTGCACCCATGAACACACACAGAAGGGGAACAAAGTACTTTAGCCATGTAACAATGGCGGCGAAGGCCGCAACAGCAGAGCTTCACGCGCCCAGACGCACACAGCGGCCACAGGAACGGCAGAGACACATGGAGGACGTGTATCCAGGAGAGATCCTCGGATGCGGCGGTGACGGCCGCGTCGGGGCTGAGAGTACCGCACTTCCGTGAGTACACATACCTGGGTGAATGCTAAGACCAGCGCTGCAGGCCACAACCAAGGTTAAAGCCAACCTCAGGAGGCACCTAACGGGCAGAAAATGGCGTCTCAGTACTCGGATCGTGTCAACTGGAATGGGTCAAGCAGTGAGTGTGAGGAAAGAAAGGAAGTTAGGCGTTTGTAGACAATACGCTCAAGGAGTTTGGAGGCAAAAGGGAGGAGAGAGATGGGTCAGTAGTTGGAGAGAGTGTTTGGATCAAGTGTAGTTTTTTTAAGAATAGGAGAGATGAGTGCATGCTTGAAGGCAGAGGGGACAGTGCCTGATGAGAGGGATAGATTGAGAAGGTGGGAAAGATGGGAACAAGCAGAAGGAGAGAGGTAGCGGAGGAGGCGGGAGGGGATAGGGTCAAGTGGGGAGGTGGTGAGGGACAGGAACGAATGAGGGCCATGACTTCCTCTCCAGATGCATGGGAGAAAGATGTCAGAGTAGGTGCGAGGGATGGGGAGGGTTGGTAAGGGATGGGAGAAAGCTGGTTACTGATGGACTGGTGTGATGTGATGTCCTGACGTATGGAGTCGATTTTGGATGTGAAGTAATTGGCAAAGTCAAGAGCAGAGAGTGAGGAAGGGAGACGAGGTGGAGGTGGGCAGAGGAGTGAGTTGAGAGTGGCAAAGAGGCACCGGGGGTTGGAAGACTGGGAGGAGATGAGGTTCTTGAATATTAATATTCTGATGCTTTCTCTTCCAAGCCTCATTATCAAGTTAAATGCATATGGATAATTATGGCTCCTACTACATATATATATATATATATATACATATATGTGTCTCATAATTATACTAAACAGCTCATAGCTTTTACAAGTTATTTTTCTCCATAAAAACACATATATATATATATACATATATAGTCAGCTGTACCCAATAAACCAAACTTAATCGCTTTGACATCTAGTGGTCACAAATCATTATGGCACCTCTGACATACATACAGACAGATATTTATCTTTATTCAAACAATGTAACTCCTCATAACCTAAATAAATAGAGTTCATTTCGTAGTATAACTAATTACCACCAACAAATTATAGATATTTATATAATCTTTTACCAATAGTGATTATATTGTCTTTTTTCTACCTTTTTCTTTATTATTTTATTTTATTATAACTTATCGTTTGAACCATAGACTTAGCCCGTGATAATTACCTACTATATACCATAAAATAAATGCTCTATACAGGGAGTTCCAATTACTTGGCAATATATCTTCACATATAGCCATCAATATCATATATTTCTATATTTATCTAAAGATACCAATCATTCTTATTATTATTATCATTGATTACCGTCAAAAGATCATATTTTCACAATTAGATATATTTTATAAATTTTATAAAGGATTTTACACATACTAGAATCCATTAAGTTCAACTGTATCGTTCAGTCCGTTGGGCACGAGAGTATCCATCCTGTGTATCCAGTATGCCTCTCTCCTGCACAACCGACTGAACCGATCCCCTCCCCTCACAGTACTCTTGATATGCTCCACTGCTATCATCGAACAATTATCAAAACTACAGTTCTGACAATGTGAAACATGGTTAGATAATGATAATAAGGTTCGTACCCAGCACCCTGCTCGTATGGATATCTGTTATGTCAGCAAGGTTGTAAAGGAGGTAAAACCCAAACCTCTAAAGATATACAGAAATGGAGATGTACAACCGCGCCTGAGTCAGTTATCTTAATAGATGCGTACACAAATAATTATCATGAAATGATGGATTACTAGTATAAATAATAACTGAAAAGATAACCTACACAATGTATTCTTATGGGATTTAAAACGTATTTTTAATCAGAAAAATAGTGTATTTGAAATTCACCTGATGCATACATATAGGAATATGATGCAAGGTGTAAAAGGGAAGGGGGGAAAGAAAAAAAAAGGGGGGGAGGGGGGGAGGGGGAAAGACGGGTTTTAAGAAAAAAGAAAATCAGTTTCTGCAGTGTTCAGGGGGAGAAAAACAGTAGCAGAAATGTCACTGTTTGGTAGGTTTGAAAGTGATATACACTGCAGTGATGAGTCTGTATTACACTCAGACCGGTGGCGTCCCACCTCTGTAGTGTTATGTCCTTCTGAATGTCTATGTGACCAGAGCCGATGAGGTGGTGCATCTGATAGTCCTATGGAGGTTCCGGAATGTGGGGTACCCCTGGTGGGCTGCTGGCAATGTGGGATATGACTAGGGCTGGTACTACGGTAGTTAGGACCCCGGACGCACCGCTTTCCCTTTGCGCCCTGATCAGCCGCGGTGTCGCTCTGACAAGCGCACCGTGGTTCTCTGGGCAGCTGGGATTTGGTCACCGTCTTGGAGAGAGAGAAGGAAAAATGCTTCTAGCCCTGTTCGGCTGTCCGCTTTGCCTTCTCCTCTCCTACGGGATCCCTTACCTTATTCCCTCAGCTCCGTCTGTCTTCTTCTTGCCCGCAGCCGGTATCTCTTCTCCTTGGCAACCTCTCTTCCTTCCGGGTCGGTCCGGTCACGTGACCGCAGTGGTTGTTCTCTCCGTATGCTGTCCCTTCGTTCGTTCGTCCTCTGTTGCCTCTCCTTCTCCACGGCTCTGTTTGTATCAGGAATCGTGTTTCTCTCACAGAGATCCTGCAGTCTTCCCAGGCAGTCTGCATGGGAAGACTGCAGGATCTCTGTGAGAGAAACACCGCTGCGGTCACGTGACCGGACCGACCCGGAAGGAAGAGAGGTTACCAAGGAGAAGAGATACCGGCTGCGGGCAAGAAGAGGACAGACGGAGCTGAGAGAATAAGGTAAGGGACCCCGTAGGAGAGGAGAAGGCAAAGCAGACAGCCGAACAGGGCTAGAAGCATTTTTCCTTCTCTCTCTCCAAGACGGTGACCACATCCCAGCTGCCCAGAGAACCACGGTGCGCTTGTCAGAGCGACACCGCGGCTGATCAGGGCGCAAGGGAAAGCGGTGCGTCCGGAGTCCTAACTACCGTAGTACCAGCCCTAGTCATATCCCACATTGCCAGCAGCCCACCAGGGGTACCCCACATTCCGGAACCTCCATAGGACTATCAGATGCACCACCTCATCGGCTCTGGTCACATAGACATTCAGAAGGACATAACACTACAGAGGTGGGACGCCACAGGTCTGAGTGTAATACAGACTCATCACTGCAGTGTATATCACTTTCAAACCTACCAAACAGTGACATTTCTGCTACTGTTTTAATCCCCCATATGCATTCAATATTTGAGGATACAAAGTGAAAATAAAGCTATATATTGAGTTTCACTAACAAGCCGATTGGAAGCTTTGACTGTTGTTGTTAAAAGACATATGCATTACATAGAATAGAGCCACAAACTGCAATGCAGGCAAGTAAAATAAAAACACCCTTACATGGGACTCAAACCAATGACAGTCTTACTATGACAGCAAAAGCACATCACCTTTCCAACTGAGCTAATCAGTTTGCACACAGATGCTGCATAAAACAATTAAGAGATTTAAGTAAATAAGCTACAATGTCCATGGTATTAAACATGATATATTTTATAGGGTGTCATAAGCAAGTCATTAGAATACTTTATTAATAAATTTGCAAGACATATGCATTCAATATTTGAGGAAACAAAGAGAAAATAAAGCTATCACGTTTCACTAATAAGTCCATTGGAAGACTTGACTATTGACGTTAAAAGACATATGCATTCATAGTACTGAGCCACAAACCACAATGCAGACTAGAAATATGTTGTGAGGGCTGCGCTAATACCTTATGTTTAAATGGTATCCGGACTCCAGGTCGACAGCACAAAGGTCGACACACCTTAGGTCGACGCCAATTGGTCAACACACCTTCGGTCGACATGGACAAAAGGTTGACATGGACAAAAGGTCGACAGGAACAAGGTCGACATGGAAAAAGGTCGACATGAGTTTTTCACGATTTTTTTCTTTTTTTGAACCTTTTCATACTTAACGTTCCACGTGGACTACGATTGGAACGGTAAAGTGTGCCGAGCAAAGCGGTAGCGGAGCGAAGGCACCATGCCCGAAGCATGGCGAGCGAAGCGAGCCATGCGAGGGGACGCGGTGCACTAATTGGGGTTCCCGGTCACTCTACGAAGAAAACGACACCAAAAAAACATAAAAAACTCATGTCGACCTTTTTCCATGTCGACCTTGTTCCTGTCGAACTTTTGTCCATGTCGACATAAGGTGTGTCGACCAATTGACGTCGACCTAAGGTGTGTCGACCTTTGTGCTGTCGACCCTCAGTCCCAGACCCGTTTAAATAGCAGCTAAGAAGGATAAGGGATTCCACTGGTCCTATTAGATATGTATAGATTGGTTACTCCCAGCGCTTTGATTTAAACATATAAAAGTAAAAATAATAAGGAATATATATATAAAACGACTAAAAGAATCAAATAGATTAAAAATATATATAGATTTATTACTTGTTGAAAATCGAAAACTATTGCACAGAAAAAAGGTTTAAAAAAATGGTATCAGAAATGTATCGCTATAAAAGATCTGTATATGGAGTAAAATGAGAGTTCATGCATGCAATATTAAAAAATATATTGAATAAAAAAAGAGAGAACACGCGGTTTTATGCTGGGTGTATGTGTGTTCCTAATACCGGTATACTCACACAATAGACACTTGACGACACATATAAGGAAAAGGTTAACAGACAGATATGAAAGCACTCAATAGACACGCTTTTGCGGTTTACTCTATTAAGAGAAGTCCATTTCAAAGAAGCTGCTCAACTTCTAATGGCTACTGTGTTGCTGTAATATAGGTTGTTACTTGTATCAAGTTCTCAGAGTCTGAAAAGTATCTCCAGTCAGGGAGTATAGTTGATGAATGGTGAGGCAGTAGTAGTTAATCAGGATAAATCCGCAATGCACTCAGGTTGCTCTTCCTGATGCAAGACGGGATGCTTGTTTAAGTCCCCTGCAGGTGAATTGAAGCGGGTGTCTGCCGGCAGACAGAAGATGTAGCAGCGGAGGTCAGCGTTTCTGAGGCTTGAATCCAATCCGCAGCTCGGCAATCAACGTGTTTCGCCTGTTTACACAGGCTTCGTCAGGATGCCTGATCTTTCAAAACCCCGTCTTCTTATTCCGTTCTGTGCCCTTACTTGCAGTCAGGCCGTCTCGTCACTTCCGCCCTCACTGTGCGCTATGCCGGCGCAATCTCTAATGGAGTTCTTTACATATAATGTTTAAGCAGGAAGTGTTCATCTCATATAGTTACAATTATACAGCTATACAGCTCATTTGGTCTTCTTATCCAATCTCAATTTGGATGCGTGCCATAATTTGTATACGCATAATAATAAAGATGAAAAAAGTAAATAAAAAAATTATAAAAATATTATAATAATAGTGGAAAAAGTAAAAAATATGAAAAGTAGAAAAAATAGGAGGAGATAGAGAGGAAATATAGAGAATAGTAATTTAAAATATGGAATAGAATTTTTTTCCCCTTTTTTTATTATTATTAAGTCTCTATCAATAGCTATAGCGACATATAAATATAGAAATGAGACAGATAGGAAAGTCAACATAAAACATATAAGACATAAGACATATCTTGAATATCATAATTGTAAGCTCTATGTATAGTGTTTATATAAATTAGTGCAATTGATATTCCTCCTTTTTTTTGTTGCTAGAAGAAGGGGTATTGATGTCGTATGATCTGTGATACCTAAATCAAGGCTCATACCTTACTAGATCCAGTATTTATATCCACAGATTTGTATAGTATCACACGTACATTTGCATATAGACCCATCTCAATGTGTATATGCAAATATACAGATGTGTTAGTGTATATGCTTACTAGTTTCTATCCAATTTTCTATCTAGCGTTTACACATATGCTGGAAGTTTTACCTATATGAATTTAGTTGAAAGTAATTGTCGTGCCTCTAGACAATAATACAGTGTGTTTGTAAATTTTACAAAAAGAGATTCATGTATCCATCCTGGTGCTAACTACATGGAGGATCCAGGTATGGGGAAGGGGAGTGTGAGTAAGATTTAATGTAAAAAAAATATTTTAAGAAGAGTATAGAAGAGGGTGAGGCTAAGAATTATGTACCAAAATATTGAATTGAATTTTCCTGTATATGATTACAAGCACTAAATATTCATTTCTTGAGGAATGGATGTAGCTCAAGTCTACGTTTAATCCCTTTGGGGTAAGGGTCTCCAACTCAAAAATCAGCCTTGTTTCTTCTCTCAGAAGGTCAGAGTCCCAGTCCCCTCCTCTCCATGGTTTTTTGATATATTTGAGACCTACAAATTCTATAGTTGATGGATCACTTCTATGCATGAGATTAAAGTGCCTGGGAATACTATGATTCTCTTTCTTGTTCTTGATGTTCAGTAAATGCTCATTTATTCTTATACTGAGTTTGCGGGCGGTCTTTCCTATATACTGTAGACCGCAAGGACAAGTGAGGAGATAGATTACTCCTACTGAATTGCATGTGATATTTTCCTTTATTTTGAACTCCTTTTTTGTGGATTTTGACACTATGCTCCTAATGGGTTTTGTAGTTTTGCTGTTAGTCTTCTTGCATGCTGAACAGTTGTTGCATTTGTAAAAACCTGATGTCTTATTCCCGAGTATCGTAGTCCTCTATTCTGAGATGGCTTCTTATTAGGCTATTCTGAATTGTGGGCGCCCGTCTATATATAATTTTGGGTCGTGGAGGCAAAAGGGTTTTAAGTTCATCATCATTCATGAGGATACAACCTCTTCTATACTCTTCTTAAAATAATTTTTTTAAATTAAATCTTACTCACACTCCCCTTCCCCATACCTGGATCCTCCATGTAGTTAGCACCAGGATGGATACATGAATCTCTTTTTGTAAAATTTACAATCAGAATCAGAATCAGCTTAATTGGACAGGTATACTTACGTATACTAGGAATTTGTTTTCGGTTTGCTATACAACAGCCAAGTAGGTAACAGGTAAGCAGGTGTGTGTGTGTGTGTGTGTGTGTGTGTGTGTGTGTGTGTGTGTGTGGGGGGGGGCAAGTAAAGTTACACAGATAGGTATACCGTAGGGACACAAGTGAGTTACATGTACGTCTAGTCAGTCAATGTTCAGGAGTTCAGCAGGCGGACAGCTTGGGAAAGAAACTTTTGAGGCTTCTGGTGGATCTGGCGGGGACAGCCCTGTAACGCCCGCCTGAAGGAAGCAAGTTAAACATGCTGTGGCCGGGGTGTAGCTGGTCTTTTACTATCTTCATTGCCCGCTTTTTAGCTCTGGACAAGTACAGGTCCTGGACTGAGGGAAGGTCGGCCCCGATGATCTTCTCTGCGGTTCTGACCACCTTTTGGAGCCTGCATATGTCCCTCGCGCTGGCGGAGCTGTACCATACGAGTATCGAGGAGCACAGTACCGACTCCACAATCGCGGAGTAGAAGAGGAGCAGGAGCTTCTGTGGGATGTTGAACTTCCTTAGTTGCCTGAGGAAGAACAACCTCTGCTGTGCTTTCCCAACAGTGGCGTCAGTGTTGGACCCCCATTTAAGGTCCCTGGAGATTGTGGTCCCTAGAAACTTGAAGGAGTCCACTAGCGATACCACACTGTCAGCAATCGTTAGCGGAGGTGCACTAGATGACACACTATATTATGGTCTAGAGGCACGACAATTACTTTCAACTAAATTCATATAGGTAAAACTTCCAGCATATGTGTAAACACTAGATAGAAAATTGGATAGAAACTAGTAAGCATATACACTAACACATCTGTATATTTGCATATACACATTGAGATGGGTCTATATGCAAATGTACGTGTGACACTATACAAATCTGTGGATATAAATACTGGATCTAGTAAGGTATGAGCCTTGATCTAGGTATCACAGATCATACGACATCAATACCCCTTCTAATAACAAAAAAAGGAGGAATATCAATTGCACTAATTTATATAAACACTATACATAGAGCTTACAATTATGATATTCAAGATATGTCTTATGTCTTATATATTTTAGGTTGACTTTCCTATCTGTCTCATTTCTATATTTATATGTCGCTATAGCTATTGATAAAGAGACTTAATAATAATAAAAAAGGGGAAAAAAATTCTATTCCATATTTTAAATTACTATTCTCTATATTTCCTCTCTATCTCCTCCTATTTTTTCTACTTTTCATATTTGCAGGGGACTTAAACAAGCATCCCGTCTTGCATCAGGAAGAGCAACCTAGAGCGGTGAGTGCATTGCGGATTTATCCTGATTAACTACTACTGCCTCACCATTCATCAACTATACTCCCTGACTGGAGATACTTTTCAGACTCTGAGAACTTGATACAAGTAACAACCTATATTACAGCAACACAGTAGCCATTAGAAGTTGAGCAGTTTCTTTGAAATGGACTTCTCTTAATAGAGTAAACCGCAAAAGCGTGTCTATTGAGTGCTTTCATATCTGTCTGTTAACCTTTTCCTTATATGTGTCGTCAAGTGTCTATTGTGTGAGTATACCGGTATTAGGAACACACATACACCCAGTATAAAACCGCGTGTACTCTCTTTTTTATTCAATATATTTTTTAATATTGCATGCATGAACTCTCATTTTACTCCATATACAGATCTTTTATAGAGATACATTTCTGATACCATTTTTTTGAAACCTTTTTTCTGTGCAATAGTTTTCGATTTTCAACAAGTAAATAAATCTATATATATTTTTAAACTCTATATGATTCTTTTTGTCATTTTATATATATATTCCTTATTATTTTTACTTTTATATGTTTAAATCAAAGCGCTGGGAGTAACACAATGCAGACTAGTAAAAATAAAAACAGGTTTACATGGGTTTCAAACAAATGACAGTCTTGCTTTGATAGCGCAATCCCACAACCTTACCAACTATGCTAACCAGTCTGCATTCAAAAGTCAGACAAATTATCAAATATTTAAGAAATAATCCACAATGTCCAAGGTACTAAACATGATATATTCTATGGGGTGTCAAAAGCAAGTCATTAGAATACTTTACTACTAAAGTTATACGACATATGCATTCAATATTTGAGGAAACAAAGAGAAAATAAGCTATCTATTGAGTTTAAATTACAAGCCCATTGGAAGCTTTGACTGTTGTTGTTAAAAGACATGCAATACATAGTATAGAGCCACAAACCACAATGCAGACTAGTAAAATGAAAACACCCTTATATGGAATTCAAGCCAATGACGGTCTTACTTTGACAGCACAAGCTCAGCACCTTACCAACTGAGCTAACCAGTTTGCACGTAGAAGTTGTATAAAACTTATCAGAGATTTAAGTAAATAAGCTGCAATGTCCATGGTACTAAACATGATATATTTTATGGGGTGTCATAAGAAAGTCATTAGAATACTTCATTACAGAATGTATAAGACATATGCATACAATATTTGAGGAAACAGAGAAAATAAAGCTATATATTAAGTTTCACTAATAAGTCCATTGGAAGACTTGACAATTGATGTTAAAAGACATATGCATTCATAGTATAGAGCCACAAACCACAATGCAGACAATTAAAATAAAACCATTCTTGCATGGAATTCCAACCAATGAAAGTCTTACTTTGACAATGCAAGCCCAGCACCTTACCCACTGAGCTAACCCATCTGCACATAGATGTCAGCTAAAATGAATCAGAGATTTAGTAAATAAGATACAATGTCCAAGGTTCTAAACATGATATATTCTATGGGGTGTCATAAGCAAGTCTTTAGAATACTTTACTACTAAAGTTATAAGACATATGCATTCAATATTTGAGTAAACAAAGAGAAAATGAAGCTATCTATTGGGTTTCACTAAAAAGTCCATTGGAAGACTTGAATATTGTTGTTAAAAGACATAAGCATTCATATTATAGAGCCACAAACCACACCAGTAAAATAAAAACATGATAACATGGGATTCGAACCAATGACAGTCTTAATTTTATAGTGCAAACCCAACAGCTTACTAACTGTGCTAACCACACTGTGCATACCAGACACACAATTTATCAGAGATTTAAGTGAATAAGCTACAGTGTCCAAGGTACTAAACATAATATATTCTATGGGGTGTCATAAGCAAGTCATTAGAATACTTTCCTACTAAATTTATAAGACATAAGCATTCAATATTTGAGTAAACAAAGAGAAAATGAAGCTATCTATTGGGTTTCACTAAAAAGTCCATTGTAAGACTTGACTATTGTTGTTAAAAGACATAAGCATTCATATTATAGAGCCACAAACCACACTAGTAAAATAAAAACAGGATAACATGGGATTCGATCCAATGACAGTCTTAATTTTATAGAGCAAACCCAACAGCTTACTAACTGTGCTAACCAGACTGTGCATACCAGACACACAATTTATCAGAGATTTAAGTGAATAAGCTACAGTGTCCAAGGTACTAAACATAATATATTCTATGGGGTGTCATAAGCAAGTCATTAGAATACTTTCCTACTAAATTTATAAGACATAAGCATTCAATAAATGAGTAAACAAAGAGAAAATAAAGCTATCTATTGGGTTTCACTAAAAAGTCAATTGGAAGACTTGACTATTGTTGTTAAAAGACATAGGCATTCATATTATAGAGCCACAAACCACACTAGTAAAATAAAAACATGATAACATGTGACTCGAACCAATGACAGTCTTAATTTAATAGTGCAATCCCAACACCTTACTAACTGTGCTAACCAGACTGTGCATACCAGACACACAATTTATCAGAGATTTAAGTGAATAAGCTACAGTGTCCAAGGTACTAAACATAATATATTATATGGGGTGTCATAAGCAAGTCATTAGAATACTTTCCTACTTAATTTATAAGACATACGCATTCAATAATTGAGTAAACAAAGAGAAAATAAAGCTATCTATTGGGTTTCACAAAAAGTCCATTGGAAGACTTGACTATTGTTGTTAAAAGACATAGGCATTCATATTATAGAGCCACAAACCACACTAGTAAAATAAAAATATGATAACATGGGATTTGAACCAATTACAGTCTTAATTTGATAGTGCAAACCCAACACCTTACTAACTGTGCTAACCAGACTGTGCATACCAGACACACAATTTATCAGAGATTTAAGTGAATAAGCTACAGTGTCCAAGGTACTAAACATAATATATTCTATGGGGTGTCATAAGCAAGTCATTAGAATACTTTCCTACTAAATTTATAAGACATAAGCATTCAATAATTGAATAAACAAAGAGAAAATAAAGCTATCTATTGGGTTTCACTAAAAAGTAAATTGGAAGACTTGACTATTGTTGTTAAAAGACATAGGCATTCATATTATAGAGCCACAAACCACATCAGTAAAATAAAAACATGATAACATGGGATTCGAACCAATGACAGTCTTCATTTTATAGTGCAAACCCAATAGCTTACTAACTGTGCTAACCAGACTGTGCATACCAGACACACAATTTATCAGAGATTTAAGTGAATAAGCTACAGTGTCCAAGGTACTAAACATAATATATTCTATGGTGTGTCATAAGCAAGTCATTAGAATACTTTCCTACTAAATTTATAAGACATAAGCATTCAATATTTGAGTAAACAAAGAGAAAATAAAGCTATTTATTGGGTTTCACTAAAAAGTCCATTGGAAGACTTGAATATTGTTGTTAAAAGACATAGGCATTCATCTTATAGAGCCACAAACCACACTAGTAAAATAAAAACATGATAACATGGGATTCGAACCAACTACCGTCTTAATTTGATAGTGCAAACCCAACACCTTACTAACTGTGCTAACCAGACTGTGCATACCAGCCCCACAATTTATCAGAGATTTAAGTGAATAAGCTACAGTGTCCAAGGTACTAAACATAATATATTCTATGGGGTGTCATAAGCAAGTCATTAGAATACTTTCCTACTAAATTTATAAGACATAAACATTCAATATTTGAGTAAACAAAGAGAAAATAAAGCTATCTATTGGGTTTCACTAAAAAGTCCATTGGAAGACTTGACTATTGTTGTTAAAAGACATAGGATTTCATATTATAGAGCCACAAACCACACTAGTAAAATAAAAACACAATAACATGGGATTCGAACCAATGACAGTCTTAATTTGATAGTGCAAACCCAACACCTTACTAACTGTGCTAACCAGACTGTGCATACCAGACACACAATTTATCAGAGATTTAAGTGAATAAGCTACAGTGTCCAAGGTACTAAACATAATATATTCTATGGGGTGTCATAAGCAAGTCATTAGAATACTTTCCTACTAAATTTATAAGACATAAGCATTCAATATTTGAGTAAACAAAGAGAAAATGAAGCTATCTATTGGGTTTCACTAAAAAGTTCATTGGAAGACTTGACTATTGTTGTTAAAAGACATAAGCATTCATATTATAGAGCCACAAACCACACTAGTAAAATAAAAACATGATAACATGGGATTCGGACCAATGACAGTCTTAATTTTATAGAGCAAACCCAACAGCTTACTAACTGTGCTAACCAGACTGTGCATACCAGACACACAATTTATCAGAGATTTAAGTGAATAAGCTACAGTGTCCAAGGTACTAAACATAATATATTCTATGGGGTGTCATAAGCAAGTCATTAGAATACTTTCCTACTAAATTTATAAGACATAAGCATTCAATAATTGAGTAAACAAAGAGAAAATAAAGCTATCTATTGGGTTTCACTAAAAAGTCAATTGGAAGACTTGACTATTGTTGTTAAAAGACATAGGCATTCATATTATAGAGCCACAACCCACACTAGTAAAATAAAAACATGATAACATGGGACTCGAACCAATGACAGTCTTAATTTGATAGTGCAACCCCAACACCTTACTAACTGTGCTAACCAGACTGTGCATACCAGACACACAATTTATCAGAGATTTAAGTGAATAAGCTACAGTGTCCAAGGTACTAAACATAATATATTATATGGGGTGTCATAAGCAAGTCATTAGAATACTTTCCTACTAAATTTATAAGACATAAGCATTCAATAATTGAGTAAACAAAGGGAAAATAAAGCTATCTTTTGGGTTTCACTAAAAAGTCCATTGGAAGACTTGAATATTGTTGTTAAAAGACATAGGCATTCATATTATAGAGACACACACCACACTAGTAAAATAAAAACATGATAACTTGGGATTCGAACAAAATGACAGTCTTAATTTGATAGTGCAAACCCAACACCTTACTAACTGTGCTAACCAGACTGTACATACCAGACACACAATTTATCAGAGATTTAAGTGAATAAGCTACAGTGTCCAAGGTACTAAACATAATATATTCTATGGGGTGTCATAAGCAAGTCATTAGAATACTTTCCTACTTAATTTATAAGACATACGCATTCAATAATTGAGTAAACAAAGAGAAAATAAAGCTATCTATTGGGTTTCACTAAAAAGTCCATTGGAAGACTTGACTATTGTTGTTAAAAGACATAGGCATTCATATTATAGAGCCACAAACCACACTAGTAAAATAAAAATATGATAACATGGGATTCGAACCAATTACAGTCTTAATTTGATAGTGCAAACCCAACACCGTACTAACTGTGCTAACCAGACTGTGCATACCAGACACACAATTTATCAGAGATTTAAGTGAATAAGCTACAGTGTCCAAGGTACTAAACATAATATATTCTATGGGGTGTCATAAGCAAGTCATTAGAATACTTTCCTACTAAATTTATAAGACATAAGCATTCAATAATTGAGTAAACAAAGAGAAAATAAAGCTATCTATTGGGTTTCACTAAAAAGTCCATTGGAAGACTTGACTATTGTTGTTAAAAGACATAGGCATTCATATTATAGAGCCACAAACCACATCAGTAAAATAAAAACATGATAACATGGGATTCGAACCAATGACAGTCTTCATTTTATAGTGCAAACCCAATAGCTTACTAACTGTGCTAACCAGACACACAATTTATCAGAGATTTAAGTGAATAAGCTACAGTGTCCAAGGTACTAAACATAATATATTCTATGGTGTGTCATAAGCAAGTCATTAGAATACTTTCCTACTAAATTTATAAGACATAAGCATTCAATATTTGAGTAAACAAAGAGAAAATAAAGCTATTTATTGGGTTTCACTAAAAAGTCCATTGGAAGACTTGAATATTGTTGTTAAAAGACATAGGCATTCATCTTATAGAGCCACAAACCACACTAGTAAAATAAAAACATGATAACATGGGATTCGAACCAATTACCGTCTTAATTTGATAGTGCAAACCCAACACCTTACTAACTGTGCTAACCAGACTGTGCATATCAGCCCCACAATTTATCAGAGATTTAAGTGAATAACCTACAGTGTCCAAGGTACTAAACATAATATATTCTATGGGGTGTCATAAGCAAGTCATTAGAATACTTTCCTACTAAATTTATAAGACATAAACATTCAATATTTGAGTAAACAAAGAGAAAATAAAGCTATCTATTGGGTTTCACTAAAAAGTCCATTGGAAGACTTGACTATTGTTGTTAAAAGACATAGGATTTCATATTATAGAGCCACAAACCACACTAGTAAAATAAAAACACGATAACATGGGATTCGAACCAATGACAGTCTTAATTTGATAGTGCAAACCCAACACCTTACTAACTGTGCTAACCAGACTGTGCATACCAGACACACAATTTATCAGAGATTTAAGTGAATAAGCTACAGTGTCCAAGGTACTAAACATAATATATTCTATGGGGTGTCATAAGCAAGTCATTAGAATACTTTCCTACTAAATTTATAAGACATACGCATTCAATAATTGAGTAAACAAAGAGAAAATAAAGCTATCTATTGGGTTTCACTAAAAAGTCCATTGGAAGACTTGACTATTGTTGTTAAAAGACATAGGCATTCATATTATAGAGCCACAAACCACACCAGTAAAATAAAAACATGATAACATGGGATTCAAACCAATGACAGTCTTAATTTTATAGTGCAAACCCAATAGCTTACTATCTGTGCTAACCAGACTGTGCATACCAGACACACAATTTATCAGAGATTTAAGTGAATAAGCTACAGTGTCCAAGGTACTAAACATAATATATTCTATGGGGTGTCATAAGCAAGTCATTAGAATACTTTCCTACTAAATTTATAAGACATAAGCATTCAATATTTGAGTAAACAAAGAGAAAATAAAGCTATCTATTGGGTTTCACTAAAAAGTCCATTGGAAGACTTGAATATTGTTGTTAAAAGACATAGGCATTCATCTTATAGAGCCACAAACCACACTAGTAAAATAAAAACATGATAACAAGGGATTCGAACCAATTACAGTCTTAATTTGATAGTGCAAACCCAACACCTTACTAACTGTGCTAACCAGACTGTGCATACCAGACACACAATTTATCAGAGATTTAAGTGAATAAGCTACAGTGTCCAAGGTACTAAACATAATATATTCTATGGGGTGTCATAAGCAAGTCATTATAATACTTTCCTACTTAATTTATAAGACATACGCATTCAATAATTGAGTAAACAAAGAGAAAATAAAGCTATCTATTGGGTTTCACTAAAAAGTCCATTGGAAGACTTGACTATTGTTGTTAAAAGACATAGGCATTCATATTATAGAGCCACAAACCACACTAGTAAAATAAAAATATGATAACATGGGATTCGAACCAATTACAGTCTTAATTTGATAGTGCAAACCCAACACCTTACTAACTGTGCTAACCAGACTGTGCATACCAGACACACAATTTATCAGAGATTTAAGTGAATAAGCTACAGTGTCCAAGGTACTAAACATAATATATTCTATGGGGTGTCATAAGCAAGTCATTAGAATACTTTCCTACTAAATTTATAAGACATAAGCATTCAATAATTGAGTAAACAAAGAGAAAATAAAGCTATCTATTGGGTTTCACTAAAAAGTCAATTGGAAGACTTGACTATTGTTGTTAAAAGACATAGGCATTCATATTATAGAGCCACAAACCACATCAGTAAAATAAAAACATGATAACATGGGATTCGAACCAATGACAGTCTTCATTTTATAGTGCAAACCCAATAGCTTACTAACTGTGCTAACCAGACTGTGCATACCAGACACACAATTTATCAGAGATTTAAGTGAATAAGCTACAGTGTCCAAGGTACTAAACATAATATATTCTATAGTGTGTCATAAGCAAGTCATTAGAATACTTTCCTACTAAATTTATAAGACATAAGCATTCAATATTTGAGTAAACAAAGAGAAAATAAAGCTATTTATTGGGTTTCACTAAAAAGTCCATTGGAAGACTTGAATATTGTTGTTAAAAGACATAGGCATTCATCTTATAGAGCCACAAACCACACTAGTAAAATAAAAACATGATAACATGGGATTCGAACCAACTACCATCTTAATTTGATAGTGCAAACCCAACACCTTACTAACTGTGCTAACCAGACTGTGCATACCAGCCCCACAATTTATCAGAGATTTAAGTGAATAAGCTACAGTGTCCAAGGTACTAAACATAATATATTCTATGGGGTGTCATAAGCAAGTCATTAGAATACTTTCCTACTAAATTTATAAGACATAAACATTCAATATTTGAGTAAACAAAGAGAAAATAAAGCTATCTATTGGGTTTCACTAAAAAGTCCATTGGAAGACTTGACTATTGTTGTTAAAAGACATAGGATTTAATATTATAGAGCCACAAACCACACTAGTAAAATAAAAACACGATAACATGGGATTCGAACCAATGACAGTCTTAATTTGATAGTGCAAACCCAACACCTTACTAACTGTGCTAACCAGACTGTGCATACCAGACACACAATTTATCAGAGATTTAAGTGAATAAGCTACAGTGTCCAAGGTACTAAACATAATATATTCTATGGGGTGTCATAAGCAAGTCATTAGAATACTTTCCTACTAAATTTATAAGACATAAGCATTCAATATTTGAGTAAACAAAGAGAAAATGAAGCTATCTATTGGGTTTCACTAAAAAGTTCATTGGAAGACTTGACTATTGTTGTTAAAAGACATAAGCATTCATATTATAGAGCCACAAACCACACTAGTAAAATAAAAACATGATAACATGGGATTCAAACCAATGACAGTCTTAATTTTATAGAGCAAACCCAACAGCTTACTAACTGTGCTAACCAGACTGTGCATACCAGACACACAATTTATCAGAGATTTAAGTGAATAAGCTACAGTGTCCAAGGTACTAAACATAATATATTCTATGGGGTGTCATAAGCAAGTCATTAGAATACTTTCCTACTAAATTTATAAGACATAAGCATTCAATAAATGAGTAAACAAAGAGAAAATAAAGCTATCTATTGGGTTTCACTAAAAAGTCAATTGGAAGACTTGACTATTGTTGTTAAAAGACATAGGCATTCATATTATAGAGCCACAAACCACACTAGTAAAATAAAAACATGATAACATGGGACTCGAACCAATGACAGTCTTAATTTGATAGTGCAACCCCAACACCTTACTAACTGTGCTAACCAGACTGTGCATACCAGACACACAATTTATCAGAGATTTAAGTGAATAAGCTACAGTGTCCAAGGTACTAAACATAATATATTATATGGGGTGTCATAAGCAAGTCATTAGAATACTTTCCTACTAAATTAATAAGACATAAGCATTCAATAATTGAGTAAACAAAGGGAAAATAAAGCTATCTTTTGGGTTTCACTAAAAAGTCCATTGGAAGACTTGAATATTGTTGTTAAAAGACATAGGCATTCATATTATAGAGACACAAACCACACTAGTAAAATAAAAACATGATAACTTGGGATTCGAACAAAATGACAGTCTTAATTTGATAGTGCAAACCCAACACCTTACTAACTGTGCTAACCAGACTGTACATACCAGACACACAATTTATCAGAGATTTAAGTGAATAAGCTACAGTGTCCAAGGTACTAAACATAATATATTCTATGGGGTGTCATAAGCAAGTCATTAGAATACTTTCCTACTTAATTTATAAGACATACGCATTCAATAATTGAGTAAACAAAGAGAAAATAAAGCTATCTATTGGGTTTCACTAAAAAGTCCATTGGAAGACTTGACTATTGTTGTTAAAAGACATAGGCATTCATATTATAGAGCCACAAACCACACTAGTAAAATAAAAATATGATAACATGGGATTCGAACCAATTACAGTCTTAATTTGATAGTGCAAACCCAACACCTTACTAACTGTGCTAACCAGACTGTGCATACCAGACACACAATTTATCAGAGATTTAAGTGAATAAGCTACAGTGTCCAAGGTACTAAACATAATATATTCTATGGGGTGTCATAAGCAAGTCATTAGAATACTTTCCTACTAAATTTATAAGACATAAGCATTCAATAATTGAGTAAACAAAGAGAAAATAAAGCTATCTATTGGGTTTCACTAAAAAGTCCATTGGAAGACTTGACTATTGTTGTTAAAAGACATAGGCATTCATATTATAGAGCCACAAACCACATCAGTAAAATAAAAACATGATAACATGGGATTCGAACCAATGACAGTCTTCATTTTATAGTGCAAACCCAATAGCTTACTAACTGTGCTAACCAGACTGTGCATACCAGACACACAATTTATCAGAGATTTAAGTGAATAAGCTACAGTGTCCAAGGTACTAAACATAATATATTCTATGGTGTGTCATAAGCAAGTCATTAGAATACTTTCCTACTAAATTTATAAGACATAAGCATTCAATATTTGAGTAAACAAAGAGAAAATAAAGCTATTTATTGGGTTTCACTAAAAAGTCCATTGGAAGACTTGAATATTGTTGTTAAAAGACATAGGCATTCATCTTATAGAGCCACAAACCACACTAGTAAAATAAAAACATGATAACATGGGATTCGAACCAACTACCGTCTTAATTTGATAGTGCAAACACAACACCTTACTAACTGTGCTAACCAGACTGTGCATACCAGCCCCACAATTTATCAGAGATTTAAGTGAATAAGCTACAGTGTCCAAGGTACTAAACATAATATATTCTATGGGGTGTCATAAGCAAGTCATTAGAATACTTTCCTACTAAATTTATAAGACATAAACATTCAATATTTGAGTAAACAAAGAGAAAACAAAGCTATCTATTGGGTTTCACTAAAAAGTCCATTGGAAGACTTGACTATTGTTGTTAAAAGACATAGGATTTCATATTATAGAGCCACAAACCACACTAGTAAAATAAAAACACGATAACATGGGATTCGAACCAATGACGGTCTTAATTTGATAGTGCAAACCCAACACCTTACTAACTGTGCTAACCAGACTGTGTATACCAAACACACTATTTATCAGAGATTTAAGTGAATAAGCTACAGTGTCCAAGGTACTAAACATAATATATTCTATGGGGTGTCATAAGCAAGTCATTAGAATACTTTCCTACTAAATTTATAAGACATAAGCATTCAATATTTGAGTAAACAAAGAGAAAATGAAGCTATCTATTGGGTTTCACTAAAAAGTTCATTGGAAGACTTGACTATTGTTGTTAAAAGACATAAGCATTCATATTATAGAGCCACAAACCACACTAGTAAAATAAAAACATGATAACATGGGACTCGAACCAATGACAGTCTTAATTTGATAGTGCAACCCCAACACCTTACTAACTGTGCTAACCAGACTGTGCATACCAGACAAACAATTTATCAGAGATTTAAGTGAATAAGCTACAGTGTCCAAGGTACTAAACATAATATATTATATGGGGTGTCATAAGCAAGTCATTAGAATACTTTCCTACTAAATTTATAAGACATAAGCATTCAATAATTGAGTAAACAAAGGGAAAATAAAGCTATCTTTTGGGTTTCACTAAAAAGTCCATTGGAAGACTTGAATATTGTTGTTAAAAGACATAGGCATTCATATTATAGAGACACAAACCACACTAGTAAAATAAAAACATGATAACTTGGGATTCGAACAAAATGACAGTCTTAATTTGATAGTGCAAACCCAACACCTTACTAACTGTGCTAACCAGACTGTACATACCAGACACGCAATTTATCAGAGATTTAAGTGAATAAGCTACAGTGTCCAAGGTACTAAACATAATATATTCTATGGGGTGTCATAAGCAAGTCATTAGAATACTTTCCTACTTAATTTATAAGACATACGCATTCAATAATTGAGTAAACAAAGAGAAAATAAAGCTATCTATTGGGTTTCACTAAAAATTCCATTGGAAGACTTGACTATTGTTGTTAAAAGACATAGGCATTCATATTATAGAGCCACAAACCACACCAGTAAAATAAAAACATGATAACATGGGATTCAAACCAATGACAGTCTTAATTTTATAGTGCAAACCCAATAGCTTACTAACTGCTAACCAGACTGTGCATACCAGACACACAATTTATCAGAGATTTAAGTGAATAAGCTACAGTGTCCAAGGTACTAAACATAATATATTCTATGGGGCGTCATAAGCAAGTCATTAGAATACTTTCCTACTAAATTTATAAGACATAAGCATTCAATATTTGAGTAAACAAAGAGAAAATGAAGCTATTTATTGGGTTTCACTAAAAAGTCCATTGGAAGACTTGAATATTGTTGTTAAAAGACATAGGCATTCATCTTATAGAGCCACAAACCACACTAGTAAAATAAAAACATGATAACATGGGATTCGAACCAACTACCGTCTTAATTTGATAGTGCAAACCCAACACCTTACTAACTGTGCTAACCAGACTGTGCATACCAGCCCCACAATTTATCAGAGATTTAAGTGAATAAGCTACAGTGTCCAAGGTACTAAACATAATATATTCTATGGGGTGTCATAAGCAAGTCATTAGAATACTTTCCTACTAAATTTATAAGACATAAACATTCAATATTTGAGTAAACAAAGAGAAAATAAAGCTATCTATTGGGTTTCACTAAAAAGTCCATTGGAAGACTTGACTATTGTTGTTAAAAGACATAGGATTTCATATTATAGAGCCACAAACCACACTAGTAAAATAAAAACACAATAACATGGGATTCGAACCAATGACAGTCTTAATTTGATAGTGCAAACCCAACACCTTACTAACTGTGCTAACCAGACTGTGCATACCAGACACACAATTTATCAGAGATTTAAGTGAATAAGCTACAGTGTCCAAGGTACTAAACATAATATATTCTATGGGGTGTCATAAGCAAGTCATTAGAATACTTTCCTACTAAATTTATAAGACATAAGCATTCAATATTTGAGTAAACAAAGAGAAAATGAAGCTATCTATTGGGTTTCACTAAAAAGTTCATTGGAAGACTTGACTATTGTTGTTAAAAGACATAAGCATTCATATTATAGAGCCACAAACCACACTAGTAAAATAAAAACATGATAACATGGGATTCGGACCAATGACAGTCTTAATTTTATAGAGCAAACCCAACAGCTTACTAACTGTGCTAACCAGACTGTGCATACCAGACACACAATTTATCAGAGATTTAAGTGAATAAGCTACAGTGTCCAAGGTACTAAACATAATATATTCTATGGGGTGTCATAAGCAAGTCATTAGAATACTTTCCTACTAAATTTATAAGACATAAGCATTCAATAATTGAGTAAACAAAGAGAAAATAAAGCTATCTATTGGGTTTCACTAAAAAGTCAATTGGAAGACTTGACTATTGTTGTTAAAAGACATAGGCATTCATATTATAGAGCCACAACCCACACTAGTAAAATAAAAACATGATAACATGGGACTCGAACCAATGACAGTCTTAATTTGATAGTGCAACCCCAACACCTTACTAACTGTGCTAACCAGACTGTGCATACCAGACACACAATTTATCAGAGATTTAAGTGAATAAGCTACAGTGTCCAAGGTACTAAACATAATATATTATATGGGGTGTCATAAGCAAGTCATTAGAATACTTTCCTACTAAATTTATAAGACATAAGCATTCAATAATTGAGTAAACAAAGGGAAAATAAAGCTATCTTTTGGGTTTCACTAAAAAGTCCATTGGAAGACTTGAATATTGTTGTTAAAAGACATAGGCATTCATATTATAGAGACACACACCACACTAGTAAAATAAAAACATGATAACTTGGGATTCGAACAAAATGACAGTCTTAATTTGATAGTGCAAACCCAACACCTTACTAACTGTGCTAACCAGACTGTACATACCAGACACACAATTTATCAGAGATTTAAGTGAATAAGCTACAGTGTCCAAGGTACTAAACATAATATATTCTATGGGGTGTCATAAGCAAGTCATTAGAATACTTTCCTACTTAATTTATAAGACATACGCATTCAATAATTGAGTAAACAAAGAGAAAATAAAGCTATCTATTGGGTTTCACTAAAAAGTCCATTGGAAGACTTGACTATTGTTGTTAAAAGACATAGGCATTCATATTATAGAGCCACAAACCACACTAGTAAAATAAAAATATGATAACATGGGATTCGAACCAATTACAGTCTTAATTTGATAGTGCAAACCCAACACCGTACTAACTGTGCTAACCAGACTGTGCATACCAGACACACAATTTATCAGAGATTTAAGTGAATAAGCTACAGTGTCCAAGGTACTAAACATAATATATTCTATGGGGTGTCATAAGCAAGTCATTAGAATACTTTCCTACTAAATTTATAAGACATAAGCATTCAATAATTGAGTAAACAAAGAGAAAATAAAGCTATCTATTGGGTTTCACTAAAAAGTCCATTGGAAGACTTGACTATTGTTGTTAAAAGACATAGGCATTCATATTATAGAGCCACAAACCACATCAGTAAAATAAAAACATGATAACATGGGATTCGAACCAATGACAGTCTTCATTTTATAGTGCAAACCCAATAGCTTACTAACTGTGCTAACCAGACACACAATTTATCAGAGATTTAAGTGAATAAGCTACAGTGTCCAAGGTACTAAACATAATATATTCTATGGTGTGTCATAAGCAAGTCATTAGAATACTTTCCTACTAAATTTATAAGACATAAGCATTCAATATTTGAGTAAACAAAGAGAAAATAAAGCTATTTATTGGGTTTCACTAAAAAGTCCATTGGAAGACTTGAATATTGTTGTTAAAAGACATAGGCATTCATCTTATAGAGCCACAAACCACACTAGTAAAATAAAAACATGATAACATGGGATTCGAACCAATTACCGTCTTAATTTGATAGTGCAAACCCAACACCTTACTAACTGTGCTAACCAGACTGTGCATATCAGCCCCACAATTTATCAGAGATTTAAGTGAATAACCTACAGTGTCCAAGGTACTAAACATAATATATTCTATGGGGTGTCATAAGCAAGTCATTAGAATACTTTCCTACTAAATTTATAAGACATAAACATTCAATATTTGAGTAAACAAAGAGAAAATAAAGCTATCTATTGGGTTTCACTAAAAAGTCCATTGGAAGACTTGACTATTGTTGTTAAAAGACATAGGATTTCATATTATAGAGCCACAAACCACACTAGTAAAATAAAAACACGATAACATGGGATTCGAACCAATGACAGTCTTAATTTGATAGTGCAAACCCAACACCTTACTAACTGTGCTAACCAGACTGTGCATACCAGACACACAATTTATCAGAGATTTAAGTGAATAAGCTACAGTGTCCAAGGTACTAAACATAATATATTCTATGGGGTGTCATAAGCAAGTCATTAGAATACTTTCCTACTAAATTTATAAGACATACGCATTCAATAATTGAGTAAACAAAGAGAAAATAAAGCTATCTATTGGGTTTCACTAAAAAGTCCATTGGAAGACTTGACTATTGTTGTTAAAAGACATAGGCATTCATATTATAGAGCCACAAACCACACCAGTAAAATAAAAACATGATAACATGGGATTCAAACCAATGACAGTCTTAATTTTATAGTGCAAACCCAATAGCTTACTATCTGTGCTAACCAGACTGTGCATACCAGACACACAATTTATCAGAGATTTAAGTGAATAAGCTACAGTGTCCAAGGTACTAAACATAATATATTCTATGGGGTGTCATAAGCAAGTCATTAGAATACTTTCCTACTAAATTTATAAGACATAAGCATTCAATATTTGAGTAAACAAAGAGAAAATAAAGCTATCTATTGGGTTTCACTAAAAAGTCCATTGGAAGACTTGAATATTGTTGTTAAAAGACATAGGCATTCATCTTATAGAGCCACAAACCACACTAGTAAAATAAAAACATGATAACAAGGGATTCGAACCAATTACAGTCTTAATTTGATAGTGCAAACCCAACACCTTACTAACTGTGCTAACCAGACTGTGCATACCAGACACACAATTTATCAGAGATTTAAGTGAATAAGCTACAGTGTCCAAGGTACTAAACATAATATATTCTATGGGGTGTCATAAGCAAGTCATTATAATACTTTCCTACTTAATTTATAAGACATACGCATTCAATAATTGAGTAAACAAAGAGAAAATAAAGCTATCTATTGGGTTTCACTAAAAAGTCCATTGGAAGACTTGACTATTGTTGTTAAAAGACATAGGCATTCATATTATAGAGCCACAAACCACACTAGTAAAATAAAAATATGATAACATGGGATTCGAACCAATTACAGTCTTAATTTGATAGTGCAAACCCAACACCTTACTAACTGTGCTAACCAGACTGTGCATACCAGACACACAATTTATCAGAGATTTAAGTGAATAAGCTACAGTGTCCAAGGTACTAAACATAATATATTCTATGGGGTGTCATAAGCAAGTCATTAGAATACTTTCCTACTAAATTTATAAGACATAAGCATTCAATAATTGAGTAAACAAAGAGAAAATAAAGCTATCTATTGGGTTTCACTAAAAAGTCAATTGGAAGACTTGACTATTGTTGTTAAAAGACATAGGCATTCATATTATAGAGCCACAAACCACATCAGTAAAATAAAAACATGATAACATGGGATTCGAACCAATGACAGTCTTCATTTTATAGTGCAAACCCAATAGCTTACTAACTGTGCTAACCAGACTGTGCATACCAGACACACAATTTATCAGAGATTTAAGTGAATAAGCTACAGTGTCCAAGGTACTAAACATAATATATTCTATAGTGTGTCATAAGCAAGTCATTAGAATACTTTCCTACTAAATTTATAAGACATAAGCATTCAATATTTGAGTAAACAAAGAGAAAATAAAGCTATTTATTGGGTTTCACTAAAAAGTCCATTGGAAGACTTGAATATTGTTGTTAAAAGACATAGGCATTCATCTTATAGAGCCACAAACCACACTAGTAAAATAAAAACATGATAACATGGGATTCGAACCAACTACCATCTTAATTTGATAGTGCAAACCCAACACCTTACTAACTGTGCTAACCAGACTGTGCATACCAGCCCCACAATTTATCAGAGATTTAAGTGAATAAGCTACAGTGTCCAAGGTACTAAACATAATATATTCTATGGGGTGTCATAAGCAAGTCATTAGAATACTTTCCTACTAAATTTATAAGACATAAACATTCAATATTTGAGTAAACAAAGAGAAAATAAAGCTATCTATTGGGTTTCACTAAAAAGTCCATTGGAAGACTTGACTATTGTTGTTAAAAGACATAGGATTTAATATTATAGAGCCACAAACCACACTAGTAAAATAAAAACACGATAACATGGGATTCGAACCAATGACAGTCTTAATTTGATAGTGCAAACCCAACACCTTACTAACTGTGCTAACCAGACTGTGCATACCAGACACACAATTTATCAGAGATTTAAGTGAATAAGCTACAGTGTCCAAGGTACTAAACATAATATATTCTATGGGGTGTCATAAGCAAGTCATTAGAATACTTTCCTACTAAATTTATAAGACATAAGCATTCAATATTTGAGTAAACAAAGAGAAAATGAAGCTATCTATTGGGTTTCACTAAAAAGTTCATTGGAAGACTTGACTATTGTTGTTAAAAGACATAAGCATTCATATTATAGAGCCACAAACCACACTAGTAAAATAAAAACATGATAACATGGGATTCAAACCAATGACAGTCTTAATTTTATAGAGCAAACCCAACAGCTTACTAACTGTGCTAACCAGACTGTGCATACCAGACGCACAATTTATCAGAGATTTAAGTGAATAAGCTACAGTGTCCAAGGTACTAAACATAATATATTCTATGGGGTGTCATAAGCAAGTCATTAGAATACTTTCCTACTAAATTTATAAGACATAAGCATTCAATAAATGAGTAAACAAAGAGAAAATAAAGCTATCTATTGGGTTTCACTAAAAAGTCAATTGGAAGACTTGACTATTGTTGTTAAAAGACATAGGCATTCATATTATAGAGCCACAAACCACACTAGTAAAATAAAAACATGATAACATGGGACTCGAACCAATGACAGTCTTAATTTGATAGTGCAACCCCAACACCTTACTAACTGTGCTAACCAGACTGTGCATACCAGACACACAATTTATCAGAGATTTAAGTGAATAAGCTACAGTGTCCAAGGTACTAAACATAATATATTATATGGGGTGTCATAAGCAAGTCATTAGAATACTTTCCTACTAAATTAATAAGACATAAGCATTCAATAATTGAGTAAACAAAGGGAAAATAAAGCTATCTTTTGGGTTTCACTAAAAAGTCCATTGGAAGACTTGAATATTGTTGTTAAAAGACATAGGCATTCATATTATAGAGACACAAACCACACTAGTAAAATAAAAACATGATAACTTGGGATTCGAACAAAATGACAGTCTTAATTTGATAGTGCAAACCCAACACCTTACTAACTGTGCTAACCAGACTGTACATACCAGACACACAATTTATCAGAGATTTAAGTGAATAAGCTACAGTGTCCAAGGTACTAAACATAATATATTCTATGGGGTGTCATAAGCAAGTCATTAGAATACTTTCCTACTTAATTTATAAGACATACGCATTCAATAATTGAGTAAACAAAGAGAAAATAAAGCTATCTATTGGGTTTCACTAAAAAGTCCATTGGAAGACTTGACTATTGTTGTTAAAAGACATAGGCATTCATATTATAGAGCCACAAACCACACTAGTAAAATAAAAATATGATAACATGGGATTCGAACCAATTACAGTCTTAATTTGATAGTGCAAACCCAACACCTTACTAACTGTGCTAACCAGACTGTGCATACCAGACACACAATTTATCAGAGATTTAAGTGAATAAGCTACAGTGTCCAAGGTACTAAACATAATATATTCTATGGGGTGTCATAAGCAAGTCATTAGAATACTTTCCTACTAAATTTATAAGACATAAGCATTCAATAATTGAGTAAACAAAGAGAAAATAAAGCTATCTATTGGGTTTCACTAAAAAGTCCATTGGAAGACTTGACTATTGTTGTTAAAAGACATAGGCATTCATATTATAGAGCCACAAACCACATCAGTAAAATAAAAACATGATAACATGGGATTCGAACCAATGACAGTCTTCATTTTATAGTGCAAACCCAATAGCTTACTAACTGTGCTAACCAGACTGTGCATACCAGACACACAATTTATCAGAGATTTAAGTGAATAAGCTACAGTGTCCAAGGTACTAAACATAATATATTCTATGGTGTGTCATAAGCAAGTCATTAGAATACTTTCCTACTAAATTTATAAGACATAAGCATTCAATATTTGAGTAAACAAAGAGAAAATAAAGCTATTTATTGGGTTTCACTAAAAAGTCCATTGGAAGACTTGAATATTGTTGTTAAAAGACATAGGCATTCATCTTATAGAGCCACAAACCACACTAGTAAAATAAAAACATGATAACATGGGATTCGAACCAACTACCGTCTTAATTTGATAGTGCAAACCCAACACCTTACTAACTGTGCTAACCAGACTGTGCATACCAGCCCCACAATTTATCAGAGATTTAAGTGAATAAGCTACAGTGTCCAAGGTACTAAACATAATATATTCTATGGGGTGTCATAAGCAAGTCATTAGAATACTTTCCTACTAAATTTATAAGACATAAACATTCAATATTTGAGTAAACAAAGAGAAAACAAAGCTATCTATTGGGTTTCACTAAAAAGTCCATTGGAAGACTTGACTATTGTTGTTAAAAGACATAGGATTTCATATTATAGAGCCACAAACCACACTAGTAAAATAAAAACACGATAACATGGGATTCGAACCAATGACGGTCTTAATTTGATAGTGCAAACCCAACACCTTACTAACTGTGCTAACCAGACTGTGTATACCAAACACACTATTTATCAGAGATTTAAGTGAATAAGCTACAGTGTCCAAGGTACTAAACATAATATATTCTATGGGGTGTCATAAGCAAGTCATTAGAATACTTTCCTACTAAATTTATAAGACATAAGCATTCAATATTTGAGTAAACAAAGAGAAAATGAAGCTATCTATTGGGTTTCACTAAAAAGTTCATTGGAAGACTTGACTATTGTTGTTAAAAGACATAAGCATTCATATTATAGAGCCACAAACCACACTAGTAAAATAAAAACATGATAACATGGGACTCGAACCAATGACAGTCTTAATTTGATAGTGCAACCCCAACACCTTACTAACTGTGCTAACCAGACTGTGCATACCAGACAAACAATTTATCAGAGATTTAAGTGAATAAGCTACAGTGTCCAAGGTACTAAACATAATATATTATATGGGGTGTCATAAGCAAGTCATTAGAATACTTTCCTACTAAATTTATAAGACATAAGCATTCAATAATTGAGTAAACAAAGGGAAAATAAAGCTATCTTTTGGGTTTCACTAAAAAGTCCATTGGAAGACTTGAATATTGTTGTTAAAAGACATAGGCATTCATATTATAGAGACACAAACCACACTAGTAAAATAAAAACATGATAACTTGGGATTCGAACAAAATGACAGTCTTAATTTGATAGTGCAAACCCAACACCTTACTAACTGTGCTAACCAGACTGTACATACCAGACACGCAATTTATCAGAGATTTAAGTGAATAAGCTACAGTGTCCAAGGTACTAAACATAATATATTCTATGGGGTGTCATAAGCAAGTCATTAGAATACTTTCCTACTTAATTTATAAGACATACGCATTCAATAATTGAGTAAACAAAGAGAAAATAAAGCTATCTATTGGGTTTCACTAAAAATTCCATTGGAAGACTTGACTATTGTTGTTAAAAGACATAGGCATTCATATTATAGAGCCACAAACCACACCAGTAAAATAAAAACATGATAACATGGGATTCAAACCAATGACAGTCTTAATTTTATAGTGCAAACCCAATAGCTTACTAACTGCTAACCAGACTGTGCATACCAGACACACAATTTATCAGAGATTTAAGTGAATAAGCTACAGTGTCCAAGGTACTAAACATAATATATTCTATGGGGCGTCATAAGCAAGTCATTAGAATACTTTCCTACTAAATTTATAAGACATAAGCATTCAATATTTGAGTAAACAAAGAGAAAATAAAGCTATCTATTGGGTTTCACTAAAAAGTCCATTAGAAGACTTGAATATTGTTGTTAAAAGACATAGGCATTCATCTTATAGAGCCACAAACCACACTAGTAAAATAAAAACATGATAACAAGGGATTCGAACCAATTACAGTCTTAATTTGATAGTGCAAACCCAACACCTTACTAACTGTGCTAACCAGACTGTGCATACCAGACACACAATTTATCAGAGATTTAAGTGAATAAGCTACAGTGTCCAAGGTACTAAACATAATATATTCTATGGGGTGTCATAAGCAAGTCATTATAATACTTTCCTACTTAATTTATAAGACATACGCTTTCAATAATTGAGTAAACAAAGAGAAAATAAAGCTATCTATTGGGTTTCACTAAAAAGTCCATTGGAAGACTTGACTATTGTTGTTAAAAGACATAGGCATTCATATTATAGAGCCACAAACCACACTAGTAAAATAAAAATATGATAACATGGGATTCGAACCAATTACAGTCTTAATTTGATAGTGCAAACCCAACACCTTACTAACTGTGCTAACCACACTGTGCATACCAGACACACAATTTATCAGAGATTTAAGTGAATAAGCTACAGTGTCCAAGGTACTAAACATAATATATTCTATGGGGTGTCATAAGCAAGTCATTAGAATACTTTCCTACTAAATTTATAAGACATAAGCATTCAATAATTGAGTAAACAAAGAGAAAATAAAGCTATCTATTGGGTTTCACTAAAAAGTCAATTGGAAGACTTGACTATTGTTGTTAAAAGACATAGGCATTCATATTATAGAGCCACAAACCACATCAGTAAAATAAAAACATGATAACATGGGATTCGAACCAATGACAGTCTTCATTTTATAGTGCAAACCCAATAGCTTACTAACTGTGCTAACCAGACTGTGCATACCAGACACACAATTTATCAGAGATTTAAGTGAATAAGCTACAGTGTCCAAGGTACTAAACATAATATATTCTATGGTGTGTCATAAGCAAGTCATTAGAATACTTTCCTACTAAATTTATAAGACATAAGCATTCAATATTTGAGTAAACAAAGAGAAAATAAAGCTATTTATTGGGTTTCACTAAAAAGTCCATTGGAAGACTGGAATATTGTTGTTAAAAGACATAGGCATTCATCTTATAGAGCCACAAACCACACTAGTAAAATAAAAACATGATAACATGGGATACGAACCAACTACCGTCTTAATTTGATAGTGCAAACCCAACACCTTACTAACTGTGCTAACCAGACTGTGCATACCAGCCCCACAATTTATCAGAGATTTAAGTGAATAAGCTACAGTGTCCAAGGTACTAAACATAATATATTCTATGGGGTGTCATAAGCAAGTCATTAGAATACTTTCCTACTAAATTTATAAGACATAAACATTCAATATTTGAGTAAAGAAAGAGAAAATAAAGCTATCTATTGGGTTTCACTAAAAAGTCCATTGGAAGACTTGACTATTGTTGTTAAAAGACATAGGATTTCATATTATAGAGCCACAAACCACACTAGTAAAATAAAAACACTATAACATGGGATTCGAACCAATGACAGTCTTAATTTGATAGTGCAAACCCAACACCTTACTAACTGTGCTAACCAGACTGTGCATACCAGACACACAATTTATCAGAGATTTAAGTGAATAAGCTACAGTGTCCAAGGTACTAAACATAATATATTCTATGGGGTGTCATAAGCAAGTCATTAGAATACTTTCCTACTAAATTTATAAGACATAAGCATTCAATATTTGAGTAAACAAAGAGAAAATGAAGCTATCTATTGGGTTTCACTAAAAAGTTCATTGGAAGACTTGACTATTGTTGTTAAAAGACATAAGCATTCATATTATAGAGCCACAAACCACACTAGTAAAATAAAAACATGATAACATGGGATTCGAACCAATGACAGTCTTAATTTTATAGAGCAAACCCAACAGCTTACTAACTGTGCTAACCAGACTGTGCATACCAGACACACAATTTATCAGAGATTTAAGTGAATAAGCTACAGTGTCCAAGGTACTAAACATAATATATTCTATGGGGTGTCATAAGCAAGTCATTAGAATACTTTCCTACTAAATTTATAAGACATAAGCATTCAATAAATGAGTAAACAAAGAGAAAATAAAGCTATCTATTGGGTTTCACTAAAAAGTCAATTGGAAGACTTGACTATTGTTGTTAAAAGACATAGGCATTCATATTATAGAGCCACAAACCACACTAGTAAAATAAAAACATGATAACATGGGACTCGAACCAATGACAGTCTTAATTTGATAGTGCAACCCCAACACCTTACTAACTGTGCTAACCAGACTGTGCATACCAGACACACAATTTATCAGAGATTTAAGTGAATAAGCTACAGTGTCCAAGGTACTAAACATAATATATTATATGGGGTGTCATAAGCAAGTCATTAGAATACTTTCCTACTAAATTTATAAGACATAAGCATTCAATAATTGAGTAAACAAAGGGAAAATAAAGCTATCTTTTGGGTTTCACTAAAAAGTCCATTGGAAGACTTGAATATTGTTGTTAAAAGACATAGGCATTCATATTATAGAGACACAAACCACACTAGTAAAATAAAAACATGATAACTTGGGATTCGAACAAAATGACAGTCTTAATTTGATAGTGCAAACCCAACACCTTACTAACTGTGCTAACCAGACTGTACATACCAGACGCACAATTTATCAGAGATTTAAGTGAATAAGCTACAGTGTCCAAGGTACTAAACATAATATATTCTATGGGGTGTCATAAGCAAGTCATTAGAATACTTTCCTACTTAATTTATAAGACATACGCATTCAATAATTGAGTAAACAAAGAGAAAATAAAGCTATCTATTGGGTTTCACTAAAAAGTCCATTGGAAGACTTGACTATTGTTGTTAAAAGACATAGGCATTCATATTATAGAGCCACAAACCACACTAGTAAAATAAAAATATGATAACATGGGATTCAAACCAATTACAGTCTTAATTTGATAGTGCAAACCCAACACCTTACTAACTGTGCTAACCAGACTGTGCATACCAGACACACAATTTATCAGAGATTTAAGTGAATAAGCTACAGTGTCCAAGGTACTAAACATAATATATTCTATGGGGTGTCATAAGCAAGTCATTAGAATACTTTCCTACTAAATTTATAAGACATAAGCATTCAATAATTGAGTAAACAAAGAGAAAATAAAGCTATCTATTGGGTTTCACTAAAAAGTCCATTGGAAGACTTGACTATTGTTGTTAAAAGACATAGGCATTCATATTATAGAGCCACAAACCACATCAGTAAAATAAAAACATGATAACAGGGGATTCGAACCAATGACAGTCTTCATTTTATAGTGCAAACCCAATAGCTTACTAACTGTGCTAACCAGACTGTGCATACCAGACACACAATTTATCAGAGATTTAAGTGAATAAGCTACAGTGTCCAAGGTACTAAACATAATATATTCTATGGTGTGTCATAAGCAAGTCATTAGAATACTTTCCTACTAAATTTATAAGACATAAGCATTCAATATTTGAGTAAACAAAGAGAAAATAAAGCTATTTATTGGGTTTCACTAAAAAGTCCATTGGAAGACTTGAATATTGTTGTTAAAAGACATAGGCATTCATCTTATAGAGCCACAAACCACACTAGTAAAATAAAAACATGATAACATGGGATTCGAACCAACTACCGTCTTAATTTGATAGTGCAAACCCAACACCTTACTAACTGTGCTAACCAGACTGTGCATACCAGCCCCACAATTTATCAGAGATTTAAGTGAATAAGCTACAGTGTCCAAGGTACTAAACATAATATATTCTATGGGGTGTCATAAGCAAGTCATTAGAATACTTTCCTACTAAATTTATAAGACATAAACATTCAATATTTGAGTAAACAAAGAGAAAATAAAGCTATCTATTGGGTTTCACTAAAAAGTCCATTGGAAGACTTGACTATTGTTGTTAAAAGACATAGGATTTCATATTATAGAGCCACAAACCACACTAGTAAAATAAAAACACGATAACATGGGATTCGAACCAATGACAGTCTTAATTTGATAGTGCAAACCCAACACCTTACTAACTGTGCTAACCAGACTGTGCATACCAGACACACAATTTATCAGAGATTTAAGTGAATAAGCTACAGTGTCCAAGGTACTAAACATAATATATTCTATGGGGTGTCATAAGCAAGTCATTAGAATACTTTCCTACTAAATTTATAAGACATAAGCATTCAATAATTGAGTAAACAAAGAGAAAATAAAGCTATCTATTGGGTTTCACTAAAAAGTCAATTGGAAGACTTGACTATTGTTGTTAAAAGACATAGGCATTCATATTATAGAGCCACAAACCACATCAGTAAAATAAAAACATGATAACATGGGATTCGAACCAATGACAGTCTTCATTTTATAGTGCAAACCCAATAGCTTACTAACTGTGCTAACCAGACTGTGCATACCAGACACACAATTTATCAGAGATTTAAGTGAATAAGCTACAGTGTCCAAGGTACTAAACATAATATATTCTATGGTGTGTCATAAGCAAGTCATTAGAATACTTTCCTACTAAATTTATAAGACATAAGCATTCAATATTTGAGTAAACAAAGAGAAAATAAAGCTATTTATTGGGTTTCACTAAAAAGTCCATTGGAAGACTGGAATATTGTTGTTAAAAGACATAGGCATTCATCTTATAGAGCCACAAACCACACTAGTAAAATAAAAACATGATAACATGGGATTCGAACCAACTACCGTCTTAATTTGATAGTGCAAACCCAACACCTTACTAACTGTGCTAACCAGACTGTGCATACCAGCCCCACAATTTATCAGAGATTTAAGTGAATAAGCTACAGTGTCCAAGGTACTAAACATAATATATTCTATGGGGTGTCATAAGCAAGTCATTAGAATACTTTCCTACTAAATTTATAAGACATAAACATTCAATATTTGAGTAAAGAAAGAGAAAATAAAGCTATCTATTGGGTTTCACTAAAAAGTCCATTGGAAGACTTGACTATTGTTGTTAAAAGACATAGGATTTCATATTATAGAGCCACAAACCACACTAGTAAAATAAAAACACTATAACATGGGATTCGAACCAATGACAGTCTTAATTTGATAGTGCAAACCCAACACCTTACTAACTGTGCTAACCAGACTGTGCATACCAGACACACAATTTATCAGAGATTTAAGTGAATAAGCTACAGTGTCCAAGGTACTAAACATAATATATTCTATGGGGTGTCATAAGCAAGTCATTAGAATACTTTCCTACTAAATTTATAAGACATAAGCATTCAATATTTGAGTAAACAAAGAGAAAATGAAGCTATCTATTGGGTTTCACTAAAAAGTTCATTGGAAGACTTGACTATTGTTGTTAAAAGACATAAGCATTCATATTATAGAGCCACAAACCACACTAGTAAAATAAAAACATGATAACATGGGATTCGAACCAATGACAGTCTTAATTTTATAGAGCAAACCCAACAGCTTACTAACTGTGCTAACCAGACTGTGCATACCAGACACACAATTTATCAGAGATTTAAGTGAATAAGCTACAGTGTCCAAGGTACTAAACATAATATATTCTATGGGGTGTCATAAGCAAGTCATTAGAATACTTTCCTACTAAATTTATAAGACATAAGCATTCAATAAATGAGTAAACAAAGAGAAAATAAAGCTATCTATTGGGTTTCACTAAAAAGTCAATTGGAAGACTTGACTATTGTTGTTAAAAGACATAGGCATTCATATTATAGAGCCACAAACCACACTAGTAAAATAAAAACATGATAACATGGGACTCGAACCAATGACAGTCTTAATTTGATAGTGCAACCCCAACACCTTACTAACTGTGCTAACCAGACTGTGCATACCAGACACACAATTTATCAGAGATTTAAGTGAATAAGCTACAGTGTCCAAGGTACTAAACATAATATATTATATGGGGTGTCATAAGCAAGTCATTAGAATACTTTCCTACTAAATTTATAAGACATAAGCATTCAATAATTGAGTAAACAAAGGGAAAATAAAGCTATCTTTTGGGTTTCACTAAAAAGTCCATTGGAAGACTTGAATATTGTTGTTAAAAGACATAGGCATTCATATTATAGAGACACAAACCACACTAGTAAAATAAAAACATGATAACTTGGGATTCGAACAAAATGACAGTCTTAATTTGATAGTGCAAACCCAACACCTTACTAACTGTGCTAACCAGACTGTACATACCAGACACACAATTTATCAGAGATTTAAGTGAATAAGCTACAGTGTCCAAGGTACTAAACATAATATATTCTATGGGGTGTCATAAGCAAGTCATTAGAATACTTTCCTACTTAATTTATAAGACATACGCATTCAATAATTGAGTAAACAAAGAGAAAATAAAGCTATCTATTGGGTTTCACTAAAAAGTCCATTGGAAGACTTGACTATTGTTGTTAAAAGACATAGGCATTCATATTATAGAGCCACAAACCACACTAGTAAAATAAAAATATGATAACATGGGATTCAAACCAATTACAGTCTTAATTTGATAGTGCAAACCCAACACCTTACTAACTGTGCTAACCAGACTGTGCATACCAGACACACAATTTATCAGAGATTTAAGTGAATAAGCTACAGTGTCCAAGGTACTAAACATAATATATTCTATGGGGTGTCATAAGCAAGTCATTAGAATACTTTCCTACTAAATTTATAAGACATAAGCATTCAATAATTGAGTAAACAAAGAGAAAATAAAGCTATCTATTGGGTTTCACTAAAAAGTCCATTGGAAGACTTGACTATTGTTGTTAAAAGACATAGGCATTCATATTATAGAGCCACAAACCACATCAGTAAAATAAAAACATGATAACAGGGGATTCGAACCAATGACAGTCTTCATTTTATAGTGCAAACCCAATAGCTTACTAACTGTGCTAACCAGACTGTGCATACCAGACACACAATTTATCAGAGATTTAAGTGAATAAGCTACAGTGTCCAAGGTACTAAACATAATATATTCTATGGTGTGTCATAAGCAAGTCATTAGAATACTTTCCTACTAAATTTATAAGACATAAGCATTCAATATTTGAGTAAACAAAGAGAAAATAAAGCTATTTATTGGGTTTCACTAAAAAGTCCATTGGAAGACTTGAATATTGTTGTTAAAAGACATAGGCATTCATCTTATAGAGCCACAAACCACACTAGTAAAATAAAAACATGATAACATGGGATTCGAACCAACTACCGCCTTAATTTGATAGTGCAAACCCAACACCTTACTAACTGTGCTAACCAGACTGTGCATACCAGCCCCACAATTTATCAGAGATTTAAGTGAATAAGCTACAGTGTCCAAGGTACTAAACATAATATATTCTATGGGGTGTCATAAGCAAGTCATTAGAATACTTTCCTACTAAATTTATAAGACATAAACATTCAATATTTGAGTAAACAAAGAGAAAATAAAGCTATCTATTGGGTTTCACTAAAAAGTCCATTGGAAGACTTGACTATTGTTGTTAAAAGACATAGGATTTCATATTATAGAGCCACAAACCACACTAGTAAAATAAAAACACGATAACATGGGATTCGAACCAATGACAGTCTTAATTTGATAGTGCAAACCCAACACCTTACTAACTGTGCTAACCAGACTGTGCATACCAGACACACAATTTATCAGAGATTTAAGTGAATAAGCTACAGTGTCCAAGGTACTAAACATAATATATTCTATGGGGTGTCATAAGCAAGTCATTAGAATACTTTCCTACTAAATTTATAAGACATAAGCATTCAATATTTGAGTAAACAAAGAGAAAATGAAGCTATCTATTGGGTTTCACTAAAAAGATCATTGGAAGACTTGACTATTGTTGTTAAAAGACATAAGCATTCATATTATAGAGCCACAAACCACACTAGTAAAATAAAAACATGATAACATGGGATTCGAACCAATGACAGTCTTAATTTTATAGAGCAAACCCAACAGCTTACTAACTGTGCTAACCAGACTGTGCATACCAGACACACAATTTATCAGAGATTTAAGTGAATAAGCTACAGTGTCCAAGGTACTAAACATAATATATTCTATGGGGTGTCATAAGCAAGTCATTAGAATACTTTCCTACTAAATTTATAAGACATAAGCATTCAATAAATGAGTAAACAAAGAGAAAATAAAGCTATCTATTGGGTTTCACTAAAAAGTCAATTGGAAGACTTGACTATTGTTGTTAAAAGACATAGGCATTCATATTATAGAGCCACAAACCACACTAGTAAAATAAAAACATGATAACATGGGACTCGAACCAATGACAGTCTTAATTTGATAGTGCAACCCCAACACCTTACTAACTGTGCTAACCAGACTGTGCATACCAGACACACAATTTATCAGAGATTTAAGTGAATAAGCTACAGTGTCCAAGGTACTAAACATAATATATTATATGGGGTGTCATAAGCAAGTCATTAGAATACTTTCCTACTAAATTTATAAGACATAAGCATTCAATAATTGAGTAAACAAAGGGAAAATAAAGCTATCTTTTGGGTTTCACTAAAAAGTCCATTGGAAGACTTGAATATTGTTGTTAAAAGACATAGGCATTCATATTATAGAGACACAAACCACACTAGTAAAATAAAAACATGATAACTTGGGATTCGAACAAAATGACAGTCTTAATTTGATAGTGCAAACCCAACACCTTACTTACTGTGCTAACCAGACTGTACATACCAGACACACAATTTATCAGAGATTTAAGTGAATAAGCTACAGTGTCCAAGGTACTAAACATAATATATTCTATGGGGTGTCATAAGCAAGTCATTAGAATACTTTCCTACTTAATTTATAAGACATACGCATTCAATAATTGAGTAAACAAAGAGAAAATAAAGCTATCTATTGGGTTTCACTAAAAAGTCCATTGGAAGACTTGACTATTGTTGTTAAAAGACATAGGCATTCATATTATAGAGCCACAAACCACACTAGTAAAATAAAAATATGATAACATGGGATTCGAACCAATTACAGTCTTAATTTGATAGTGCTAACTCAACACCTTACTAACTGTGCTAACCAGACTGTGCATACCAGACACACAATTTATCAGAGATTTAAGTGAATAAGCTACAGTGTCCAAGGTACTAAACATAATATATTCTATGGTGTGTCATAAGCAAGTCATTAGAATACTTTCCTACTAAATTTATAAGACATAAGCATTCAATATTTGAGTAAACAAAGAGAAAATAAAGCTATTTATTGGGTTTCACTAAAAAGTCCATTGGAAGACTTGAATATTGTTGTTAAAAGACATAGGCATTCATCTTATAGAGCCACAAACCACACTAGTAAAATAAAAACATGATAACATGGGATTCGAACCAACTACCGTCTTAATTTGATAGTGCAAACACAACACCTTACTAACTGTGCTAACCAGACTGTGCATACCAGCCCCACAATTTATCAGAGATTTAAGTGAATAAGCTACAGTGTCCAAGGTACTAAACATAATATATTCTATGGGGTGTCATAAGCAAGTCATTAGAATACTTTCCTACTAAATTTATAAGACATAAACATTCAATATTTGAGTAAACAAAGAGAAAATAAAGCTATCTATTGGGTTTCACTAAAAAGTCCATTGGAAGACTTGACTATTGTTGTTAAAAGACATAGGATTTCATATTATAGAGCCACAAACCACACTAGTAAAATAAAAACACGATAACATGGGATTCGAACCAATGACGGTCTTAATTTGATAGTGCAAACCCAACACCTTACTAACTGTGCTAACCAGACTGTGCATACCAAACACACTATTTATCAGAGATTTAAGTGAATAAGCTACAGTGTCCAAGGTACTAAACATAATATATTCTATGGGGTGTCATAAGCAAGTCATTAGAATACTTTCCTACTAAATTTATAAGACATAAGCATTCAATATTTGAGTAAACAAAGAGAAAATGAAGCTATCTATTGGGTTTCACTAAAAAGTTCATTGGAAGACTTGACTATTGTTGTTAAAAGACATAAGCATTCATATTATAGAGCCACAAACCACACTAGTAAAATAAAAACATGATAACATGGGACTCGAACCAATGACAGTCTTAATTTGATAGTGCAACCCCAACACCTTACTAACTGTGCTAACCAGACTGTGCATACCAGACAAACAATTTATCAGAGATTTAAGTGAATAAGCTACAGTGTCCAAGGTACTAAACATAATATATTATATGGGGTGTCATAAGCAAGTCATTAGAATACTTTCCTACTAAATTTATAAGACATAAGCATTCAATAATTGAGTAAACAAAGGGAAAATAAAGCTATCTTTTGGGTTTCACTAAAAAGTCCATTGGAAGACTTGAATATTGTTGTTAAAAGACATAGGCATTCATATTATAGAGACACAAACCACACTAGTAAAATAAAAACATGATAACTTGGGATTCGAACAAAATGACAGTCTTAATTTGATAGTGCAAACCCAACACCTTACTAACTGTGCTAACCAGACTGTACATACCAGACACGCAATTTATCAGAGATTTAAGTGAATAAGCTACAGTGTCCAAGGTACTAAACATAATATATTCTATGGGGTGTCATAAGCAAGTCATTAGAATACTTTCCTACTTAATTTATAAGACATACGCATTCAATAATTGAGTAAACAAAGAGAAAATAAAGCTATCTATTGGGTTTCACTAAAAATTCCATTGGAAGACTTGACTATTGTTGTTAAAAGACATAGGCATTCATATTATAGAGCCACAAACCACACCAGTAAAATAAAAACATGATAACATGGGATTCAAACCAATGACAGTCTTAATTTTATAGTGCAAACCCAATAGCTTACTAACTGTGCTAACCAGACTGTGCATACCAGACACACAATTTATCAGAGATTTAAGTGAATAAGCTACAGTGTCCAAGGTACTAAACATAATATATTCTATGGGGCGTCATAAGCAAGTCATTAGAATACTTTCCTACTAAATTTATAAGACATAAGCATTCAATATTTGAGTAAACAAAGAGAAAATAAAGCTATCTATTGGGTTTCACTAAAAAGTCCATTAGAAGACTTGAATATTGTTGTTAAAAGACATAGGCATTCATCTTATAGAGCCACAAACCACACTAGTAAAATAAAAACATGATAACAAGGGATTCGAACCAATTACAGTCTTAATTTGATAGTGCAAACCCAACACCTTACTAACTGTGCTAACCAGACTGTGCATACCAGACACACAATTTATCAGAGATTTAAGTGAATAAGCTACAGTGTCCAAGGTACTAAACATAATATATTCTATGGGGCGTCATAAGCAAGTCATTAGAATACTTTCCTACTTAATTTATAAGACATACGCTTTCAATAATTGAGTAAACAAAGAGAAAATAAAGCTATCTATTGGGTTTCACTAAAAAGTCCATTGGAAGACTTGACTATTGTTGTTAAAAGACATAGGCATTCATATTATAGAGCCACAAACCACACTAGTAAAATAAAAATATGATAACATGGGATTCGAACCAATTACAGTCTTAATTTGATAGTGCAAACCCAACACCTTACTAACTGTGCTAACCAGACTGTGCATACCAGACACACAATTTATCAGAGATTTAAGTGAATAAGCTACAGTGTCCAAGGTACTAAACATAATATATTCTATGGGGTGTCATAAGCAAGTCATTAGAATACTTTCCTACTAAATTTATAAGACATAAGCATTCAATAATTGAGTAAACAAAGAGAAAATAAAGCTATCTATTGGGTTTCACTAAAAAGTCAATTGGAAGACTTGACTATTGTTGTTAAAAGACATAGGCATTCATATTATAGAGCCACAAACCACATCAGTAAAATAAAAACATGATAACATGGGATTCGAACCAATGACAGTCTTCATTTTATAGTGCAAACCCAATAGCTTACTAACTGTGCTAACCAGACTGTGCATACCAGACACACAATTTATCAGAGATTTAAGTGAATAAGCTACAGTGTCCAAGGTACTAAACATAATATATTCTATAGTGTGTCATAAGCAAGTCATTAGAATACTTTCCTACTAAATTTATAAGACATAAGCATTCAATATTTGAGTAAACAAAGAGAAAATAAAGCTATTTATTGGGTTTCACTAAAAAGTCCATTGGAAGACTTGAATATTGTTGTTAAAAGACATAGGCATTCATCTTATAGAGCCACAAACCACACTAGTAAAATAAAAACATGATAACATGGGATTCGAACCAACTACCATCTTAATTTGATAGTGCAAACCCAACACCTTACTAACTGTGCTAACCAGACTGTGCATACCAGCCCCACAATTTATCAGAGATTTAAGTGAATAAGCTACAGTGTCCAAGGTACTAAACATAATATATTCTATGGGGTGTCATAAGCAAGTCATTAGAATACTTTCCTACTAAATTTATAAGACATAAACATTCAATATTTGAGTAAACAAAGAGAAAATAAAGCTATCTATTGGGTTTCACTAAAAAGTCCATTGGAAGACTTGACTATTGTTGTTAAAAGACATAGGATTTAATATTATAGAGCCACAAACCACACTAGTAAAATAAAAACACGATAACATGGGATTCGAACCAATGACAGTCTTAATTTGATAGTGCAAACCCAACACCTTACTAACTGTGCTAACCAGACTGTGCATACCAGACACACAATTTATCAGAGATTTAAGTGAATAAGCTACAGTGTCCAAGGTACTAAACATAATATATTCTATGGGGTGTCATAAGCAAGTCATTAGAATACTTTCCTACTAAATTTATAAGACATAAGCATTCAATATTTGAGTAAACAAAGAGAAAATGAAGCTATCTATTGGGTTTCACTAAAAAGTTCATTGGAAGACTTGACTATTGTTGTTAAAAGACATAAGCATTCATATTATAGAGCCACAAACCACACTAGTAAAATAAAAACATGATAACATGGGATTCAAACCAATGACAGTCTTAATTTTATAGAGCAAACCCAACAGCTTACTAACTGTGCTAACCAGACTGTGCATACCAGACACACAATTTATCAGAGATTTAAGTGAATAAGCTACAGTGTCCAAGGTACTAAACATAATATATTCTATGGGGTGTCATAAGCAAGTCATTAGAATACTTTCCTACTAAATTTATAAGACATAAGCATTCAATAAATGAGTAAACAAAGAGAAAATAAAGCTATCTATTGGGTTTCACTAAAAAGTCAATTGGAAGACTTGACTATTGTTGTTAAAAGACATAGGCATTCATATTATAGAGCCACAAACCACACTAGTAAAATAAAAACATGATAACATGGGACTCGAACCAATGACAGTCTTAATTTGATAGTGCAACCCCAACACCTTACTAACTGTGCTAACCAGACTGTGCATACCAGACACACAATTTATCAGAGATTTAAGTGAATAAGCTACAGTGTCCAAGGTACTAAACATAATATATTATATGGGGTGTCATAAGCAAGTCATTAGAATACTTTCCTACTAAATTAATAAGACATAAGCATTCAATAATTGAGTAAACAAAGGGAAAATAAAGCTATCTTTTGGGTTTCACTAAAAAGTCCATTGGAAGACTTGAATATTGTTGTTAAAAGACATAGGCATTCATATTATAGAGACACAAACCACACTAGTAAAATAAAAACATGATAACTTGGGATTCGAACAAAATGACAGTCTTAATTTGATAGTGCAAACCCAACACCTTACTAACTGTGCTAACCAGACTGTACATACCAGACACACAATTTATCAGAGATTTAAGTGAATAAGCTACAGTGTCCAAGGTACTAAACATAATATATTCTATGGGGTGTCATAAGCAAGTCATTAGAATACTTTCCTACTTAATTTATAAGACATACGCATTCAATAATTGAGTAAACAAAGAGAAAATAAAGCTATCTATTGGGTTTCACTAAAAAGTCCATTGGAAGACTTGACTATTGTTGTTAAAAGACATAGGCATTCATATTATAGAGCCACAAACCACACTAGTAAAATAAAAATATGATAACATGGGATTCGAACCAATTACAGTCTTAATTTGATAGTGCAAACCCAACACCTTACTAACTGTGCTAACCAGACTGTGCATACCAGACACACAATTTATCAGAGATTTAAGTGAATAAGCTACAGTGTCCAAGGTACTAAACATAATATATTCTATGGGGTGTCATAAGCAAGTCATTAGAATACTTTCCTACTAAATTTATAAGACATAAGCATTCAATAATTGAGTAAACAAAGAGAAAATAAAGCTATCTATTGGGTTTCACTAAAAAGTCCATTGGAAGACTTGACTATTGTTGTTAAAAGACATAGGCATTCATATTATAGAGCCACAAACCACATCAGTAAAATAAAAACATGATAACATGGGATTCGAACCAATGACAGTCTTCATTTTATAGTGCAAACCCAATAGCTTACTAACTGTGCTAACCAGACTGTGCATACCAGACACACAATTTATCAGAGATTTAAGTGAATAAGCTACAGTGTCCAAGGTACTAAACATAATATATTCTATGGTGTGTCATAAGCAAGTCATTAGAATACTTTCCTACTAAATTTATAAGACATAAGCATTCAATATTTGAGTAAACAAAGAGAAAATAAAGCTATTTATTGGGTTTCACTAAAAAGTCCATTGGAAGACTTGAATATTGTTGTTAAAAGACATAGGCATTCATCTTATAGAGCCACAAACCACACTAGTAAAATAAAAACATGATAACATGGGATTCGAACCAACTACCGTCTTAATTTGATAGTGCAAACACAACACCTTACTAACTGTGCTAACCAGACTGTGCATACCAGCCCCACAATTTATCAGAGATTTAAGTGAATAAGCTACAGTGTCCAAGGTACTAAACATAATATATTCTATGGGGTGTCATAAGCAAGTCATTAGAATACTTTCCTACTAAATTTATAAGACATAAACATTCAATATTTGAGTAAACAAAGAGAAAACAAAGCTATCTATTGGGTTTCACTAAAAAGTCCATTGGAAGACTTGACTATTGTTGTTAAAAGACATAGGATTTCATATTATAGAGCCACAAACCACACTAGTAAAATAAAAACACGATAACATGGGATTCGAACCAATGACGGTCTTAATTTGATAGTGCAAACCCAACACCTTACTAACTGTGCTAACCAGACTGTGTATACCAAACACACTATTTATCAGAGATTTAAGTGAATAAGCTACAGTGTCCAAGGTACTAAACATAATATATTCTATGGGGTGTCATAAGCAAGTCATTAGAATACTTTCCTACTAAATTTATAAGACATAAGCATTCAATATTTGAGTAAACAAAGAGAAAATGAAGCTATCTATTGGGTTTCACTAAAAAGTTCATTGGAAGACTTGACTATTGTTGTTAAAAGACATAAGCATTCATATTATAGAGCCACAAACCACACTAGTAAAATAAAAACATGATAACATGGGACTCGAACCAATGACAGTCTTAATTTGATAGTGCAACCCCAACACCTTACTAACTGTGCTAACCAGACTGTGCATACCAGACAAACAATTTATCAGAGATTTAAGTGAATAAGCTACAGTGTCCAAGGTACTAAACATAATATATTATATGGGGTGTCATAAGCAAGTCATTAGAATACTTTCCTACTAAATTTATAAGACATAAGCATTCAATAATTGAGTAAACAAAGGGAAAATAAAGCTATCTTTTGGGTTTCACTAAAAAGTCCATTGGAAGACTTGAATATTGTTGTTAAAAGACATAGGCATTCATATTATAGAGACACAAACCACACTAGTAAAATAAAAACATGATAACTTGGGATTCGAACAAAATGACAGTCTTAATTTGATAGTGCAAACCCAACACCTTACTAACTGTGCTAACCAGACTGTACATACCAGACACGCAATTTATCAGAGATTTAAGTGAATAAGCTACAGTGTCCAAGGTACTAAACATAATATATTCTATGGGGTGTCATAAGCAAGTCATTAGAATACTTTCCTACTTAATTTATAAGACATACGCATTCAATAATTGAGTAAACAAAGAGAAAATAAAGCTATCTATTGGGTTTCACTAAAAATTCCATTGGAAGACTTGACTATTGTTGTTAAAAGACATAGGCATTCATATTATAGAGCCACAAACCACACCAGTAAAATAAAAACATGATAACATGGGATTCAAACCAATGACAGTCTTAATTTTATAGTGCAAACCCAATAGCTTACTAACTGCTAACCAGACTGTGCATACCAGACACACAATTTATCAGAGATTTAAGTGAATAAGCTACAGTGTCCAAGGTACTAAACATAATATATTCTATGGGGCGTCATAAGCAAGTCATTAGAATACTTTCCTACTAAATTTATAAGACATAAGCATTCAATATTTGAGTAAACAAAGAGAAAATAAAGCTATCTATTGGGTTTCACTAAAAAGTCCATTAGAAGACTTGAATATTGTTGTTAAAAGACATAGGCATTCATCTTATAGAGCCACAAACCACACTAGTAAAATAAAAACATGATAACAAGGGATTCGAACCAATTACAGTCTTAATTTGATAGTGCAAACCCAACACCTTACTAACTGTGCTAACCAGACTGTGCATACCAGACACACAATTTATCAGAGATTTAAGTGAATAAGCTACAGTGTCCAAGGTACTAAACATAATATATTCTATGGGGTGTCATAAGCAAGTCATTATAATACTTTCCTACTTAATTTATAAGACATACGCTTTCAATAATTGAGTAAACAAAGAGAAAATAAAGCTATCTATTGGGTTTCACTAAAAAGTCCATTGGAAGACTTGACTATTGTTGTTAAAAGACATAGGCATTCATATTATAGAGCCACAAACCACACTAGTAAAATAAAAATATGATAACATGGGATTCGAACCAATTACAGTCTTAATTTGATAGTGCAAACCCAACACCTTACTAACTGTGCTAACCACACTGTGCATACCAGACACACAATTTATCAGAGATTTAAGTGAATAAGCTACAGTGTCCAAGGTACTAAACATAATATATTCTATGGGGTGTCATAAGCAAGTCATTAGAATACTTTCCTACTAAATTTATAAGACATAAGCATTCAATAATTGAGTAAACAAAGAGAAAATAAAGCTATCTATTGGGTTTCACTAAAAAGTCAATTGGAAGACTTGACTATTGTTGTTAAAAGACATAGGCATTCATATTATAGAGCCACAAACCACATCAGTAAAATAAAAACATGATAACATGGGATTCGAACCAATGACAGTCTTCATTTTATAGTGCAAACCCAATAGCTTACTAACTGTGCTAACCAGACTGTGCATACCAGACACACAATTTATCAGAGATTTAAGTGAATAAGCTACAGTGTCCAAGGTACTAAACATAATATATTCTATGGTGTGTCATAAGCAAGTCATTAGAATACTTTCCTACTAAATTTATAAGACATAAGCATTCAATATTTGAGTAAACAAAGAGAAAATAAAGCTATTTATTGGGTTTCACTAAAAAGTCCATTGGAAGACTGGAATATTGTTGTTAAAAGACATAGGCATTCATCTTATAGAGCCACAAACCACACTAGTAAAATAAAAACATGATAACATGGGATTCGAACCAACTACCGTCTTAATTTGATAGTGCAAACCCAACACCTTACTAACTGTGCTAACCAGACTGTGCATACCAGCCCCACAATTTATCAGAGATTTAAGTGAATAAGCTACAGTGTCCAAGGTACTAAACATAATATATTCTATGGGGTGTCATAAGCAAGTCATTAGAATACTTTCCTACTAAATTTATAAGACATAAACATTCAATATTTGAGTAAAGAAAGAGAAAATAAAGCTATCTATTGGGTTTCACTAAAAAGTCCATTGGAAGACTTGACTATTGTTGTTAAAAGACATAGGATTTCATATTATAGAGCCACAAACCACACTAGTAAAATAAAAACACTATAACATGGGATTCGAACCAATGACAGTCTTAATTTGATAGTGCAAACCCAACACCTTACTAACTGTGCTAACCAGACTGTGCATACCAGACACACAATTTATCAGAGATTTAAGTGAATAAGCTACAGTGTCCAAGGTACTAAACATAATATATTCTATGGGGTGTCATAAGCAAGTCATTAGAATACTTTCCTACTAAATTTATAAGACATAAGCATTCAATATTTGAGTAAACAAAGAGAAAATGAAGCTATCTATTGGGTTTCACTAAAAAGTTCATTGGAAGACTTGACTATTGTTGTTAAAAGACATAAGCATTCATATTATAGAGCCACAAACCACACTAGTAAAATAAAAACATGATAACATGGGATTCGAACCAATGACAGTCTTAATTTTATAGAGCAAACCCAACAGCTTACTAACTGTGCTAACCAGACTGTGCATACCAGACACACAATTTATCAGAGATTTAAGTGAATAAGCTACAGTGTCCAAGGTACTAAACATAATATATTCTATGGGGTGTCATAAGCAAGTCATTAGAATACTTTCCTACTAAATTTATAAGACATAAGCATTCAATAAATGAGTAAACAAAGAGAAAATAAAGCTATCTATTGGGTTTCACTAAAAAGTCAATTGGAAGACTTGACTATTGTTGTTAAAAGACATAGGCATTCATATTATAGAGCCACAAACCACACTAGTAAAATAAAAACATGATAACATGGGACTCGAACCAATGACAGTCTTAATTTGATAGTGCAACCCCAACACCTTACTAACTGTGCTAACCAGACTGTGCATACCAGACACACAATTTATCAGAGATTTAAGTGAATAAGCTACAGTGTCCAAGGTACTAAACATAATATATTATATGGGGTGTCATAAGCAAGTCATTAGAATACTTTCCTACTAAATTTATAAGACATAAGCATTCAATAATTGAGTAAACAAAGGGAAAATAAAGCTATCTTTTGGGTTTCACTAAAAAGTCCATTGGAAGACTTGAATATTGTTGTTAAAAGACATAGGCATTCATATTATAGAGACACAAACCACACTAGTAAAATAAAAACATGATAACTTGGGATTCGAACAAAATGACAGTCTTAATTTGATAGTGCAAACCCAACACCTTACTAACTGTGCTAACCAGACTGTACATACCAGACGCACAATTTATCAGAGATTTAAGTGAATAAGCTACAGTGTCCAAGGTACTAAACATAATATATTCTATGGGGTGTCATAAGCAAGTCATTAGAATACTTTCCTACTTAATTTATAAGACATACGCATTCAATAATTGAGTAAACAAAGAGAAAATAAAGCTATCTATTGGGTTTCACTAAAAAGTCCATTGGAAGACTTGACTATTGTTGTTAAAAGACATAGGCATTCATATTATAGAGCCACAAACCACACTAGTAAAATAAAAATATGATAACATGGGATTCAAACCAATTACAGTCTTAATTTGATAGTGCAAACCCAACACCTTACTAACTGTGCTAACCAGACTGTGCATACCAGACACACAATTTATCAGAGATTTAAGTGAATAAGCTACAGTGTCCAAGGTACTAAACATAATATATTCTATGGGGTGTCATAAGCAAGTCATTAGAATACTTTCCTACTAAATTTATAAGACATAAGCATTCAATAATTGAGTAAACAAAGAGAAAATAAAGCTATCTATTGGGTTTCACTAAAAAGTCCATTGGAAGACTTGACTATTGTTGTTAAAAGACATAGGCATTCATATTATAGAGCCACAAACCACATCAGTAAAATAAAAACATGATAACAGGGGATTCGAACCAATGACAGTCTTCATTTTATAGTGCAAACCCAATAGCTTACTAACTGTGCTAACCAGACTGTGCATACCAGACACACAATTTATCAGAGATTTAAGTGAATAAGCTACAGTGTCCAAGGTACTAAACATAATATATTCTATGGTGTGTCATAAGCAAGTCATTAGAATACTTTCCTACTAAATTTATAAGACATAAGCATTCAATATTTGAGTAAACAAAGAGAAAATAAAGCTATTTATTGGGTTTCACTAAAAAGTCCATTGGAAGACTTGAATATTGTTGTTAAAAGACATAGGCATTCATCTTATAGAGCCACAAACCACACTAGTAAAATAAAAACATGATAACATGGGATTCGAACCAACTACCGTCTTAATTTGATAGTGCAAACCCAACACCTTACTAACTGTGCTAACCAGACTGTGCATACCAGCCCCACAATTTATCAGAGATTTAAGTGAATAAGCTACAGTGTCCAAGGTACTAAACATAATATATTCTATGGGGTGTCATAAGCAAGTCATTAGAATACTTTCCTACTAAATTTATAAGACATAAACATTCAATATTTGAGTAAACAAAGAGAAAATAAAGCTATCTATTGGGTTTCACTAAAAAGTCCATTGGAAGACTTGACTATTGTTGTTAAAAGACATAGGATTTCATATTATAGAGCCACAAACCACACTAGTAAAATAAAAACACGATAACATGGGATTCGAACCAATGACAGTCTTAATTTGATAGTGCAAACCCAACACCTTACTAACTGTGCTAACCAGACTGTGCATACCAGACACACAATTTATCAGAGATTTAAGTGAATAAGCTACAGTGTCCAAGGTACTAAACATAATATATTCTATGGGGTGTCATAAGCAAGTCATTAGAATACTTTCCTACTAAATTTATAAGACATAAGCATTCAATAATTGAGTAAACAAAGAGAAAATAAAGCTATCTATTGGGTTTCACTAAAAAGTCAATTGGAAGACTTGACTATTGTTGTTAAAAGACATAGGCATTCATATTATAGAGCCACAAACCACATCAGTAAAATAAAAACATGATAACATGGGAGTCGAACCAATGACAGTCTTCATTTTATAGTGCAAACCCAATAGCTTACTAACTGTGCTAACCAGACTGTGCATACCAGACACACAATTTATCAGAGATTTAAGTGAATAAGCTACAGTGTCCAAGGTACTAAACATAATATATTCTATGGTGTGTCATAAGCAAGTCATTAGAATACTTTCCTACTAAATTTATAAGACATAAGCATTCAATATTTGAGTAAACAAAGAGAAAATAAAGCTATTTATTGGGTTTCACTAAAAAGTCCATTGGAAGACTGGAATATTGTTGTTAAAAGACATAGGCATTCATCTTATAGAGCCACAAACCACACTAGTAAAATAAAAACATGATAACATGGGATTCGAACCAACTACCGTCTTAATTTGATAGTGCAAACCCAACACCTTACTAACTGTGCTAACCAGACTGTGCATACCAGCCCCACAATTTATCAGAGATTTAAGTGAATAAGCTACAGTGTCCAAGGTACTAAACATAATATATTCTATGGGGTGTCATAAGCAAGTCATTAGAATACTTTCCTACTAAATTTATAAGACATAAACATTCAATATTTGAGTAAAGAAAGAGAAAATAAAGCTATCTATTGGGTTTCACTAAAAAGTCCATTGGAAGACTTGACTATTGTTGTTAAAAGACATAGGATTTCATATTATAGAGCCACAAACCACACTAGTAAAATAAAAACACTATAACATGGGATTCGAACCAATGACAGTCTTAATTTGATAGTGCAAACCCAACACCTTACTAACTGTGCTAACCAGACTGTGCATACCAGACACACAATTTATCAGAGATTTAAGTGAATAAGCTACAGTGTCCAAGGTACTAAACATAATATATTCTATGGGGTGTCATAAGCAAGTCATTAGAATACTTTCCTACTAAATTTATAAGACATAAGCATTCAATATTTGAGTAAACAAAGAGAAAATGAAGCTATCTATTGGGTTTCACTAAAAAGTTCATTGGAAGACTTGACTATTGTTGTTAAAAGACATAAGCATTCATATTATAGAGCCACAAACCACACTAGTAAAATAAAAACATGATAACATGGGATTCGAACCAATGACAGTCTTAATTTTATAGAGCAAACCCAACAGCTTACTAACTGTGCTAACCAGACTGTGCATACCAGACACACAATTTATCAGAGATTTAAGTGAATAAGCTACAGTGTCCAAGGTACTAAACATAATATATTCTATGGGGTGTCATAAGCAAGTCATTAGAATACTTTCCTACTAAATTTATAAGACATAAGCATTCAATAAATGAGTAAACAAAGAGAAAATAAAGCTATCTATTGGGTTTCACTAAAAAGTCAATTGGAAGACTTGACTATTGTTGTTAAAAGACATAGGCATTCATATTATAGAGCCACAAACCACACTAGTAAAATAAAAACATGATAACATGGGACTCGAACCAATGACAGTCTTAATTTGATAGTGCAACCCCAACACCTTACTAACTGTGCTAACCAGACTGTGCATACCAGACACACAATTTATCAGAGATTTAAGTGAATAAGCTACAGTGTCCAAGGTACTAAACATAATATATTATATGGGGTGTCATAAGCAAGTCATTAGAATACTTTCCTACTAAATTTATAAGACATAAGCATTCAATAATTGAGTAAACAAAGGGAAAATAAAGCTATCTTTTGGGTTTCACTAAAAAGTCCATTGGAAGACTTGAATATTGTTGTTAAAAGACATAGGCATTCATATTATAGAGACACAAACCACACTAGTAAAATAAAAACATGATAACTTGGGATTCGAACAAAATGACAGTCTTAATTTGATAGTGCAAACCCAACACCTTACTAACTGTGCTAACCAGACTGTACATACCAGACGCACAATTTATCAGAGATTTAAGTGAATAAGCTACAGTGTCCAAGGTACTAAACATAATATATTCTATGGGGTGTCATAAGCAAGTCATTAGAATACTTTCCTACTTAATTTATAAGACATACGCATTCAATAATTGAGTAAACAAAGAGAAAATAAAGCTATCTATTGGGTTTCACTAAAAAGTCCATTGGAAGACTTGACTATTGTTGTTAAAAGACATAGGCATTCATATTATAGAGCCACAAACCACACTAGTAAAATAAAAATATGATAACATGGGATTCAAACCAATTACAGTCTTAATTTGATAGTGCAAACCCAACACCTTACTAACTGTGCTAACCAGACTGTGCATACCAGACACACAATTTATCAGAGATTTAAGTGAATAAGCTACAGTGTCCAAGGTACTAAACATAATATATTCTATGGGGTGTCATAAGCAAGTCATTAGAATACTTTCCTACTAAATTTATAAGACATAAGCATTCAATAATTGAGTAAACAAAGAGAAAATAAAGCTATCTATTGGGTTTCACTAAAAAGTCCATTGGAAGACTTGACTATTGTTGTTAAAAGACATAGGCATTCATATTATAGAGCCACAAACCACATCAGTAAAATAAAAACATGATAACAGGGGATTCGAACCAATGACAGTCTTCATTTTATAGTGCAAACCCAATAGCTTACTAACTGTGCTAACCAGACTGTGCATACCAGACACACAATTTATCAGAGATTTAAGTGAATAAGCTACAGTGTCCAAGGTACTAAACATAATATATTCTATGGTGTGTCATAAGCAAGTCATTAGAATACTTTCCTACTAAATTTATAAGACATAAGCATTCAATATTTGAGTAAACAAAGAGAAAATAAAGCTATTTATTGGGTTTCACTAAAAAGTCCATTGGAAGACTTGAATATTGTTGTTAAAAGACATAGGCATTCATCTTATAGAGCCACAAACCACACTAGTAAAATAAAAACATGATAACATGGGATTCGAACCAACTACCGTCTTAATTTGATAGTGCAAACCCAACACCTTACTAACTGTGCTAACCAGACTGTGCATACCAGCCCCACAATTTATCAGAGATTTAAGTGAATAAGCTACAGTGTCCAAGGTACTAAACATAATATATTCTATGGGGTGTCATAAGCAAGTCATTAGAATACTTTCCTACTAAATTTATAAGACATAAACATTCAATATTTGAGTAAACAAAGAGAAAATAAAGCTATCTATTGGGTTTCACTAAAAAGTCCATTGGAAGACTTGACTATTGTTGTTAAAAGACATAGGATTTCATATTATAGAGCCACAAACCACACTAGTAAAATAAAAACACGATAACATGGGATTCGAACCAATGACAGTCTTAATTTGATAGTGCAAACCCAACACCTTACTAACTGTGCTAACCAGACTGTGCATACCAGACACACAATTTATCAGAGATTTAAGTGAATAAGCTACAGTGTCCAAGGTACTAAACATAATATATTCTATGGGGTGTCATAAGCAAGTCATTAGAATACTTTCCTACTAAATTTATAAGACATAAGCATTCAATATTTGAGTAAACAAAGAGAAAATGAAGCTATCTATTGGGTTTCACTAAAAAGATCATTGGAAGACTTGACTATTGTTGTTAAAAGACATAAGCATTCATATTATAGAGCCACAAACCACACTAGTAAAATAAAAACATGATAACATGGGATTCGAACCAATGACAGTCTTAATTTTATAGAGCAAACCCAACAGCTTACTAACTGTGCTAACCAGACTGTGCATACCAGACACACAATTTATCAGAGATTTAAGTGAATAAGCTACAGTGTCCAAGGTACTAAACATAATATATTCTATGGGGTGTCATAAGCAAGTCATTAGAATACTTTCCTACTAAATTTATAAGACATAAGCATTCAATAAATGAGTAAACAAAGAGAAAATAAAGCTATCTATTGGGTTTCACTAAAAAGTCAATTGGAAGACTTGACTATTGTTGTTAAAAGACATAGGCATTCATATTATAGAGCCACAAACCACACTAGTAAAATAAAAACATGATAACATGGGACTCGAACCAATGACAGTCTTAATTTGATAGTGCAACCCCAACACCTTACTAACTGTGCTAACCAGACTGTGCATACCAGACACACAATTTATCAGAGATTTAAGTGAATAAGCTACAGTGTCCAAGGTACTAAACATAATATATTATATGGGGTGTCATAAGCAAGTCATTAGAATACTTTCCTACTAAATTTATAAGACATAAGCATTCAATAATTGAGTAAACAAAGGGAAAATAAAGCTATCTTTTGGGTTTCACTAAAAAGTCCATTGGAAGACTTGAATATTGTTGTTAAAAGACATAGGCATTCATATTATAGAGACACAAACCACACTAGTAAAATAAAAACATGATAACTTGGGATTCGAACAAAATGACAGTCTTAATTTGATAGTGCAAACCCAACACCTTACTTACTGTGCTAACCAGACTGTACATACCAGACACACAATTTATCAGAGATTTAAGTGAATAAGCTACAGTGTCCAAGGTACTAAACATAATATATTCTATGGGGTGTCATAAGCAAGTCATTAGAATACTTTCCTACTTAATTTATAAGACATACGCATTCAATAATTGAGTAAACAAAGAGAAAATAAAGCTATCTATTGGGTTTCACTAAAAAGTCCATTGGAAGACTTGACTATTGTTGTTAAAAGACATAGGCATTCATATTATAGAGCCACAAACCACACTAGTAAAATAAAAATATGATAACATGGGATTCGAACCAATTACAGTCTTAATTTGATAGTGCTAACTCAACACCTTACTAACTGTGCTAACCAGACTGTGCATACCAGACACACAATTTATCAGAGATTTAAGTGAATAAGCTACAGTGTCCAAGGTACTAAACATAATATATTCTATGGTGTGTCATAAGCAAGTCATTAGAATACTTTCCTACTAAATTTATAAGACATAAGCATTCAATATTTGAGTAAACAAAGAGAAAATAAAGCTATTTATTGGGTTTCACTAAAAAGTCCATTGGAAGACTTGAATATTGTTGTTAAAAGACATAGGCATTCATCTTATAGAGCCACAAACCACACTAGTAAAATAAAAACATGATAACATGGGATTCGAACCAACTACCGTCTTAATTTGATAGTGCAAACACAACACCTTACTAACTGTGCTAACCAGACTGTGCATACCAGCCCCACAATTTATCAGAGATTTAAGTGAATAAGCTACAGTGTCCAAGGTACTAAACATAATATATTCTATGGGGTGTCATAAGCAAGTCATTAGAATACTTTCCTACTAAATTTATAAGACATAAACATTCAATATTTGAGTAAACAAAGAGAAAATAAAGCTATCTATTGGGTTTCACTAAAAAGTCCATTGGAAGACTTGACTATTGTTGTTAAAAGACATAGGATTTCATATTATAGAGCCACAAACCACACTAGTAAAATAAAAACACGATAACATGGGATTCGAACCAATGACGGTCTTAATTTGATAGTGCAAACCCAACACCTTACTAACTGTGCTAACCAGACTGTGCATACCAAACACACTATTTATCAGAGATTTAAGTGAATAAGCTACAGTGTCCAAGGTACTAAACATAATATATTCTATGGGGTGTCATAAGCAAGTCATTAGAATACTTTCCTACTAAATTTATAAGACATAAGCATTCAATATTTGAGTAAACAAAGAGAAAATGAAGCTATCTATTGGGTTTCACTAAAAAGTTCATTGGAAGACTTGACTATTGTTGTTAAAAGACATAAGCATTCATATTATAGAGCCACAAACCACACTAGTAAAATAAAAACATGATAACATGGGACTCGAACCAATGACAGTCTTAATTTGATAGTGCAACCCCAACACCTTACTAACTGTGCTAACCAGACTGTGCATACCAGACAAACAATTTATCAGAGATTTAAGTGAATAAGCTACAGTGTCCAAGGTACTAAACATAATATATTATATGGGGTGTCATAAGCAAGTCATTAGAATACTTTCCTACTAAATTTATAAGACATAAGCATTCAATAATTGAGTAAACAAAGGGAAAATAAAGCTATCTTTTGGGTTTCACTAAAAAGTCCATTGGAAGACTTGAATATTGTTGTTAAAAGACATAGGCATTCATATTATAGAGACACAAACCACACTAGTAAAATAAAAACATGATAACTTGGGATTCGAACAAAATGACAGTCTTAATTTGATAGTGCAAACCCAACACCTTACTAACTGTGCTAACCAGACTGTACATACCAGACACGCAATTTATCAGAGATTTAAGTGAATAAGCTACAGTGTCCAAGGTACTAAACATAATATATTCTATGGGGTGTCATAAGCAAGTCATTAGAATACTTTCCTACTTAATTTATAAGACATACGCATTCAATAATTGAGTAAACAAAGAGAAAATAAAGCTATCTATTGGGTTTCACTAAAAATTCCATTGGAAGACTTGACTATTGTTGTTAAAAGACATAGGCATTCATATTATAGAGCCACAAACCACACCAGTAAAATAAAAACATGATAACATGGGATTCAAACCAATGACAGTCTTAATTTTATAGTGCAAACCCAATAGCTTACTAACTGTGCTAACCAGACTGTGCATACCAGACACACAATTTATCAGAGATTTAAGTGAATAAGCTACAGTGTCCAAGGTACTAAACATAATATATTCTATGGGGCGTCATAAGCAAGTCATTAGAATACTTTCCTACTAAATTTATAAGACATAAGCATTCAATATTTGAGTAAACAAAGAGAAAATAAAGCTATCTATTGGGTTTCACTAAAAAGTCCATTAGAAGACTTGAATATTGTTGTTAAAAGACATAGGCATTCATCTTATAGAGCCACAAACCACACTAGTAAAATAAAAACATGATAACAAGGGATTCGAACCAATTACAGTCTTAATTTGATAGTGCAAACCCAACACCTTACTAACTGTGCTAACCAGACTGTGCATACCAGACACACAATTTATCAGAGATTTAAGTGAATAAGCTACAGTGTCCAAGGTACTAAACATAATATATTCTATGGGGCGTCATAAGCAAGTCATTAGAATACTTTCCTACTTAATTTATAAGACATACGCTTTCAATAATTGAGTAAACAAAGAGAAAATAAAGCTATCTATTGGGTTTCACTAAAAAGTCCATTGGAAGACTTGACTATTGTTGTTAAAAGACATAGGCATTCATATTATAGAGCCACAAACCACACTAGTAAAATAAAAATATGATAACATGGGATTCGAACCAATTACAGTCTTAATTTGATAGTGCAAACCCAACACCTTACTAACTGTGCTAACCACACTGTGCATACCAGACACACAATTTATCAGAGATTTAAGTGAATAAGCTACAGTGTCCAAGGTACTAAACATAATATATTCTATGGGGTGTCATAAGCAAGTCATTAGAATACTTTCCTACTAAATTTATAAGACATAAGCATTCAATAATTGAGTAAACAAAGAGAAAATAAAGCTATCTATTGGGTTTCACTAAAAAGTCAATTGGAAGACTTGACTATTGTTGTTAAAAGACATAGGCATTCATATTATAGAGCCACAAACCACATCAGTAAAATAAAAACATGATAACATGGGATTCGAACCAATGACAGTCTTCATTTTATAGTGCAAACCCAATAGCTTACTAACTGTGCTAACCAGACTGTGCATACCAGACACACAATTTATCAGAGATTTAAGTGAATAAGCTACAGTGTCCAAGGTACTAAACATAATATATTCTATGGTGTGTCATAAGCAAGTCATTAGAATACTTTCCTACTAAATTTATAAGACATAAGCATTCAATATTTGAGTAAACAAAGAGAAAATAAAGCTATTTATTGGGTTTCACTAAAAAGTCCATTGGAAGACTGGAATATTGTTGTTAAAAGACATAGGCATTCATCTTATAGAGCCACAAACCACACTAGTAAAATAAAAACATGATAACATGGGATTCGAACCAACTACCGTCTTAATTTGATAGTGCAAACCCAACACCTTACTAACTGTGCTAACCAGACTGTGCATACCAGCCCCACAATTTATCAGAGATTTAAGTGAATAAGCTACAGTGTCCAAGGTACTAAACATAATATATTCTATGGGGTGTCATAAGCAAGTCATTAGAATACTTTCCTACTAAATTTATAAGACATAAACATTCAATATTTGAGTAAACAAAGAGAAAATAAAGCTATCTATTGGGTTTCACTAAAAAGTCCATTGGAAGACTTGACTATTGTTGTTAAAAGACATAGGATTTCATATTATAGAGCCACAAACCACACTAGTAAAATAAAAACACTATAACATGGGATTCGAACCAATGACAGTCTTAATTTGATAGTGCAAACCCAACACCTTACTAACTGTGCTAACCAGACTGTGCATACCAGACACACAATTTATCAGAGATTTAAGTGAATAAGCTACAGTGTCCAAGGTACTAAACATAATATATTCTATGGGGTGTCATAAGCAAGTCATTAGAATACTTTCCTACTAAATTTATAAGACATAAGCATTCAATATTTGAGTAAACAAAGAGAAAATGAAGCTATCTATTGGGTTTCACTAAAAAGTTCATTGGAAGACTTGACTATTGTTGTTAAAAGACATAAGCATTCATATTATAGAGCCACAAACCACACTAGTAAAATAAAAACATGATAACATGGGATTCGAACCAATGACAGTCTTAATTTTATAGAGCAAACCCAACAGCTTACTAACTGTGCTAACCAGACTGTGCATACCAGACACACAATTTATCAGAGATTTAAGTGAATAAGCTACAGTGTCCAAGGTACTAAACATAATATATTCTATGGGGTGTCATAAGCAAGTCATTAGAATACTTTCCTACTAAATTTATAAGACATAAGCATTCAATAAATGAGTAAACAAAGAGAAAATAAAGCTATCTATTGGGTTTCACTAAAAAGTCAATTGGAAGACTTGACTATTGTTGTTAAAAGACATAGGCATTCATATTATAGAGCCACAAACCACACTAGTAAAATAAAAACATGATAACATGGGACTCGAACCAATGACAGTCTTAATTTGATAGTGCAACCCCAACACCTTACTAACTGTGCTAACCAGACTGTGCATACCAGACACACAATTTATCAGAGATTTAAGTGAATAAGCTACAGTGTCCAAGGTACTAAACATAATATATTATATGGGGTGTCATAAGCAAGTCATTAGAATACTTTCCTACTAAATTTATAAGACATAAGCATTCAATAATTGAGTAAACAAAGGGAAAATAAAGCTATCTTTTGGGTTTCACTAAAAAGTCCATTGGAAGACTTGAATATTGTTGTTAAAAGACATAGGCATTCATATTATAGAGACACAAACCACACTAGTAAAATAAAAACATGATAACTTGGGATTCGAACAAAATGACAGTCTTAATTTGATAGTGCAAACCCAACACCTTACTAACTGTGCTAACCAGACTGTACATACCAGACGCACAATTTATCAGAGATTTAAGTGAATAAGCTACAGTGTCCAAGGTACTAAACATAATATATTCTATGGGGTGTCATAAGCAAGTCATTAGAATACTTTCCTACTTAATTTATAAGACATACGCATTCAATAATTGAGTAAACAAAGAGAAAATAAAGCTATCTATTGGGTTTCACTAAAAAGTCCATTGGAAGACTTGACTATTGTTGTTAAAAGACATAGGCATTCATATTATAGAGCCACAAACCACACTAGTAAAATAAAAATATGATAACATGGTATTCAAACCAATTACAGTCTTAATTTGATAGTGCAAACCCAACACCTTACTAACTGTGCTAACCAGACTGTGCATACCAGACACACAATTTATCAGAGATTTAAGTGAATAAGCTACAGTGTCCAAGGTACTAAACATAATATATTCTATGGGGTGTCATAAGCAAGTCATTAGAATACTTTCCTACTAAATTTATAAGACATAAGCATTCAATAATTGAGTAAACAAAGAGAAAATAAAGCTATCTATTGGGTTTCACTAAAAAGTCCATTGGAAGACTTGACTATTGTTGTTAAAAGACATAGGCATTCATATTATAGAGCCACAAACCACATCAGTAAAATAAAAACATGATAACATGGGATTCGAACCAATGACAGTCTTCATTTTATAGTGCAAACCCAATAGCTTACTAACTGTGCTAACCAGACTGTGCATACCAGACACACAATTTATCAGAGATTTAAGTGAATAAGCTACAGTGTCCAAGGTACTAAACATAATATATTCTATGGTGTGTCATAAGCAAGTCATTAGAATACTTTCCTACTAAATTTATAAGACATAAGCATTCAATATTTGAGTAAACAAAGAGAAAATAAAGCTATTTATTGGGTTTCACTAAAAAGTCCATTGGAAGACTTGAATATTGTTGTTAAAAGACATAGGCATTCATCTTATAGAGCCACAAACCACACTAGTAAAATAAAAACATGATAACATGGGATTCGAACCAACTACCGTCTTAATTTGATAGTGCAAACCCAACACCTTACTAACTGTGCTAACCAGACTGTGCATACCAGCCCCACAATTTATCAGAGATTTAAGTGAATAAGCTACAGTGTCCAAGGTACTAAACATAATATATTCTATGGGGTGTCATAAGCAAGTCATTAGAATACTTTCCTACTAAATTTATAAGACATAAACATTCAATATTTGAGTAAACAAAGAGAAAATAAAGCTATCTATTGGGTTTCACTAAAAAGTCCATTGGAAGACTTGACTATTGTTGTTAAAAGACATAGGATTTCATATTATAGAGCCACAAACCACACTAGTAAAATAAAAACACGATAACATGGGATTCGAACCAATGACAGTCTTAATTTGATAGTGCAAACCCAACACCTTACTAACTGTGCTAACCAGACTGTGCATACCAGACACACAATTTATCAAAGATTTAAGTGAATAAGCTACAGTGTCCAAGGTACTAAACATAATATATTCTATGGGGTGTCATAAGCAAGTCATTAGAATACTTTCCTACTAAATTTATAAGACATAAGCATTCAATATTTGAGTAAACAAAGAGAAAATGAAGCTATCTATTGGGTTTCACTAAAAAGATCATTGGAAGACTTGACTATTGTTGTTAAAAGACATAAGCATTCATATTATAGAGCCACAAACCACACTAGTAAAATAAAAACATGATAACATGGGATTCGAACCAATGACAGTCTTAATTTTATAGAGCAAACCCAACAGCTTACTAACTGTGCTAACCAGACTGTGCATACCAGACACACAATTTATCAGAGATTTAAGTGAATAAGCTACAGTGTCCAAGGTACTAAACATAATATATTCTATGGGGTGTCATAAGCAAGTCATTAGAATACTTTCCTACTAAATTTATAAGACATAAGCATTCAATAAATGAGTAAACAAAGAGAAAATAAAGCTATCTATTGGGTTTCACTAAAAAGTCAATTGGAAGACTTGACTATTGTTGTTAAAAGACATAGGCATTCATATTATAGAGCCACAAACCACACTAGTAAAATAAAAACATGATAACATGGGACTCGAACCAATGACAGTCTTAATTTGATAGTGCAACCCCAACACCTTACTAACTGTGCTAACCAGACTGTGCATACCAGACACACAATTTATCAGAGATTTAAGTGAATAAGCTACAGTGTCCAAGGTACTAAACATAATATATTATATGGGGTGTCATAAGCAAGTCATTAGAATACTTTCCTACTAAATTTATAAGACATAAGCATTCAATAATTGAGTAAACAAAGGGAAAATAAAGCTATCTTTTGGGTTTCACTAAAAAGTCCATTGGAAGACTTGAATATTGTTGTTAAAAGACATAGGCATTCATATTATAGAGACACAAACCACACTAGTAAAATAAAAACATGATAACTTGGGATTCGAACAAAATGACAGTCTTAATTTGATAGTGCAAACCCAACACCTTACTTACTGTGCTAACCAGACTGTACATACCAGACACACAATTTATCAGAGATTTAAGTGAATAAGCTACAGTGTCCAAGGTACTAAACATAATATACTCTATGGGGTGTCATAAGCAAGTCATTAGAATACTTTCCTACTTAATTTATAAGACATACGCATTCAATAATTGAGTAAACAAAGAGAAAATAAAGCTATCTATTGGGTTTCACTAAAAAGTCCATTGGAAGACTTGACTATTGTTGTTAAAAGACATAGGCATTCATATTATAGAGCCACAAACCACACTAGTAAAATAAAAATATGATAACATGGGATTCGAACCAATTACAGTCTTAATTTGATAGTGCTAACCCAACACCTTACTAACTGTGCTAACCAGACTGTGCATACCAGACACACAATTTATCAGAGATTTAAGTGAATAAGCTACAGTGTCCAAGGTACTAAACATAATATATTCTATGGGGTGTCATAAGCAAGTCATTAGAATACTTTCCTACTAAATTTATAAGACATAAGCATTCAATAATTGAGTAAACAAAGAGAAAATAAAGCTATCTATTGGGTTTCACTAAAAAGTCCATTGGAAGACTTGACTATTGTTGTTAAAAGACATAGGCATTCATATTATAGAGCCACAAACCACATCAGTAAAATAAAAACATGATAATATGGGATTCGAACCAATGACAGTCTTCATTTTATAGTGCAAACCCAATAGCTTACTAACTGTGCTAACCAGACTGTGCATACCAGACACACAATTTATCAGAGATTTAAGTGAATAAGCTACAGTGTCCAAGGTACTAAACATAATATATTCTATGGTGTGTCATAAGCAAGTCATTAGAATACTTTCCTACTAAATTTATAAGACATAAGCATTCAATATTTGAGTAAACAAAGAGAAAATAAAGCTATTTATTGGGTTTCACTAAAAAGTCCATTGGAAGACTTGAATATTGTTGTTAAAAGACATAGGCATTCATCTTAAAGAGCCACAAACCACACTAGTAAAATAAAAACATGATAACATGGGATTCGAACCAATTACCGTCTTAATTTGATAGTGCAAACCCAACACCTTACTAACTGTGCTAACCAGACTGTGCATACCAGCCCCACAATTTATCAGAGATTTAAGTGAATAAGCTACAGTGTCCAAGGTACTAAACATAATATATTCTATGGGGTGTCATAAGCAAGTCATTAGAATACTTTCCTACTAAATTTATAAGACATAAACATTCAATATTTGAGTAAACAAAGAGAAAATAAAGCTATCTATTGGGTTTCACTAAAAAGTCCATTGGAAGACTTGACTATTGTTGTTAAAAGACATAGGATTTCATATTATAGAGCCACAAACCACACTTGTAAAATAAAAACACGATAACATGGGATTCGAACCAATGACAGTCTTAATTTGATAGTGCAAACCCAACACCTTACTAACTGTGCTAACCAGACTGTGCATACCAGACACACAATTTATCAGAGATTTAAGTGAATAAGCTACAGTGTCCAAGGTACTAAACATAATATATTCTATGGGGTGTCATAAGCAAGTCATTAGAATACTTTCCTACTAAATTTATAAGACATACGCATTCAATAATTGAGTAAACAAAGAGAAAATAAAGCTATCTATTGGGTTTCACTAAAAAGTCCATTGGAAGACTTGACTATTGTTGTTAAAAGACATAGGCATTCATATTATAGAGCCACAAACCACACCAGTAAAATAAAAACATGATAACATGGGATTCAAACCAATGACAGTCTTAATTTTATAGTGCAAACCCAATAGCTTACTAACTGTGCTAACCAGACTGTGCATACCAGACACACAATTTATCAGAGATTTAAGTGAATAAGCTACAGTGTCCAAGGTACTAAACATAATATATTCTATGGGGTGTCATAAGCAAGTCATTAGAATACTTTCCTACTAAATTTATAAGACATAAGCATTCAATATTTGAGTAAACAAAGAGAAAATAAAGCTATCTATTGGGTTTCACTAAAAAGTAAATTGGAAGACTTGACTATTGTTGTTAAAAGACATAGGCATTCATATTATAGAGCCACAAACCACACTAGTAAAATAAAAACATGATAACATGGGACTCGAACCAATGACAGTCTTAATTTGATAGTGCAACCCCAACACCTTACTAACTGTGCTAACCAGACTGTGCATACCAGACACACAATTTATCAGAGATTTAAGTGAATAAGCTACAGTGTCCAAGGTACTAAACATAATATATTATATGGGGTGTCATAAGCAAGTCATTAGAATACTTTCCTACTAAATTTATAAGACATAAGCATTCAATAATTGAGTAAACAAAGGGAAAATAAAGCTATCTTTTGGGTTTCACTAAAAAGTCCATTGGAAGACTTGAATATTGTTGTTAAAAGACATAGGCATTCATATTATAGAGACACAAACCACACTAGTAAAATAAAAACATGATAACTTGGGATTCGAACAAAATGACAGTCTTAATTTGATAGTGCAAACCCAACACCTTACTAACTGTGCTAACCAGACTGTACATACCAGACACACAATTTATCAGAGATTTAAGTGAATAAGCTACAGTGTCCAAGGTACTAAACATAATATATTCTATGGGGTGTCATAAGCAAGTCATTAGAATACTTTCCTACTTAATTTATAAGACATACGCATTCAATAATTGAGTAAACAAAGAGAAAATAAAGCTATCTATTGGGTTTCACTAAAAAGTCCATTGGAAGACTTGACTATTGTTGTTAAAAGACATAGGCATTCATATTATAGAGCCACAAACCACACTAGTAAAATAAAAATATGATAACATGGGATTCGAACCAATTACAGTCTTAATTTGATAGTGCTAACCCAACACCTTACTAACTGTGCTAACCAGACTGTGCATACCAGACACACAATTTATCAGAGATTTAAGTGAATAAGCTACAGTGTCCAAGGTACTAAACATAATATATTCTATGGGGTGTCATAAGCAAGTCATTAGAATACTTTCCTACTAAATTTATAAGACATAAGCATTCAATAATTGAGTAAACAAAGAGAAAATAAAGCTATCTATTGGGTTTCACTAAAAAGTCCATTGGAAGACTTGACTATTGTTGTTAAAAGACATAGGCATTCATATTATAGAGCCACAAACCACATCAGTAAAATAAAAACATGATAACATGGGATTCGAACCAATGACAGTCTTCATTTTATAGTGCAAACCCAATAGCTTACTAACTGTGCTAACCAGACTGTGCATACCAGACACACAATTTATCAGAGATTTAAGTGAATAAGCTACAGTGTCCAAGGTACTAAACATAATATATTCTATGGTGTGTCATAAGCAAGTCATTAGAATACTTTCCTACTAAATTTATAAGACATAAGCATTCAATATTTGAGTAAACAAAGAGAAAATAAAGCTATTTATTGGGTTTCACTAAAAAGTCCATTGGAAGACTTGAATATTGTTGTTAAAAGACATAGGCATTCATCTTAAAGAGCCACAAACCACACTAGTAAAATAAAAACATGATAACATGGGATTCGAACCAATTACCGTCTTAATTTGATAGTGCAAACCCAACACCTTACTAACTGTGCTAACCAGACTGTGCATACCAGCCCCACAATTTATCAGAGATTTAAGTGAATAAGCTACAGTGTCCAAGGTACTAAACATAATATATTCTATGGGGTGTCATAAGCAAGTCATTAGAATACTTTCCTACTAAATTTATAAGACATAAACATTCAATATTTGAGTAAACAAAGAGAAAATAAAGCTATCTATTGGGTTTCACTAAAAAGTCCATTGGAAGACTTGACTATTGTTGTTAAAAGACATAGGATTTCATATTATAGAGCCACAAACCACACTTGTAAAATAAAAACACGATAACATGGGATTCGAACCAATGACAGTCTTAATTTGATAGTGCAAACCCAACACCTTACTAACTGTGCTAACCAGACTGTGCATACCAGACACACAATTTATCAGAGATTTAAGTGAATAAGCTACAGTGTCCAAGGTACTAAACATAATATATTTTATGGGGTGTCATAAGCAAGTCATTAGAATACTTTCCTACTAAATTTATAAGACATACGCATTCAATAATTGAGTAAACAAAGAGAAAATAAAGCTATCTATTGGGTTTCACTAAAAAGTCCATTGGAAGACTTGACTATTGTTGTTAAAAGACATAGGCATTCATATTATAGAGACACAAACCACACCAGTAAAATAAAAACATGATAACATGGGATTCAAACCAATGACAGTCTTAATTTTATAGTGCAAACCCAATAGCTTACTAACTGTGCTAACCAGACTGTGCATACCAGACACACAATTTATCAGAGATTTAAGTGAATAAGCTACAGTGTCCAAGGTACTAAACATAATATATTCTATGGGGTGTCATAAGCAAGTCATTAGAATACTTTCCTACTAAATTTATAAGACATAAGCATTCAATATTTGAGTAAACAAAGAGAAAATAAAGCTATCTATTGGGTTTCACTAAAAAGTCCATTGGAAGACTTGAATATTGTTGTTAAAAGACATAGGCATTCATCTTATAGAGCCACAAACCACACTAGTAAAATAAAAACATGATAACAAGGGATTCGAACCAATTACAGTCTTAATTTGATAGTGCAAACCCAACACCTTACTAACTGTGCTAACCAGACTGTGCATACCAGACACACAATTTATCAGAGATTTAAGTGAATAAGCTACAGTGTCCAAGGTACTAAACATAATATATTCTATGGGGTGTCATAAGCAAGTCATTATAATACTTTCCTACTTAATTTATAAGACATACGCATTCAATAATTGAGTAAACAAAGAGAAAATAAAGCTATCTATTGGGTTTCACTAAAAAGTCCATTGGAAGACTTGACTATTGTTGTTAAAAGACATAGGCATTCATATTATAGAGCCACAAACCACACTAGTAAAATAAAAATATGATAACATGGGATTCGAACCAATTACAGTCTTAATTTGATAGTGCAAACCCAACACCTTACTAACTGTGCTAACCAGACTGTGCATACCAGACACACAATTTATCAGAGATTTAAGTGAATAAGCTACAGTGTCCAAGGTACTAAACATAATATATTCTATGGGGTGTCATAAGCAAGTCATTAGAATACTTTCCTACTAAATTTATAAGACATAAGCATTCAATAATTGAGTAAACAAAGAGAAAATAAAGCTATCTATTGGGTTTCACTAAAAAGTCAATTGGAAGACTTGACTATTGTTGTTAAAAGACATAGGCATTCATATTATAGAGCCACAAACCACATCAGTAAAATAAAAACATGATAACATGGGATTCGAACCAATGACAGTCTTCATTTTATAGTGCAAACCCAATAGCTTACTAACTGTGCTAACCAGACTGTGCATACCAGACACACAATTTATCAGAGATTTAAGTGAATAAGCTACAGTGTCCAAGGTACTAAACATAATATATTCTATGGTGTGTCATAAGCAAGTCATTAGAATACTTTCCTACTAAATTTATAAGACATAAGCATTCAATATTTGAGTAAACAAAGAGAAAATAAAGCTATTTATTGGGTTTCACTAAAAAGTCCATTGGAAGACTTGAATATTGTTGTTAAAAGACATAGGCATTCATATTATAGAGACACAAACCACACTAGTAAAATAAAAACATGATAACTTGGGATTCGAACAAAATGACAGTCTTAATTTGATAGTGCAAACCCAACACCTTACTAACTGTGCTAACCAGACTGTACATACCAGACACACAATTTATCAGAGATTTAAGTGAATAAGCTACAGTGTCCAAGGTACTAAACATAATATATTCTATGGGGTGTCATAAGCAAGTCATTAGAATACTTTCCTGCTTAATTTATAAGACATACGCATTCAGTAATTGAGTAAACAAAGAGAAAATAAAGCTATCTATTGGGTTTCACTAAAAAGTCCATTGGAAGACTTGACTATTGTTGTTAAAAGACATAGGCATTCATATTATAGAGCCACAAACCACACTAGTAAAATAAAAATATGATAACATGGGATTCGAACCAATTACAGTCTTAATTTGATAGTGCAAACCCAACACCTTACTAACTGTGCTAACCAGACTGTGCATACCAGACACACAATTTATCAGAGATTTAAGTGAATAAGCTACAGTGTCCAAGGTACTAAACATAATATATTCTATGGGGTGTCATAAGCAAGTCATTAGAATACTTTCCTACTAAATTTATAAGACATAAGCATTCAATAATTGAGTAAACAAAGAGAAAATAAAGCTATCTATTGGGTTTCACTAAAAAGTCAATTGGAAGACTTGACTATTGTTGTTAAAAGACATAGGCATTCATATTATAGAGCCACAAACCACATCAGTAAAATAAAAACATGATAACATGGGATTCGAACCAATGACAGTCTTCATTTTATAGTGCAAACCCAATAGCTTACTAACTGTGCTAACCAGACTGTGCATACCAGACACACAATTTATCAGAGATTTAAGTGAATAAGCTACAGTGTCCAAGGTACTAAACATAATATATTCTATGGTGTGTCATAAGCAAGTCATTAGAATACTTTCCTACTAAATTTATAAGACATAAGCATTCAATATTTGAGTAAACAAAGAGAAAATAAAGCTATTTATTGGGTTTCACTAAAAAGTCCATTGGAAGACTTGAATATTGTTGTTAAAAGACATAGGCATTCATATTATAGAGACACAAACCACACTAGTAAAATAAAAACATGATAACTTGGGATTCGAACAAAATGACAGTCTTAATTTGATAGTGCAAACCCAACACCTTACTAACTGTGCTAACCAGACTGTACATACCAGACACACAATTTATCAGAGATTTAAGTGAATAAGCTACAGTGTCCAAGGTACTAAACATAATATATTCTATGGGGTGTCATAAGCAAGTCATTAGAATACTTTCCTGCTTAATTTATAAGACATACGCATTCAGTAATTGAGTAAACAAAGAGAAAATAAAGCTATCTATTGGGTTTCACTAAAAAGTCCATTGGAAGACTTGACTATTGTTGTTAAAAGACATAGGCATTCATATTATAGAGCCACAAACCACACTAGTAAAATAAAAATATGATAACATGGGATTCGAACCAATTACAGTCTTAATTTGATAGTGCAAACCCAACACCTTACTAACTGTGCTAACCAGACTGTGCATACCAGACACACAATTTATCAGAGATTTAAGTGAATAAGCTACAGTGTCCAAGGTACTAAACATAATATATTCTATGGGGTGTCATAAGCAAGTCATTAGAATACTTTCCTACTAAATTTACAAGACATAAGCATTCAATAATTGAGTAAACAAAGAGAAAATAAAGCTATCTATTGGGTTTCACTAAAAAGTCCATTGGAAGACTTGACTATTGTTGTTAAAAGACATAGGCATTCATATTATAGAGCCACAAACCACATCAGTAAAATAAAAACATGATAACATGGGATTCGAACCAATGACAGTCTTCATTTTATAGTGCAAACCCAATAGCTTACTAACTGTGCTAACCAGACTGTGCATACCAGCCCCCCAATTTATCAGAGATTTAAGTGAATAAGCTACAGTGTCCAAGGTACTAAACATAATATATTCTATGGGGTGTCATAAGCAAGTCATTAGAATACTTTCCTACTAAATTTATAAGACATAAGCATTCAATATTTGAGTAAACAAAGAGAAAATAAAGCTATCTATTGGGTTTCACTAAAAAGTCCATTGGAAGACTTGACTATTGTTGTTAAAAGACATAGGATTTCATATTATAGAGCCACAAACCACATCAGTAAAATAAAAACATGATAACATGGGATTCGAACCAATGACAGTCTTCATTTTATAGTGCAAACCCAATAGCTTACTAACTGTGCTAACCAGACTGTGCATGCCAGCCCCCCAATTTATCAGAGATTTAAGTGAATAAGCTACAGTGTCCAAGGTACTAAACATAATATATTCTATGGGGTGTCATAAGCAAGTCATTAGAATACTTTCCTACTAAATTTATAAGACATAAGCATTCAATATTTGAGTAAACAAAGAGAAAATAAAGCTATCTATTGGGTTTCACTAAAAAGTACATTGGAAGACTTGAATATTGTTGTTAAAAGACATAGGCATTCATCTTATAGAGCCACAAACCACACTAGTAAAATAAAAACATGATAACAAGGGATTCGAACCAATTACAGTCTTAATTTGATAGTGCAAACCCAACACCTTACTAACTGTGCTAACCAGACTGTGCATACCAGACACACAATTTATCAGAGATTTAAGTGAATAAGCTACAGTGTCCAAGGTACTAAACATAATATATTCTATGGGGTGTCATAAGCAAGTCATTATAATACTTTCCTACTTAATTTATAAGACATACGCTTTCAATAATTGAGTAAACAAAGAGAAAATAAAGCTATCTATTGGGTTTCACTAAAAAGTCCATTGGAAGACTTGACTATTGTTGTTAAAAGACATAGGCATTCATATTATAGAGCCACAAACCACACTAGTAAAATAAAAATATGATAACATGGGATTCGAACCAATTACAGTCTTAATTTGATAGTGCAAACCCAACACCTTACTAACTGTGCTAACCACACTGTGCATACCAGACACACAATTTATCAGAGATTTAAGTGAATAAGCTACAGTGTCCAAGGTACTAAACATAATATATTCTATGGGGTGTCATAAGCAAGTCATTAGAATACTTTCCTACTAAATTTATAAGACATAAGCATTCAATAATTGAGTAAACAAAGAGAAAATAAAGCTATCTATTGGGTTTCACTAAAAAGTCAATTGGAAGACTTGACTATTGTTGTTAAAAGACATAGGCATTCATATTATAGAGCCACAAACCACATCAGTAAAATAAAAACATGATAACATGGGATTCGAACCAATGACAGTCTTCATTTTATAGTGCAAACCCAATAGCTTACTAACTGTGCTAACCAGACTGTGCATACCAGACACACAATTTATCAGAGATTTAAGTGAATAAGCTACAGTGTCCAAGGTACTAAACATAATATATTCTATGGTGTGTCATAAGCAAGTCATTAGAATACTTTCCTACTAAATTTATAAGACATAAGCATTCAATATTTGAGTAAACAAAGAGAAAATAAAGCTATTTATTGGGTTTCACTAAAAAGTCCATTGGAAGACTGGAATATTGTTGTTAAAAGACATAGGCATTCATCTTATAGAGCCACAAACCACACTAGTAAAATAAAAACATGATAACATGGGATTCGAACCAACTACCGTCTTAATTTGATAGTGCAAACCCAACACCTTACTAACTGTGCTAACCAGACTGTGCATACCAGCCCCACAATTTATCAGAGATTTAAGTGAATAAGCTACAGTGTCCAAGGTACTAAACATAATATATTCTATGGGGTGTCATAAGCAAGTCATTAGAATACTTTCCTACTAAATTTATAAGACATAAACATTCAATATTTGAGTAAACAAAGAGAAAATAAAGCTATCTATTGGGTTTCACTAAAAAGTCCATTGGAAGACTTGACTATTGTTGTTAAAAGACATAGGATTTCATATTATAGAGCCACAAACCACACTAGTAAAATAAAAACACTATAACATGGGATTCGAACCAATGACAGTCTTAATTTGATAGTGCAAACCCAACACCTTACTAACTGTGCTAACCAGACTGTGCATACCAGACACACAATTTATCAGAGATTTAAGTGAATAAGCTACAGTGTCCAAGGTACTAAACATAATATATTCTATGGGGTGTCATAAGCAAGTCATTAGAATACTTTCCTACTAAATTTATAAGACATAAGCATTCAATATTTGAGTAAACAAAGAGAAAATGAAGCTATCTATTGGGTTTCACTAAAAAGTTCATTGGAAGACTTGACTATTGTTGTTAAAAGACATAAGCATTCATATTATAGAGCCACAAACCACACTAGTAAAATAAAAACATGATAACATGGGATTCGAACCAATGACAGTCTTAATTTTATAGAGCAAACCCAACAGCTTACTAACTGTGCTAACCAGACTGTGCATACCAGACACACAATTTATCAGAGATTTAAGTGAATAAGCTACAGTGTCCAAGGTACTAAACATAATATATTCTATGGGGTGTCATAAGCAAGTCATTAGAATACTTTCCTACTAAATTTATAAGACATAAGCATTCAATAAATGAGTAAACAAAGAGAAAATAAAGCTATCTATTGGGTTTCACTAAAAAGTCAATTGGAAGACTTGACTATTGTTGTTAAAAGACATAGGCATTCATATTATAGAGCCACAAACCACACTAGTAAAATAAAAACATGATAACATGGGACTCGAACCAATGACAGTCTTAATTTGATAGTGCAACCCCAACACCTTACTAACTGTGCTAACCAGACTGTGCATACCAGACACACAATTTATCAGAGATTTAAGTGAATAAGCTACAGTGTCCAAGGTACTAAACATAATATATTATATGGGGTGTCATAAGCAAGTCATTAGAATACTTTCCTACTAAATTTATAAGACATAAGCATTCAATAATTGAGTAAACAAAGGGAAAATAAAGCTATCTTTTGGGTTTCACTAAAAAGTCCATTGGAAGACTTGAATATTGTTGTTAAAAGACATAGGCATTCATATTATAGAGACACAAACCACACTAGTAAAATAAAAACATGATAACTTGGGATTCGAACAAAATGACAGTCTTAATTTGATAGTGCAAACCCAACACCTTACTAACTGTGCTAACCAGACTGTACATACCAGACGCACAATTTATCAGAGATTTAAGTGAATAAGCTACAGTGTCCAAGGTACTAAACATAATATATTCTATGGGGTGTCATAAGCAAGTCATTAGAATACTTTCCTACTTAATTTATAAGACATACGCATTCAATAATTGAGTAAACAAAGAGAAAATAAAGCTATCTATTGGGTTTCACTAAAAAGTCCATTGGAAGACTTGACTATTGTTGTTAAAAGACATAGGCATTCATATTATAGAGCCACAAACCACACTAGTAAAATAAAAATATGATAACATGGGATTCAAACCAATTACAGTCTTAATTTGATAGTGCAAACCCAACACCTTACTAACTGTGCTAACCAGACTGTGCATACCAGACACACAATTTATCAGAGATTTAAGTGAATAAGCTACAGTGTCCAAGGTACTAAACATAATATATTCTATGGGGTGTCATAAGCAAGTCATTAGAATACTTTCCTACTAAATTTATAAGACATAAGCATTCAATAATTGAGTAAACAAAGAGAAAATAAAGCTATCTATTGGGTTTCACTAAAAAGTCCATTGGAAGACTTGACTATTGTTGTTAAAAGACATAGGCATTCATATTATAGAGCCACAAACCACATCAGTAAAATAAAAACATGATAACATGGGATTCGAACCAATGACAGTCTTCATTTTATAGTGCAAACCCAATAGCTTACTAACTGTGCTAACCAGACTGTGCATACCAGACACACAATTTATCAGAGATTTAAGTGAATAAGCTACAGTGTCCAAGGTACTAAACATAATATATTCTATGGTGTGTCATAAGCAAGTCATTAGAATACTTTCCTACTAAATTTATAAGACATAAGCATTCAATATTTGAGTAAACAAAGAGAAAATAAAGCTATTTATTGGGTTTCACTAAAAAGTCCATTGGAAGACTTGAATATTGTTGTTAAAAGACATAGGCATTCATCTTATAGAGCCACAAACCACACTAGTAAAATAAAAACATGATAACATGGGATTCGAACCAACTACCGTCTTAATTTGATAGTGCAAACCCAACACCTTACTAACTGTGCTAACCAGACTGTGCATACCAGCCCCACAATTTATCAGAGATTTAAGTGAATAAGCTACAGTGTCCAAGGTACTAAACATAATATATTCTATGGGGTGTCATAAGCAAGTCATTAGAATACTTTCCTACTAAATTTATAAGACATAAACATTCAATATTTGAGTAAACAAAGAGAAAATAAAGCTATCTATTGGGTTTCACTAAAAAGTCCATTGGAAGACTTGACTATTGTTGTTAAAAGACATAGGATTTCATATTATAGAGCCACAAACCACACTAGTAAAATAAAAACACGATAACATGGGATTCGAACCAATGACAGTCTTAATTTGATAGTGCAAACCCAACACCTTACTAACTGTGCTAACCAGACTGTGCATACCAGACACACAATTTATCAGAGATTTAAGTGAATAAGCTACAGTGTCCAAGGTACTAAACATAATATATTCTATGGGGTGTCATAAGCAAGTCATTAGAATACTTTCCTACTAAATTTATAAGACATAAGCATTCAATATTTGAGTAAACAAAGAGAAAATGAAGCTATCTATTGGGTTTCACTAAAAAGATCATTGGAAGACTTGACTATTGTTGTTAAAAGACATAAGCATTCATATTATAGAGCCACAAACCACACTAGTAAAATAAAAACATGATAACATGGGATTCGAACCAATGACAGTCTTAATTTTATAGAGCAAACCCAACAGCTTACTAACTGTGCTAACCAGACTGTGCATACCAGCCCCACAATTTATCAGAGATTTAAGTGAATAAGCTACAGTGTCCAAGGTACTAAACATAATATATTCTATGGGGTGTCATAAGCAAGTCATTAGAATACTTTCCTACTAAATTTATAAGACATAAGCATTCAATAAATGAGTAAACAAAGAGAAAATAAAGCTATCTATTGGGTTTCACTAAAAAGTCAATTGGAAGACTTGACTATTGTTGTTAAAAGACATAGGCATTCATATTATAGAGCCACAAACCACACTAGTAAAATAAAAACATGATAACATGGGACTCGAGCCAATGACAGTCTTAATTTGATAGTGCAACCCCAACACCTTACTAACTGTGCTAACCAGACTGTGCATACCAGACACACAATTTATCAGAGATTTAAGTGAATAAGCTACAGTGTCCAAGGTACTAAACATAATATATTATATGGGGTGTCATAAGCAAGTCATTAGAATACTTTCCTACTAAATTTATAAGACATAAGCATTCAATAATTGAGTAAACAAAGGGAAAATAAAGCTATCTTTTGGGTTTCACTAAAAAGTCCATTGGAAGACTTGAATATTGTTGTTAAAAGACATAGGCATTCATATTATAGAGACACAAACCACACTAGTAAAATAAAAACATGATAACTTGGGATTCGAACAAAATGACAGTCTTAATTTGATAGTGCAAACCCAACACCTTACTTACTGTGCTAACCAGACTGTACATACCAGACACACAATTTATCAGAGATTTAAGTGAATAAGCTACAGTGTCCAAGGTACTAAACATAATATATTCTATGGGGTGTCATAAGCAAGTCATTAGAATACTTTCCTACTTAATTTATAAGACATACGCATTCAATAATTGAGTAAACAAAGAGAAAATAAAGCTATCTATTGGGTTTCACTAAAAAGTCCATTGGAAGACTTGACTATTGTTGTTAAAAGACATAGGCATTCATATTATAGAGCCACAAACCACATCAGTAAAATAAAAACATGATAACATGGGATTCGAACCAATGACAGTCTTCATTTTATAGTGCAAACCCAATAGCTTACTAACTGTGCTAACCAGACTGTGCATACCAGACACACAATTTATCAGAGATTTAAGTGAATAAGCTACAGTGTCCAAGGTACTAAACATAATATATTCTATGGTGTGTCATAAGCAAGTCATTAGAATACTTTCCTACTAAATTTATAAGACATAAGCATTCAATATTTGAGTAAACAAAGAGAAAATAAAGCTATTTATTGGGTTTCACTAAAAAGTCCATTGGAAGACTTGAATATTGTTGTTAAAAGACATAGGCATTCATCTTATAGAGTCACAAACCACACTAGTAAAATAAAAACATGATAACATGGGATTCGAACCAACTACCGTCTTAATTTGATAGTGCAAACCCAACACCTTACTAACTGTGCTAACCAGACTGTGCATACCAGCCCCACAATTTATCAGAGATTTAAGTGAATAAGCTACAGTGTCCAAGGTACTAAACATAATATATTCTATGGGGTGTCATAAGCAAGTCATTAGAATACTTTCCTACTAAATTTATAAGACATAAACATTCAATATTTGAGTAAACAAAGAGAAAATAAAGCTATCTATTGGGTTTCACTAAAAAGTCCATTGGAAGACTTGACTATTGTTGTTAAAAGACATAGGATTTCATATTATAGAGCCACAAACCACACTAGTAAAATAAAAACACGATAACATGGGATTCGAACCAATGACAGTCTTAATTTGATAGTGCAAACCCAACACCTTACTAACTGTGCTAACCAGACTGTGCATACCAGACACACAATTTATCAGAGATTTAAGTGAATAAGCTACAGTGTCCAAGGTACTAAACATAATATATTCTATGGGGTGTCATAAGCAAGTCATTAGAATACTTTCCTACTTAATTTATAAGACATACGCATTCAATAATTGAGTAAACAAAGAGAAAATAAAGCTATCTATTGGGTTTCACTAAAAAGTCCATTGGAAGACTTGACTATTGTTGTTAAAAGACATAGGCATTCATATTATAGAGCCACAAACCACACTAGTAAAATAAAAATATGATAACATGGGATTCGAACCAATTACAGTCTTAATTTGATAGTGCTAACCCAACACCTTACTAACTGTGCTAACCAGACTGTGCATACCAGACACACAATTTATCAGAGATTTAAGTGAATAAGCTACAGTGTCCAAGGTACTAAACATAATATATTCTATGGGGTGTCATAAGCAAGTCATTAGAATACTTTCCTACTAAATTTATAAGACATAAGCATTCAATAATTGAGTAAACAAAGAGAAAATAAAGCTATCTATTGGGTTTCACTAAAAAGTCCATTGGAAGACTTGACTATTGTTGTTAAAAGACATAGGATTTCATATTATAGAGCCACAAACCACACTAGTAAAATAAAAACACGATAACATGGGATTCGAACCAATGACAGTCTTAATTTGATAGTGCAAACCCAACACCTTACTAACTGTGCTAACCAGACTGTGCATACCAGACACACAATTTATCAGAGATTTAAGTGAATAAGCTACAGTGTCCAAGGTACTAAACATAATATATTCTATGGGGTGTCATAAGCAAGTCATTAGAATACTTTCCTACTAAATTTATAAGACATAAGCATTCAATATTTGAGTAAACAAAGAGAAAATGAAGCTATCTATTGGGTTTCACTAAAAAGATCATTGGAAGACTTGACTATTGTTGTTAAAAGACATAAGCATTCATATTATAGAGCCACAAACCACACTAGTAAAATAAAAACATGATAACATGGGATTCGAACCAATGACAGTCTTAATTTTATAGAGCAAACCCAACAGCTTACTAACTGTGCTAACCAGACTGTGCATACCAGACACACAATTTATCAGAGATTTAAGTGAATAAGCTACAGTGTCCAAGGTACTAAACATAATATATTCTATGGGGTGTCATAAGCAAGTCATTAGAATACTTTCCTACTAAATTTATAAGACATAAGCATTCAATAAATGAGTAAACAAAGAGAAAATAAAGCTATCTATTGGGTTTCACTAAAAAGTCAATTGGAAGACTTGACTATTGTTGTTAAAAGACATAGGCATTCATATTATAGAGCCACAAACCACACTAGTAAAATAAAAACATGATAACATGGGACTCGAACCAATGACAGTCTTAATTTGATAGTGCAACCCCAACACCTTACTAACTGTGCTAACCAGACTGTGCATACCAGACACACAATTTATCAGAGATTTAAGTGAATAAGCTACAGTGTCCAAGGTACTAAACATAATATATTATATGGGGTGTCATAAGCAAGTCATTAGAATACTTTCCTACTAAATTTATAAGACATAAGCATTCAATAATTGAGTAAACAAAGGGAAAATAAAGCTATCTTTTGGGTTTCACTAAAAAGTCCATTGGAAGACTTGAATATTGTTGTTAAAAGACATAGGCATTCATATTATAGAGACACAAACCACACTAGTAAAATAAAAACATGATAACTTGGGATTCGAACAAAATGACAGTCTTAATTTGATAGTGCAAACCCAACACCTTACTTACTGTGCTAACCAGACTGTACATACCAGACACACAATTTATCAGAGATTTAAGTGAATAAGCTACAGTGTCCAAGGTACTAAACATAATATATTCTATGGGGTGTCATAAGCAAGTCATTAGAATACTTTCCTACTTAATTTATAAGACATACGCATTCAATAATTGAGTAAACAAAGAGAAAATAAAGCTATCTATTGGGTTTCACTAAAAAGTCCATTGGAAGACTTGACTATTGTTGTTAAAAGACATAGGCATTCATATTATAGAGCCACAAACCACACTAGTAAAATAAAAATATGATAACATGGGATTCGAACCAATTACAGTCTTAATTTGATAGTGCTAACCCAACACCTTACTAACTGTGCTAACCAGACTGTGCATACCAGACACACAATTTATCAGAGATTTAAGTGAATAAGCTACAGTGTCCAAGGTACTAAACATAATATATTCTATGGGGTGTCATAAGCAAGTCATTAGAATACTTTCCTACTAAATTTATAAGACATAAGCATTCAATAATTGAGTAAACAAAGAGAAAATAAAGCTATCTATTGGGTTTCACTAAAAAGTCCATTGGAAGACTTGACTATTGTTGTTAAAAGACATAGGCATTCATATTATAGAGCCACAAACCACATCAGTAAAATAAAAACATGATAATATGGGATTCGAACCAATGACAGTCTTCATTTTATAGTGCAAACCCAATAGCTTACTAACTGTGCTAACCAGACTGTGCATACCAGACACACAATTTATCAGAGATTTAAGTGAATAAGCTACAGTGTCCAAGGTACTAAACATAATATATTCTATGGTGTGTCATAAGCAAGTCATTAGAATACTTTCCTACTAAATTTATAAGACATAAGCATTCAATATTTGAGTAAACAAAGAGAAAATAAAGCTATTTATTGGGTTTCACTAAAAAGTCCATTGGAAGACTTGAATATTGTTGTTAAAAGACATAGGCATTCATCTTAAAGAGCCACAAACCACACTAGTAAAATAAAAACATGATAACATGGGATTCGAACCAATTACCGTCTTAATTTGATAGTGCAAACCCAACACCTTACTAACTGTGCTAACCAGACTGTGCATACCAGCCCCACAATTTATCAGAGATTTAAGTGAATAAGCTACAGTGTCCAAGGTACTAAACATAATATATTCTATGGGGTGTCATAAGCAAGTCATTAGAATACTTTCCTACTAAATTTATAAGACATAAACATTCAATATTTGAGTAAACAAAGAGAAAATAAAGCTATCTATTGGGTTTCACTAAAAAGTCCATTGGAAGACTTGACTATTGTTGTTAAAAGACATAGGATTTCATATTATAGAGCCACAAACCACACTTGTAAAATAAAAACACGATAACATGGGATTCGAACCAATGACAGTCTTAATTTGATAGTGCAAACCCAACACCTTACTAACTGTGCTAACCAGACTGTGCATACCAGACACACAATTTATCAGAGATTTAAGTGAATAAGCTACAGTGTCCAAGGTACTAAACATAATATATTCTATGGGGTGTCATAAGCAAGTCATTAGAATACTTTCCTACTAAATTTATAAGACATACGCATTCAATAATTGAGTAAACAAAGAGAAAATAAAGCTATCTATTGGGTTTCACTAAAAAGTCCATTGGAAGACTTGACTATTGTTGTTAAAAGACATAGGCATTCATATTATAGAGCCACAAACCACACCAGTAAAATAAAAACATGATAACACGGGATTCAAACCAATGACAGTCTTAATTTTATAGTGCAAACCCAATAGCTTACTAACTGTGCTAACCAGACTGTGCATACCAGACACACAATTTATCAGAGATTTAAGTGAATAAGCTACAGTGTCCAAGGTACTAAACATAATATATTCTATGGGGTGTCATAAGCAAGTCATTAGAATACTTTCCTACTAAATTTATAAGACATAAGCATTCAATATTTGAGTAAACAAAGAGAAAATAAAGCTATCTATTGGGTTTCACTAAAAAGTCAATTGGAAGACTTGACTATTGTTGTTAAAAGACATAGGCATTCATATTATAGAGCCACAAACCACACTAGTAAAATAAAAACATGATAACATGGGACTCGAACCAATGACAGTCTTAATTTGATAGTGCAACCCCAACACCTTACTAACTGTGCTAACCAGACTGTGCATACCAGACACACAATTTATCAGAGATTTAAGTGAATAAGCTACAGTGTCCAAGGTACTAAACATAATATATTATATGGGGTGTCATAAGCAAGTCATTAGAATACTTTCCTACTAAATTTATAAGACATAAGCATTCAATAATTGAGTAAACAAAGGGAAAATAAAGCTATCTTTTGGGTTTCACTAAAAAGTCCATTGGAAGACTTGAATATTGTTGTTAAAAGACATAGGCATTCATATTATAGAGACACAAACCACACTAGTAAAATAAAAACATGATAACTTGGGATTCGAACAAAATGACAGTCTTAATTTGATAGTGCAAACCCAACACCTTACTAACTGTGCTAACCAGACTGTACATACCAGACACACAATTTATCAGAGATTTAAGTGAATAAGCTACAGTGTCCAAGGTACTAAACATAATATATTCTATGGGGTGTCATAAGCAAGTCATTAGAATACTTTCCTACTTAATTTATAAGACATACGCATTCAATAATTGAGTAAACAAAGAGAAAATAAAGCTATCTATTGGGTTTCACTAAAAAGTCCATTGGAAGACTTGACTATTGTTGTTAAAAGACATAGGCATTCATATTATAGAGCCACAAACCACACTAGTAAAATAAAAATATGATAACATGGGATTCGAACCAATTACAGTCTTAATTTGATAGTGCTAACCCAACACCTTACTAACTGTGCTAACCAGACTGTGCATACCAGACACACAATTTATCAGAGATTTAAGTGAATAAGCTACAGTGTCCAAGGTACTAAACATAATATATTCTATGGGGTGTCATAAGCAAGTCATTAGAATACTTTCCTACTAAATTTATAAGACATAAGCATTCAATATTTGAGTAAACAAAGAGAAAATAAAGCTATTTATTGGGTTTCACTAAAAAGTCCATTGGAAGACTTGAATATTGTTGTTAAAAGACATAGGCATTCATCTTAAAGAGCCACAAACCACACTAGTAAAATAAAAACATGATAACATGGGATTCGAACCAATTACCGTCTTAATTTGATAGTGCAAACCCAACACCTTACTAACTGTGCTAACCAGACTGTGCATACCAGCCCCACAATTTATCAGAGATTTAAGTGAATAAGCTACAGTGTCCAAGGTACTAAACATAATATATTCTATGGGGTGTCATAAGCAAGTCATTAGAATACTTTCCTACTAAATTTATAAGACATAAACATTCAATATTTGAGTAAACAAAGAGAAAATAAAGCTATCTATTGGGTTTCACTAAAAAGTCCATTGGAAGACTTGACTATTGTTGTTAAAAGACATAGGATTTCATATTATAGAGCCACAAACCACACTTGTAAAATAAAAACACGGTAACATGGGATTCGAACCAATGACAGTCTTAATTTGATAGTGCAAACCCAACACCTTACTAACTGTGCTAACCAGACTGTGCATACCAGACACACAATTTATCAGAGATTTAAGTGAATAAGCTACAGTGTCCAAGGTACTAAACATAATATATTCTATGGGGTGTCATAAGCAAGTCATTAGAATACTTTCCTACTAAATTTATAAGACATACGCATTCAATAATTGAGTAAACAAAGAGAAAATAAAGCTATCTATTGGGTTTCACTAAAAAGTCCATTGGAAGACTTGACTATTGTTGTTAAAAGACATAGGCATTCATATTATAGAGACACAAACCACACCAGTAAAATAAAAACATGATAACATGGGATTCAAACCAATGACAGTCTTAATTTTATAGTGCAAACCCAATAGCTTACTAACTGTGCTAACCAGACTGTGCATACCAGACACACAATTTATCAGAGATTTAAGTGAATAAGCTACAGTGTCCAAGGTACTAAACATAATATATTCTATGGGGTGTCATAAGCAAGTCATTAGAATACTTTCCTACTAAATTTATAAGACATAAGCATTCAATATTTGAGTAAACAAAGAGAAAATAAAGCTATCTATTGGGTTTCACTAAAAAGTCCATTGGAAGACTTGAATATTGTTGTTAAAAGACATAGGCATTCATCTTATAGAGCCACAAACCACACTAGTAAAATAAAAACATGATAACAAGGGATTCGAACCAATTACAGTCTTAATTTGATAGTGCAAACCCAACACCTTACTAACTGTGCTAACCAGACTGTGCATACCAGACACACAATTTATCAGAGATTTAAGTGAATAAGCTACAGTGTCCAAGGTACTAAACATAATATATTCTATGGGGTGTCATAAGCAAGTCATTATAATACTTTCCTACTTAATTTATAAGACATACGCATTCAATAATTGAGTAAACAAAGAGAAAATAAAGCTATCTATTGGGTTTCACTAAAAAGTCCATTGGAAGACTTGACTATTGTTGTTAAAAGACATAGGCATTCATATTATAGAGCCACAAACCACACTAGTAAAATAAAAATATGATAACATGGGATTCGAACCAATTACAGTCTTAATTTGATAGTGCAAACCCAACACCTTACTAACTGTGCTAACCAGACTGTGCATACCAGACACACAATTTATCAGAGATTTAAGTGAATAAGCTACAGTGTCCAAGGTACTAAACATAATATATTCTATGGGGTGTCATAAGCAAGTCATTAGAATACTTTCCTACTAAATTTATAAGACATAAGCATTCAATAATTGAGTAAACAAAGAGAAAATAAAGCTATCTATTGGGTTTCACTAAAAAGTCAATTGGAAGACTTGACTATTGTTGTTAAAAGACATAGGCATTCATATTATAGAGCCACAAACCACATCAGTAAAATAAAAACATGATAACATGGGATTCGAACCAATGACAGTCTTCATTTTATAGTGCAAACCCAATAGCTTACTAACTGTGCTAACCAGACTGTGCATACCAGACACACAATTTATCAGAGATTTAAGTGAATAAGCTACAGTGTCCAAGGTACTAAACATAATATATTCTATGGTGTGTCATAAGCAAGTCATTAGAATACTTTCCTACTAAATTTATAAGACATAAGCATTCAATATTTGAGTAAACAAAGAGAAAATAAAGCTATTTATTGGGTTTCACTAAAAAGTCCATTGGAAGACTTGAATATTGTTGTTAAAAGACATAGGCATTCATATTATAGAGACACAAACCACACTAGTAAAATAAAAACATGATAACTTGGGATTCGAACAAAATGACAGTCTTAATTTGATAGTGCAAACCCAACACCTTACTAACTGTGCTAACCAGACTGTACATACCAGACACACAATTTATCAGAGATTTAAGTGAATAAGCTACAGTGTCCAAGGTACTAAACATAATATATTCTATGGGGTGTCATAAGCAAGTCATTAGAATACTTTCCTGCTTAATTTATAAGACATACGCATTCAGTAATTGAGTAAACAAAGAGAAAATAAAGCTATCTATTGGGTTTCACTAAAAAGTCCATTGGAAGACTTGACTATTGTTGTTAAAAGACATAGGCATTCATATTATAGAGCCACAAACCACACTAGTAAAATAAAAATATGATAACATGGGATTCGAACCAATTACAGTCTTAATTTGATAGTGCAAACCCAACACCTTACTAACTGTGCTAACCAGACTGTGCATACCAGACACACAATTTATCAGAGATTTAAGTGAATAAGCTACAGTGTCCAAGGTACTAAACATAATATATTCTATGGGGTGTCATAAGCAAGTCATTAGAATACTTTCCTACTAAATTTATAAGACATAAGCATTCAATAATTGAGTAAACAAAGAGAAAATAAAGCTATCTATTGGGTTTCACTAAAAAGTCAATTGGAAGACTTGACTATTGTTGTTAAAAGACATAGGCATTCATATTATAGAGCCACAAACCACATCAGTAAAATAAAAACATGATAACATGGGATTCGAACCAATGACAGTCTTAATTTTATAGTGCAAACCCAATAGCTTACTAACTGTGCTAACCAGACTGTGCATACCAGACACACAATTTATCAGAGATTTAAGTGAATAAGCTACAGTGTCCAAGGTACTAAACATAATATATTCTATGGTGTGTCATAAGCAAGTCATTAGAATACTTTCCTACTAAATTTATAAGACATAAGCATTCAATATTTGAGTAAACAAAGAGAAAATAAAGCTATTTATTGGGTTTCACTAAAAAGTCCATTGGAAGACTTGAATATTGTTGTTAAAAGACATAGGCATTCATATTATAGAGACACAAACCACACTAGTAAAATAAAAACATGATAACTTGGGATTCGAACAAAATGACAGTCTTAATTTGATAGTGCAAACCCAACACCTTACTAACTGTGCTAACCAGACTGTACATACCAGACACACAATTTATCAGAGATTTAAGTGAATAAGCTACAGTGTCCAAGGTACTAAACATAATATATTCTATGGGGTGTCATAAGCAAGTCATTAGAATACTTTCCTGCTTAATTTATAAGACATACGCATTCAGTAATTGAGTAAACAAAGAGAAAATAAAGCTATCTATTGGGTTTCACTAAAAAGTCCATTGGAAGACTTGACTATTGTTGTTAAAAGACATAGGCATTCATATTATAGAGCCACAAACCACACTAGTAAAATAAAAATATGATAACATGGGATTCGAACCAATTACAGTCTTAATTTGATAGTGCAAACCCAACACCTTACTAACTGTGCTAACCAGACTGTGCATACCAGACACACAATTTATCAGAGATTTAAGTGAATAAGCTACAGTGTCCAAGGTACTAAACATAATATATTCTATGGGGTGTCATAAGCAAGTCATTAGAATACTTTCCTACTAAATTTATAAGACATAAGCATTCAATAATTGAGTAAACAAAGAGAAAATAAAGCTATCTATTGGGTTTCACTAAAAAGTCCATTGGAAGACTTGACTATTGTTGTTAAAAGACATAGGCATTCATATTATAGAGCCACAAACCACATCAGTAAAATAAAAACATGATAACATGGGATTCGAACCAATGACAGTCTTCATTTTATAGTGCAAACCCAATAGCTTACTAACTGTGCTAACCAGACTGTGCATACCAGCCCCACAATTTATCAGAGATTTAAGTGAATAAGCTACAGTGTCCAAGGTACTAAACATAATATATTCTATGGGGTGTCATAAGCAAGTCATTAGAATACTTTCCTACTAAATTTATAAGACATAAACATTCAATATTTGAGTAAACAAAGAGAAAATAAAGCTATCTATTGGGTTTCACTAAAAAGTCCATTGGAAGACTTGACTATTGTTGTTAAAAGACATAGGATTTCATATTATAGAGCCACAAACCACATCAGTAAAATAAAAACATGATAACATGGGATTCGAACCAATGACAGTCTTCATTTTATAGTGCAAACCCAATAGCTTACTAACTGTGCTAACCAGACTGTGCATACCAGCCCCACAATTTATCAGAGATTTAAGTGAATAAGCTACAGTGTCCAAGGTACTAAACATAATATATTCTATGGAGTGTCATAAGCAAGTCATTAGAATACTTTCCTACTAAATTTATAAGACATAAGCATTCAATATTTGAGTAAACAAAGAGAAAATAAAGCTATCTATTGGGTTTCACTAAAAAGTCCATTGGAAGACTTGAATATTGTTGTTAAAAGACATAGGCATTCATCTTATAGAGCCACAAACCACACTAGTAAAATAAAAACATGATAACAAGGGATTCGAACCAATTACAGTCTTAATTTGATAGTGCAAACCCAACACCTTACTAACTGTGCTAACCAGACTGTGCATACCAGACACACAATTTATCAGAGATTTAAGTGAATAAGCTACAGTGTCCAAGGTACTAAACATAATATATTCTATGGGGTGTCATAAGCAAGTCATTATAATACTTTCCTACTTAATTTATAAGACATACGCATTCAATAATTGAGTAAACAAAGAGAAAATAAAGCTATCTATTGGGTTTCACTAAAAAGTCCATTGGAAGACTTGACTATTGTTGTTAAAAGACATAGGCATTCATATTATAGAGCCACAAACCACACTAGTAAAATAAAAATATGATAACATGGGATTCGAACCAATTACAGTCTTAATTTGATAGTGCAAACCCAACACCTTACTAACTGTGCTAACCAGACTGTGCATACCAGACACACAATTTATCAGAGATTTAAGTGAATAAGCTACAGTGTCCAAGGTACTAAACATAATATATTCTATGGGGTGTCATAAGCAAGTCATTAGAATACTTTCCTACTAAATTTATAAGACATACGCATTCAATAATTGAGTAAACAAAGAGAAAATAAAGCTATCTATTGGGTTTCACTAAAAAGTCCATTGGAAGACTTGACTATTGTTGTTAAAAGACATAGGCATTCATATTATAGAGCCACAAACCACACCAGTAAAATAAAAACATGATTACATGGGATTCGAACCAATGACAGTCTTCATTTTATAGTGCAAACCCAATAGCTTACTAACTGTGCTAACCAGACTGTGCATACCAGACACACAATTTATCAGAGATTTAAGTGAATAAGCTACAGTGTCCAAGGTACTAAACATAATATATTCTATGGGGTGTCATAAGCAAGTCATTAGAATACTTTCCTACTAAATTTATAAGACATAAGCATTCAATATTTGAGTAAACAAAGAGAAAATAAAGCTATTTATTGGGTTTCACTAAAAAGTCCATTGGAAGACTTGAATATTGTTGTTAAAAGACATAGGCATTCATCTTATAGAGCCACAAACCACACTAGTAAAATAAAAACATGATAACATGGGATTCTAACCAATTACACTCTTAATTTGATAGTGCAAACCCAACACCTTACTAACTGTGCTAACCAGACTGTGCATACCAGACACACAATTTATCAGATATTTAAGTGAATAAGTTACAGTGTCCAAGGTGCTAAACATAATATATTCTATGGGGTGTCATAAGCAAGTCATTGGAATACTTTCCTACTAAATTTATAAGACATAAGCATTCAATAATTGAGTAAACAAAGAGAAAATAAAGCTATCTATTGGGTTTCACTAAAAAGTCCATTGGAAGACTTGAATATTGTTGTTAAAAGACATAAGCATTCATATTATAGAGCCACAAACCACACTAGTAAAATAAAAACATGATAACATGGGATTCGAACCAATGACAGTCTTAATTTTATAGTGCAAACCCAACAGCTTACTAACTGTGCTAACCAGACTGTGCATACCAGACGCCCAATTTATCAGAGATTTAAGTGAATAAGCTACAGTGTCCAAGGTACTAAACATAATATATTCTATGGGGTGTCATAAGCAAGTCATTAGAATACTTTCCTACTACATTTATAAGACATAAGCATTCAATATTTGAGTAAACAAAGAGAAAATGAAGCTATCTATTGGGTTTCACTAAAAAGTCCATTGGAAGACTTGACTATTGTTGTTAAAAGACATAAGCATTCATATTATAGAGCCACAAACCACACTAGTAAAATAAAAACATGATAACATGGGATTCAAACCAATGACAGTCTTAATTTTATAGAGCAAACCCAACAGCTCACTAACTGTGCTAACCAGACTGTGCATACCAGACACACAATTTATCAGAGATTTAAGTGAATAAGCTACAGTGTCCAAGGTACTAAACATAATATATTCTATGGGGTGTCATAAGCAAGTCATTAGAATACTTTCCTACTAAATTTATAAGACATAAGCATTCAATAAATGAGTAAACAAAGAGAAAATAAAGCTATCTATTGGGTTTCACTAAAAAGTCAATTGGAAGACTTGACTATTGTTGTTAAAAGACATAAGCATTCATATTATAGAGCCACAAACCACACTAGTAAAATAAAAACATGATAACATGGGACTCGAACCAATGACAGTCTTAATTTGATAGTGCAATCCCAACACCTTACTAACTGTGCTAACCAGACTGTACATACCAGACACACAATTTATCAGAGATTTAAGTGAATAAGCTACAGTGTCCAAGGTACTAAACTTAATATATTATATGGGGTGTCATAAGCAAGTCATTAGAATACTTTCCTACTAAATTTATAAGACAGGGAAGGGGGAGTGTTCCTGCACAACCTGTCAGAAAATGATGATAAATATTGTAAACCAACAATCTGGAAGATAATTAGGGAAAAAATTTCCAGAAATAAATCATCCTGCTGGTGGTGCACCCCGAGGTAAAAAAACTAAATCTTAGAAAAAAAATTTTGTTCCTTGAAAGAAATCAAGAAAACAAGAAGAAAACCTCTTTGTGGGGGCACTCTTATCAAAATAGTCTAATTTATTTAAAACATAACATTTATTGATTCACAATAAAAAAATATGACATTTGTAGCCTTTCTCAAACAAAAAATGAGAGATTTTTGACCTCTAAATATGGGTCACCCTCAGGTGAAAATATAGTGTGATATAAAGTTATATCAAAGAGCTTTTTATCTAAACATTTTAATTATAAGATAAAATAAGCAAGGTCAGAGAGTAATGATCCGACCATGACGGCATATTTATATTCCTAACTAGACAATCTACCTGTAGTTAGTAGTTACTGTGTCACTTCTATTGAGAGAAATAAATCAAAAACAGTTTTTTCTAGGTACTTCTAAATTAATAATAATAAATATAAAAAGGCGCACCTCAAATTAGTTTGTAGCTGATCACTGTCCCTGCTCAGAACAGAATATACCAGAGCAGGCCTTATAGATCAGAACTTTATTGTATTGAAATCCTGGTATATAAACAATTGGTCATAAACTTTCTTTTAAGAGTGAGTGTTTTCCTGAGTCGGGCAGAAAAACCATATACTCCACAATGATAAAAAGCAATTTGTTTATGGCCACAGTAACAAGTACAGATAGCAGAGAGTTTTATCTGCGTTTATATGAGCACAGTTTACACAGAGGAATAATATGTCCCCTATTGTTGTACCATCATTGATAGTAATATATAGTTTAAAGATTAGGTACTCCACTGTGCTTACAGCAATTACTGAAGAAAGAAACACACAATGTAAAATCTTAATAGAAGAAAAAACTAAAGTGGCAACTTTTTATGTGGACTCAGATCTCCATTATACTTGCACCAGTTTTGTTATTTTTCAAGCAATATGTAACATCAGTGACAAGCAAATTTACAATGAATTGTCAGTCTTCCTATGAATGAAATCACAGCCAAAAAAGGAATTAAATCAGGTTAGTTGAGTCAACTGATGTTAATGTGAATTACAAAATCCCCATCTACAGGCAGAATAGAAGCCCGTCCCATATGTCCAGTCAACTTCTACTGCCTTCCCATGTGTGTGCAAGTACACAGTAAATGGGAGGTGAGAGAGTTGGCCAGACGGTAACGGACTGAAGAAAGAAAGAGTGTTTCTTGCTGTCATCCGCTATAGCGTCCGCAGCCCTGTTGATATTTGATCAGCGCAGGGCTAGGAGGTGCCGCCAAGCGGATGATGAGAGCGCACTGAAAATACCTAGCGGGGAGAGAGAGTCCCCGAATGCAGCGGTAGCGGCTGACGTCTCCGTTAGTGCCGTGGTCCGGGCCCCTGTCACGTGTCTCGGGATTCCGGAAGTGGCGTCATGTGACGCTCAAGGACTAGTACTGACTGAACGTACGTTTCACCCTAAAAACGGGCTTGTTCACCATCTGTCATGTTGACAGATGGTCAACAGGGCTGCGGACGCTATAGCGGATGACAGCAAGAAACACTCTTTCTTTCTTCAGTCCGTTACCGTCTGGCCAACTCTCTCACCTCCCATTTACTGTGTACTTGCACACACATGGGAAGGCAGTAGAAGTTGACTGGACATATGGGACGGGCTTCTATTCTGCCTGTAGATGGGGATTTTGTAATTCACATTAACATCAGTTGACTCAACTAACCTGATTTAATTCCTTTTTTGGCTGTGATTTCATTCATAGGAAGACTGACAATTCATTGTAAATTCGCTTGTCACTGATGTTACATATTGCTTGAAAAATAACAAAACTGTTGCAAGTATAATGGAGATCTGAGTCCACATAAGAAGTTGCCACTTTAGTTTTTTCTTCTATTGAGATTTTACATTGTGTGTTTCTTTCTTCAGTAATTGCTGTAAGCACAGTGGAGTACCTAATCTTTAAACTATATATTACTATCAATGATGGTACAACAATAGGGGACATATTATTCCTCTGTGTAAACTGTGCTCATATAAACGCAGATAAAACTCTCTGCTATCTGTACTTGTTACTGTGGCCATAAACAAATTGCTTTTTATCATTGTGGAGTATATGGTTTTTCTGCCCGACTCAGGAAAACACTCACTCTTAAAAGAAAGTTTATGACCAATTGTTTATATACCAGGATTTCAATACAATAAAGTTCTGATCTATAAGGCCTGCTCTGGTATATTCTGTTCTGAGCAGGGACAGTGATCAGCTACAAACTAATTTGAGGTGCGCCTTTTTATATTTATTATTATTAATTTAGAAGTACCTAGAAAAAACTGTTTTTGATTTATTTCTCTCAATAGAAGTGACACAGTAACTACTAACTACAGGTAGATTGTCTAGTTAGGAATATAAATATGCCGTCATGGTCGGATCATTACTCTCTGACCTTGCTTATTTTATCTTATAATTAAAATGTTTAGATAAAAAGCTCTTTGATATAACTTTATATCACACTATATTTTCACCTGAGGGTGACCCATATTTAGAGGTCAAAAATCTCTCATTTTTTGTTTGAGAAAGGCTACAAATTTCATATTTTTTTATTGTGAATCAATAAATGTTATGTTTTAAATAAATTAGACTATTTTGATAAGAGTGCCCCCACAAAGAGGTTTTCTTCTTGTTTTCTTGATTTCTTTCAAGGAACAAAAATTTTTTTCTAAATTTATAAGACATAAGCATTCAATAATTGAGTAAACAAAGGGAAAATAAAGCTATCTATTGGGTTTCACTAAAAAGTCCATTGGAAGACTTGAATATTGTTGTTAAAAGACATAGGCATTCATATTATAGAGACACAAACCACACTAGTAAAATAAAAACATGATAACTTGGGATTCGAACAAATGACAGTCTTAATTTGATAGTGCAAACCCAACACCTTACTAACTGTGCTAACCAGACTGTACATACCAGACACACAATTTATCAGAGATTTAAGTGAATAAGCTACAGTGTCCAAGGTACTAAACATAATATATTCTATGGGGTGTCATAAGCAAGTCATTAGAATACTTTCCTACTTAATTTATAAGACATACGCATTCAATAATTGAGTAAACAAAGAGAAAATAAAGCTATCTATTGGGTTTCACTAAAAAGTCCATTGGAAGACTAGACTATTGTTGTTAAAAGACATAGGCATTCATATTATAGAGCCACAAACCACACTAGTAAATTAAAAATATGATAACATGGGATTCGAACCAATTACAGTCTTAATTTGATAGTGCAAACCCAACACCTTACTAACTGTGCTAACCAGACTGTGCATACCAGACACACAATTTATCAGAGATTTAAGTGAATAAGCTACAGTGTCCAAGGTACTAAACATAATATATTCTATGGGGTGTCATAAGCAAGTCATTAGAATACTTTCCTACTAAATTTATAAGACATAAGCATTCAATATTTGAGTAAACAAAGAGAAAATAAAGCTATTTATTGGGTTTCACTAAAAAGTCCATTGGAAGACTTGAATATTGTTGTTAAAAGACATAGGCATTCATCTTATAGAGCCACAAACCACACTAGTAAAATAAAAACATGATAACATGGGATTCGAACCAATTACACTCTTAATTTGATAGTGCAAACCCAACACCTTACTAATTGTGCTAACCAGACTGTGCATACCAGCCACACAATTTATCAGAGATTTAAGTGAATAAGCTACAGTGTCCAAGGTACTAAACATAATATATTCTATGGGGTGTCATAAGCAAGTCATTAGAATACTTTCCTACTAAATTTATAAGACATAAACATTCAATATTTGAGTAAACAAAGAGAAAATAAAGCTATCTATTGGGTTTCACTAAAAAGTCCATTGGAAGACTTAACTATTGTTGTTAAAAGACATAGGATTTCATATTATAGAGCCACAAACCACACTAGTAAAATAAAAACACGATAACATGGGATTCGAACCAATGACAGTATTAATTTGATAGTGCAAACCCAACACCTTACTAACTGTGCTAACCAGACTGTGCATACCAGACACACAATTTATCAGAGATTTAAGTGAATAAGCTACAGTGTCCAAGGTACTAAACATAATATATTCTATGGGGTGTCATAAGCAAGTCATTAGAATACTTTCCTACTAAATTTATAAGACATACGCATTCAATAATTGAGTAAACAAAGAGAAAATAAAGCTATTTATTGGGTTTCACTAAAAAGTCCATTGGAAGACTTGAATATTGTTGTTAAAAGACATAGGCATTCATCTTATAGAGCCACAAACCACACTAGTAAAATAAAAACATGATAACATGGGATTCAAACCAATGACAGTCTTAATTTTATAGTGCAAACCCAATAGCTTACTAACTGTGCTAACCAGACTGTGCATACCAGACACACAATTTATCAGAGATTTAAGTGAATAAGCTACAGTGTCCAAGGTACTAAACATAATATATTCTATGGGGTGTCATAAGCAAGTCATTAGAATACTTTCCTACTAAATTTATAAGACATACGCATTCAATAATTGAGTAAACAAAGAGAAAATAAAGCTATCTATTGGGTTTCACTAAAAAGTCCATTGGAAGACTTGACTATTGTTGTTAAAAGACATAGGCATTCATATTATAGAGCCACAAACCACACCAGTAAAATAAAAACATGATTACATGGGATTCGAACCAATGACAGTCTTCATTTTATAGTGCAAACCCAATAGCTTACTAACTGTGCTAACCAGACTGTGCATACCAGACACACAATTTATCAGAGATTTAAGTGAATAAGCTACAGTGTCCAAGGTACTAAACATAATATATTCTATGGGGTGTCATAAGCAAGTCATTAGAATACTTTCCTACTAAATTTATAAGACATAAGCATTCAATATTTGAGTAAACAAAGAGAAAATAAAGCTATTTATTGGGTTTCACTAAAAAGTCCACTGGAAGACTTGAATATTGTTGTTAAAAGACATAGGCATTCATCTTATAGAGCCACAAACCACACTAGTAAAATAAAAACATGATAACATGGGATTCGAACCAATTACAGTCTTAATTTGATAGTGCAAATCCAACACCTTACTAACTGTGTTAACCAGACTGTGCATACCAGCCACACAATTTATCAGAGATTTAAGTTAATAAGCTACAGTGTCCAAGGTACTAAACATAATATATTCTATGGGGTGTCATAAGCAAGTCATTAGAATACTTTCCTACTAAATTTATAAGACATAAACATTCAATATTTGAGTAAACAAAGAGAAAATAAAGCTATCTATTGGGTTTCACTAAAAAGTCCATTGGAAGACTTGACTATTGTTGTTAAAAGACATAGGCATTCATATTATAGAGCCACAAACCACACTATTAAAATAAAAATATGATAACATGGGATTCGAACCAATTACAGTCTTAATTTGATAGTACAAACCCAACACCTTACTAACTGTGCTAACCAGACTGTGCATACCAGACACACAATTTATCAGAGATTTAAGTGAATAAGCTACAGTGTCCAAGGTACTAAACATAATATATTCTATGGGGTGTCATAAGCAAGTCATTAGAATACTTTCCTACTAAATTTATAAGACATAAGCATTCAATAATTGAGTAAACAAAGAGAAAATAAAGCTATCTATTGGGTTTCACTAAAAAGTCCATTGGAAGACTTGACTATTGTTGTTAAAAGACATAGGCATTCATATTATAGAGCCACAAACCACACTAGTAAAATAAAAATATGATACCATGGGATTCAAACCAATTACAGTCTTAATTTGATAGTGCCAACCTAACACCTTACTAACTGTGCTAACCAGACTGTGCATACCAGACACACAATTTATCAGAGATTTAAGTGAATAAGCTACAGTGTCCAAGGTACTAAACATAATATATTCTATGGGGTGTCATAAGCAAGTCATTAGAATACTTTCCTACTAAATTTATAAGACATAAGCATTCAATATTTGAGTAAAGAAAGAGAAAATAAAGCTATCTATTGGGTTTCACTAAAAAGTCCATTGGAAGACTTGACTATTGTTGTTAAAAGACATAGGCATTCATATTATAGAGCCACAAACCACACTAGTAAAATAAAAACATGATAACAAGGGATTCGAACCAATTACAGTCTTAATTTGATAGTGCAAACCCAACACCTTACTAACTGTGCTAACCAGACTGTGCATACGAGACACACAATTTATCAGAGATTTAAGTGAATAAGCTACAGTGTCCAAGGTACTAAACATAATATATTCTATGGGGTGTCATAAGCAAGTCATTAGAATACTTTCCTACTAAATTTATAAGACATAAGCATTCAATATTTGAGTAAACAAAGAGAAAATAAAGCTATTTATTGGGTTTCACTAAAAAGTCCATTGGAAGACTTGAATATTGTTGTTAAAAGACATAGGCATTCATCTTATAGAGCCACAAACCACACTAGTAAAATAAAAACATGATAACATGGGATTCGAACCAATTACACTCTTAATTTGATAGTGCAAACCCAACACCTTACTAACTGTGCTAACCAGACTGTGCATACCAGACACACAATTTATCAGATATTTAAGTGAATAAGTTACAGTGTCCAAGGTGCTAAACATAATATATTCTATGGGGTGTCATAAGCAAGTCATTGGAATACTTTCCTACTAAATTTATAAGACATAAGCATTCAATAATTGAGTAAACAAAGAGAAAATAAAGCTATCTATTGGGTTTCACTAAAAAGTCCATTGGAAGACTTGAATATTGTTGTTAAAAGACATAAGCATTCATATTATAGAGCCACAAACCACACTAGTAAAATAAAAACATGATAACATGGGATTCGAACCAATGACAGTCTTAATTTTATAGTGCAAACCCAACAGCTTACTAACTGTGCTAACCAGACTGTGCATACCAGACGCCCAATTTATCAGAGATTTAAGTGAATAAGCTACAGTGTCCAAGGTACTAAACATAATATATTCTATGGGGTGTCATAAGCAAGTCATTAGAATACTTTCCTACTACATTTATAAGACATAAGCATTCAATATTTGAGTAAACAAAGAGAAAATGAAGCTATCTATTGGGTTTCACTAAAAAGTCCATTGGAAGACTTGACTATTGTTGTTAAAAGACATAAGCATTCATATTATAGAGCCACAAACCACACTAGTAAAATAAAAACATGATAACATGGGATTCAAACCAATGACAGTCTTAATTTTATAGAGCAAACCCAACAGCTCACTAACTGTGCTAACCAGACTGTGCATACCAGACACACAATTTATCAGAGATTTAAGTGAATAAGCTACAGTGTCCAAGGTACTAAACATAATATATTCTATGGGGTGTCATAAGCAAGTCATTAGAATACTTTCCTACTAAATTTATAAGACATAAGCATTCAATAAATGAGTAAACAAAGAGAAAATAAAGCTATCTATTGGGTTTCACTAAAAAGTCAATTGGAAGACTTGACTATTGTTGTTAAAAGACATAAGCATTCATATTATAGAGCCACAAACCACACTAGTAAAATAAAAACATGATAACATGGGACTCGAACCAATGACAGTCTTAATTTGATAGTGCAATCCCAACACCTTACTAACTGTGCTAACCAGACTGTACATACCAGACACACAATTTATCAGAGATTTAAGTGAATAAGCTACAGTGTCCAAGGTACTAAACTTAATATATTATATGGGGTGTCATAAGCAAGTCATTAGAATACTTTCCTACTAAATTTATAAGACAGGGAAGGGGGAGTGTTCCTGCACAACCTGTCAGAAAATGATGATAAATATTGTAAACCAACAATCTGGAAGATAATTAGGGAAAAAATTTCCAGAAATAAATCATCCTGCTGGTGGTGCACCCCGAGGTAAAAAAACTAAATCTTAGAAAAAAAATTTTGTTCCTTGAAAGAAATCAAGAAAACAAGAAGAAAACCTCTTTGTGGGGGCACTCTTATCAAAATAGTCTAATTTATTTAAAACATAACATTTATTGATTCACAATAAAAAAATATGACATTTGTAGCCTTTCTCAAACAAAAAATGAGAGATTTTTGACCTCTAAATATGGGTCACCCTCAGGTGAAAATATAGTGTGATATAAAGTTATATCAAAGAGCTTTTTATCTAAACATTTTAATTATAAGATAAAATAAGCAAGGTCAGAGAGTAATGATCCGACCATGACGGCATATTTATATTCCTAACTAGACAATCTACCTGTAGTTAGTAGTTACTGTGTCACTTCTATTGAGAGAAATAAATCAAAAACAGTTTTTTCTAGGTACTTCTAAATTAATAATAATAAATATAAAAAGGCGCACCTCAAATTAGTTTGTAGCTGATCACTGTCCCTGCTCAGAACAGAATATACCAGAGCAGGCCTTATAGATCAGAACTTTATTGTATTGAAATCCTGGTATATAAACAATTGGTCATAAACTTTCTTTTAAGAGTGAGTGTTTTCCTGAGTCGGGCAGAAAAACCATATACTCCACAATGATAAAAAGCAATTTGTTTATGGCCACAGTAACAAGTACAGATAGCAGAGAGTTTTATCTGCGTTTATATGAGCACAGTTTACACAGAGGAATAATATGTCCCCTATTGTTGTACCATCATTGATAGTAATATATAGTTTAAAGATTAGGTACTCCACTGTGCTTACAGCAATTACTGAAGAAAGAAACACACAATGTAAAATCTTAATAGAAGAAAAAACTAAAGTGGCAACTTTTTATGTGGACTCAGATCTCCATTATACTTGCACCAGTTTTGTTATTTTTCAAGCAATATGTAACATCAGTGACAAGCAAATTTACAATGAATTGTCAGTCTTCCTATGAATGAAATCACAGCCAAAAAAGGAATTAAATCAGGTTAGTTGAGTCAACTGATGTTAATGTGAATTACAAAATCCCCATCTACAGGCAGAATAGAAGCCCGTCCCATATGTCCAGTCAACTTCTACTGCCTTCCCATGTGTGTGCAAGTACACAGTAAATGGGAGGTGAGAGAGTTGGCCAGACGGTAACGGACTGAAGAAAGAAAGAGTGTTTCTTGCTGTCATCCGCTATAGCGTCCGCAGCCCTGTTGATATTTGATCAGCGCAGGGCTAGGAGGTGCCGCCAAGCGGATGATGAGAGCGCACTGAAAATACCTAGCGGGGAGAGAGAGTCCCCGAATGCAGCGGTAGCGGCTGACGTCTCCGTTAGTGCCGTGGTCCGGGCCCCTGTCACGTGTCTCGGGATTCCGGAAGTGGCGTCATGTGACGCTCAAGGACTAGTACTGACTGAACGTACGTTTCACCCTAAAAACGGGCTTGTTCACCATCTGTCATGTTGACAGATGGTCAACAGGGCTGCGGACGCTATAGCGGATGACAGCAAGAAACACTCTTTCTTTCTTCAGTCCGTTACCGTCTGGCCAACTCTCTCACCTCCCATTTACTGTGTACTTGCACACACATGGGAAGGCAGTAGAAGTTGACTGGACATATGGGACGGGCTTCTATTCTGCCTGTAGATGGGGATTTTGTAATTCACATTAACATCAGTTGACTCAACTAACCTGATTTAATTCCTTTTTTGGCTGTGATTTCATTCATAGGAAGACTGACAATTCATTGTAAATTCGCTTGTCACTGATGTTACATATTGCTTGAAAAATAACAAAACTGTTGCAAGTATAATGGAGATCTGAGTCCACATAAGAAGTTGCCACTTTAGTTTTTTCTTCTATTGAGATTTTACATTGTGTGTTTCTTTCTTCAGTAATTGCTGTAAGCACAGTGGAGTACCTAATCTTTAAACTATATATTACTATCAATGATGGTACAACAATAGGGGACATATTATTCCTCTGTGTAAACTGTGCTCATATAAACGCAGATAAAACTCTCTGCTATCTGTACTTGTTACTGTGGCCATAAACAAATTGCTTTTTATCATTGTGGAGTATATGGTTTTTCTGCCCGACTCAGGAAAACACTCACTCTTAAAAGAAAGTTTATGACCAATTGTTTATATACCAGGATTTCAATACAATAAAGTTCTGATCTATAAGGCCTGCTCTGGTATATTCTGTTCTGAGCAGGGACAGTGATCAGCTACAAACTAATTTGAGGTGCGCCTTTTTATATTTATTATTATTAATTTAGAAGTACCTAGAAAAAACTGTTTTTGATTTATTTCTCTCAATAGAAGTGACACAGTAACTACTAACTACAGGTAGATTGTCTAGTTAGGAATATAAATATGCCGTCATGGTCGGATCATTACTCTCTGACCTTGCTTATTTTATCTTATAATTAAAATGTTTAGATAAAAAGCTCTTTGATATAACTTTATATCACACTATATTTTCACCTGAGGGTGACCCATATTTAGAGGTCAAAAATCTCTCATTTTTTGTTTGAGAAAGGCTACAAATTTCATATTTTTTTATTGTGAATCAATAAATGTTATGTTTTAAATAAATTAGACTATTTTGATAAGAGTGCCCCCACAAAGAGGTTTTCTTCTTGTTTTCTTGATTTCTTTCAAGGAACAAAAATTTTTTTCTAAATTTATAAGACATAAGCATTCAATAATTGAGTAAACAAAGGGAAAATAAAGCTATCTATTGGGTTTCACTAAAAAGTCCATTGGAAGACTTGAATATTGTTGTTAAAAGACATAGGCATTCATATTATAGAGACACAAACCACACTAGTAAAATAAAAACATGATAACTTGGGATTCGAACAAATGACAGTCTTAATTTGATAGTGCAAACCCAACACCTTACTAACTGTGCTAACCAGACTGTACATACCAGACACACAATTTATCAGAGATTTAAGTGAATAAGCTACAGTGTCCAAGGTACTAAACATAATATATTCTATGGGGTGTCATAAGCAAGTCATTAGAATACTTTCCTACTTAATTTATAAGACATACGCATTCAATAATTGAGTAAACAAAGAGAAAATAAAGCTATCTATTGGGTTTCACTAAAAAGTCCATTGGAAGACTAGACTATTGTTGTTAAAAGACATAGGCATTCATATTATAGAGCCACAAACCACACTAGTAAAATAAAAATATGATAACATGGGATTCGAACCAATTACAGTCTTAATTTGATAGTGCAAACCCAACACCTTACTAACTGTGCTAACCAGACTGTGCATACCAGACACACAATTTATCAGAGATTTAAGTGAATAAGCTACAGTGTCCAAGGTACTAAACATAATATATTCTATGGGGTGTCATAAGCAAGTCATTAGAATACTTTCCTACTAAATTTATAAGACATAAGCATTCAATATTTGAGTAAACAAAGAGAAAATAAAGCTATTTATTGGGTTTCACTAAAAAGTCCATTGGAAGACTTGAATATTGTTGTTAAAAGACATAGGCATTCATCTTATAGAGCCACAAACCACACTAGTAAAATAAAAACATGATAACATGGGATTCGAACCAATTACACTCTTAATTTGATAGTGCAAACCCAACACCTTACTAATTGTGCTAACCAGACTGTGCATACCAGCCACACAATTTATCAGAGATTTAAGTGAATAAGCTACAGTGTCCAAGGTACTAAACATAATATATTCTATGGGGTGTCATAAGCAAGTCATTAGAATACTTTCCTACTAAATTTATAAGACATAAACATTCAATATTTGAGTAAACAAAGAGAAAATAAAGCTATCTATTGGGTTTCACTAAAAAGTCCATTGGAAGACTTAACTATTGTTGTTAAAAGACATAGGATTTCATATTATAGAGCCACAAACCACACTAGTAAAATAAAAACACGATAACATGGGATTCGAACCAATGACAGTATTAATTTGATAGTGCAAACCCAACACCTTACTAACTGTGCTAACCAGACTGTGCATACCAGACACACAATTTATCAGAGATTTAAGTGAATAAGCTACAGTGTCCAAGGTACTAAACATAATATATTCTATGGGGTGTCATAAGCAAGTCATTAGAATACTTTCCTACTAAATTTATAAGACATACGCATTCAATAATTGAGTAAACAAAGAGAAAATAAAGCTATTTATTGGGTTTCACTAAAAAGTCCATTGGAAGACTTGAATATTGTTGTTAAAAGACATAGGCATTCATCTTATAGAGCCACAAACCACACTAGTAAAATAAAAACATGATAACATGGGATTCAAACCAATGACAGTCTTAATTTTATAGTGCAAACCCAATAGCTTACTAACTGTGCTAACCAGACTGTGCATACCAGACACACAATTTATCAGAGATTTAAGTGAATAAGCTACAGTGTCCAAGGTACTAAACATAATATATTCTATGGGGTGTCATAAGCAAGTCATTAGAATACTTTCCTACTAAATTTATAAGACATACGCATTCAATAATTGAGTAAACAAAGAGAAAATAAAGCTATCTATTGGGTTTCACTAAAAAGTCCATTGGAAGACTTGACTATTGTTGTTAAAAGACATAGGCATTCATATTATAGAGCCACAAACCACACCAGTAAAATAAAAACATGATTACATGGGATTCGAACCAATGACAGTCTTCATTTTATAGTGCAAACCCAATAGCTTACTAACTGTGCTAACCAGACTGTGCATACCAGACACACAATTTATCAGAGATTTAAGTGAATAAGCTACAGTGTCCAAGGTACTAAACATAATATATTCTATGGGGTGTCATAAGCAAGTCATTAGAATACTTTCCTACTAAATTTATAAGACATAAGCATTCAATATTTGAGTAAACAAAGAGAAAATAAAGCTATTTATTGGGTTTCACTAAAAAGTCCACTGGAAGACTTGAATATTGTTGTTAAAAGACATAGGCATTCATCTTATAGAGCCACAAACCACACTAGTAAAATAAAAACATGATAACATGGGATTCGAACCAATTACAGTCTTAATTTGATAGTGCAAATCCAACACCTTACTAACTGTGTTAACCAGACTGTGCATACCAGCCACACAATTTATCAGAGATTTAAGTTAATAAGCTACAGTGTCCAAGGTACTAAACATAATATATTCTATGGGGTGTCATAAGCAAGTCATTAGAATACTTTCCTACTAAATTTATAAGACATAAACATTCAATATTTGAGTAAACAAAGAGAAAATAAAGCTATCTATTGGGTTTCACTAAAAAGTCCATTGGAAGACTTGACTATTGTTGTTAAAAGACATAGGCATTCATATTATAGAGCCACAAACCACACTATTAAAATAAAAATATGATAACATGGGATTCGAACCAATTACAGTCTTAATTTGATAGTACAAACCCAACACCTTACTAACTGTGCTAACCAGACTGTGCATACCAGACACACAATTTATCAGAGATTTAAGTGAATAAGCTACAGTGTCCAAGGTACTAAACATAATATATTCTATGGGGTGTCATAAGCAAGTCATTAGAATACTTTCCTACTAAATTTATAAGACATAAGCATTCAATAATTGAGTAAACAAAGAGAAAATAAAGCTATCTATTGGGTTTCACTAAAAAGTCCATTGGAAGACTTGACTATTGTTGTTAAAAGACATAGGCATTCATATTATAGAGCCACAAACCACACTAGTAAAATAAAAATATGATACCATGGGATTCAAACCAATTACAGTCTTAATTTGATAGTGCCAACCTAACACCTTACTAACTGTGCTAACCAGACTGTGCATACCAGACACACAATTTATCAGAGATTTAAGTGAATAAGCTACAGTGTCCAAGGTACTAAACATAATATATTCTATGGGGTGTCATAAGCAAGTCATTAGAATACTTTCCTACTAAATTTATAAGACATAAGCATTCAATATTTGAGTAAAGAAAGAGAAAATAAAGCTATCTATTGGGTTTCACTAAAAAGTCCATTGGAAGACTTGACTATTGTTGTTAAAAGACATAGGCATTCATATTATAGAGCCACAAACCACACTAGTAAAATAAAAACATGATAACAAGGGATTCGAACCAATTACAGTCTTAATTTGATAGTGCAAACCCAACACCTTACTAACTGTGCTAACCAGACTGTGCATACGAGACACACAATTTATCAGAGATTTAAGTGAATAAGCTACAGTGTCCAAGGTACTAAACATAATATATTCTATGGGGTGTCATAAGCAAGTCATTAGAATACTTTCCTACTAAATTTATAAGACATAAGCATTCAATATTTGAGTAAACAAAGAGAAAATAAAGCTATCTATTGGGTTTTACTAAAAAGTCCATTGGAAGACTTGACTATTGTTGTTAAAAGACATAGGCATTCATATTATAGAGCCACAAACCACACTAGTAAAATAAAAACATGATAACAAGGGATTCGAACCAATTACAGTATTAATTTGATAGTGCAAACCCAACACCTTACTAACTGTGCTAACCAGACTGTGCATAGCAAACACACAATTTATCAGAGATTTAAGTGAATAAGCTACAGTGTCCAAGGTACTAAACATAATATATTCTATGGTTTGTCATAAGCAAGTCATTAGTATACTTTCCTACTTAATTTATAAGACAAACGCATTCAATAATTGAGTAAACAAAGAGAAAATAAAGCTATCTATTGGGTTTCACAAAAAAGTCCATTGGAAGACTTGACTACTGTTGTTAAAAGACATAAGCATTCATATTATAGAGCCACAAACCACACTAGTAAAATAAAAACATGATAACATGGGATTCGAACCAATGACAGTCTTAATTTGATAGTGCAAACCCAACACCTTACTAACTGTGCTAACCAGACTGTGCATACCAGACACACAATTTATCAGAGATTTAAGTGAATAAGCTACAGTGTCCAAGGTACTAAACATAATATATTCTATGGGGTGTCATAAGCAAGTCATTAGAATACTTTCCTACTAAATTTATATGACATAAGCATTCAATAATTGAGTAAACAAAGGGAAAATAAAGCTATCTATTGGGTTTCACTAAAACGTCCATTGGAAGACTTGACTATTGTTGTTAAAAGACATAGGCATTCATATTATAGAGCCACAAACCACACTAGTAAAATAAAAACATGTTAACATGGGATTCAAACCAATGACAGCCTTAATTTGATAGTGCAAACCCAACACCTTACTAACTGTGCTAACCAGACTGTACATACAAGACACACAATTTATCAGAGATTTAAGTGAATAATCTACAGTGTCCAAGGTACTAAACATAATATATTATATGGGGTGTCATAAGCAAGTCATTAGAATACTTTCCTACTAAATTTATAAGACATAAGCATTCAATAATTGAGTAAACAAAGGGAAAATAAAGCTATCTATTTCTGTTTCACTAAAACGTCCATTGGAAGACTTGACTATTGTTGTTAAAAGACATAGGCATTCATATTATAGAGCCACAAACCACACTAGTAAAATAAAAACATGTTAACATGGGGTTCGAACCAATGACAGCCTTAATTTGATAGTGCAAACCCAACACCTTACTAACTGTGCTAACCAGACTGTACATACCAGACACACAATTTATCAGAGATTTAAGTGAATAAGCTACAGTGTCCAAGGTACTAAACATAATATATTCTATGGGGTGTTATAAGCAAGTCATTAGAATACTTTCCTACTAAATTTATAAGACATAAGCATTCAATATTTGAGTAAACAAAGAGAAAATGAAGCTATCTATTGGGTTTCACTAAAAAGTCCATTGAAAGACTTGAATATTGTTGTTAAAAGACATAGGCATTCATATTATAGAGACACAAACTACACTAGTAAAATAAAAACATGATAACTTGGGATTCGAACAAATGACAGTCTTAATTTGATAGTGCAAACCAAACACCTTACTAACTGTGCTAACCAGACTGTGCATACCAAATACACAATTTATCAGATATTTAAGTGAATAAGCTACAGTGTCCAAGGTGCTAAACATAATATATTCTATGGGGTGTCATAAGCAATTCATTGGAATACTTTCCTTCTAAATTTATAAGACATAAGCATTCAATATTTGCGTAAACAAAGAGAAAATAAAGCTATCTATTGGGTTTCACTAAAAAGTCCATTGGAAGACTTGACTATTGTTGTTAAAAGACATAGGCATTCATATTATAGAGCCACAAACCACACTAGTAAAATAAAAATATGATAACATGGGATTCGAACCAATTACAGTCTTAACTTGATAGTGCAAACCCAACACCTTACTAACTGTGCTAACCAGACTGTGCATACCAGACACACAATTTATCAGAGATTTAAGTGAATAAGCTACAGTGTCCAAGGTACTAAACATAATATATTCTATGGGGTGTCATAAGCAAGTCATTAGAATACTTTCCTACTAAATTTATAAGACATAAACATTCAATATTTGAGTAAACAAAGAGAAAATAAAGCTATCTATTGGGTTTCACTAAAAAGTCCATTGGAAGACTTGACTATTGTTGTTAAAAGACATAGGATTTCATATTATAGAGCCACAAACAACACTAGTAAAATAAAAACATGATAACATGGGATTCGAACCAATGACAGTCTTAATTTGATAGTGCAAACCCAACACCTTACTAACTGTGCTAACCAGACTGTGCATACCAGACACACAATTTATCAGATATTTAAGTGAATAAGTTACAGTGTCCAAGGTGCTAAACATAATATATTCTATGGGGTGTCATAAGCAAGTCATTGGAATACTTTCCTACTAAATTTATAAGACATAAGCATTCAATATTTGAGTAAACAAAGAGAAAATAAAGCTATCTATTGGGTTTCACTAAAAAGTCCATTGGAAGACTTGACTATTGTTGTTAAAAGATATAGGCATTCATATTATAGAGCCACAAACCACACTAGTAAAATAAAAACATGATAACATGGCATTCAAACCAATGACAGTCTTAATTTTATAGTGCAAACCCAACAGCTTACTAACTGTGCTAACCAGACTGTGCATAGCAAACACACAATTTATCAGAGATTTAAGTGAATAAGCTACAGTGTCCAAGGTACTAAACATAATATATTATATGGGGTGTCATAAGCAAGTCATTAGAATACTTTCCTACTAAATTTATAAGACATAAGCATTCAATAATTGAGTAAACAAAGGGAAAATAAAGCTATCTATTTCTGTTTCACTAAAACGTCCATTGGAAGACTTGACTATTGTTGTTAAAAGACATAGGCATTCATATTATAGAGCCACAAACCACACTAGTAAAATAAAAACATGTTAACATGGGATTCGGACCAATGACAGCCTTAATTTGATAGTGCAAACCCAACACCTTACTAACTGTGCTAACCAGACTGTACATACCAGACACACAATTTATCAGAGATTTAAGTGAATAAGCTACAGTGTCCAAGGTACTAAACATAATATATTCTATGGGGTGTTATAAGCAAGTCATTAGAATACTCTCCTACTAAATTTATAAGACATAAGCATTCAATATTTGAGTAAACAAAGAGAAAATGAAGCTATCTATTGGGTTTCACTAAAAAGTCCATTGGAAGACTTGAATATTGTTGTTAAAAGACATAGGCATTCATATTATAGAGACACAAACTACACTAGTAAAATAAAAACATGATAACTTGGGATCCAAACAAATGACAGTCTTAATTTGATAGTGCAAACCAAACACCTTACTAACTGTGCTAACCAGACTGTGCATACCAAATACACAATTTATCAGATATTTAAGTGAATAAGCTACAGTGTCCAAGGTGCTAAACATAATATATTCTATGGGGTGTCATAAGCAATTCATTGGAATACTTTCCTTCTAAATTTATAAGACATAAGCATTCAATATTTGCGTAAACAAAGAGAAAATAAAGCTATCTATTGGGTTTCACTAAAAAGTCCATTGGAAGACTTGACTATTGTTGTTAAAAGACATAGGCATTCATATTATAGAGCCACAAACCACACTAGTAAAATAAAAATATGATAACATGGGATTCGAACCAATTACAGTCTTAACTTGATAGTGCAAACCCAACACCTTACTAACTGTGCTAACCAGACTGTGCATACCAGACACACAATTTATCAGAGATTTAAGTGAATAAGCTACAGTGTCCAAGGTACTAAACATAATATATTCTATGGGGTGTCATAAGCAAGTCATTAGAATACTTTCCTACTAAATTTATAAGACATAAACATTCAATATTTGAGTAAACAAAGAGAAAATAAAGCTATCTATTGGGTTTCACTAAAAAGTCCATTGGAAGACTTGACTATTGTTGTTAAAAGACATAGGATTTCATATTATAGAGCCACAAACCACACTAGTAAAATAAAAACATGATAACATGGGATTCGAACCAATGACAGTCTTAATTTGATAGTGCAAACCCAACACCTTACTAACTGTGCTAACCAGACTGTGCATACCAGACACACAATTTATCAGAGATTTAAGTGAATAAGCTACAGTGTCCAAGGTACTAAACATAATATATTCTATGGTTTGTCATAAGCAAGTCATTAGTATACTTTCCTACTTAATTTATAAGACAAACGCATTCAATAATTGAGTAAACAAAGAGAAAATAAAGCTATCTATTGGGTTTCACAAAAAAGTCCATTGGAAGACTTGACTACTGTTGTTAAAAGACATAAGCATTCATATTATAGAGCCACAAACCACACTAGTAAAATAAAAACATGATAACATGGGATTCGAACCAATGACAGTCTTAATTTGATAGTGCAAACCCAACACCTTACTAACTGTGCTAACCAGACTGTGCATACCAGACACACAATTTATCAGAGATTTAAGTGAATAAGCTACAGTGTCCAAGGTACTAAACATAATATATTCTATGGGGTGTCATAAGCAAGTCATTAGAATACTTTCCTACTAAATTTATATGACATAAGCATTCAATAATTGAGTAAACAAAGGGAAAATAAAGCTATCTATTGGGTTTCACTAAAACGTCCATTGGAAGACTTGACTATTGTTGTTAAAAGACATAGGCATTCATATTATAGAGCCACAAACCACACTAGTAAAATAAAAACATGTTAACATGGGATTCAAACCAATGACAGCCTTAATTTGATAGTGCAAACCCAACACCTTACTAACTGTGCTAACCAGACTGTACATACAAGACACACAATTTATCAGAGATTTAAGTGAATAAGCTACAGTGTCCAAGGTACTAAACATAATATATTATATGGGGTGTCATAAGCAAGTCATTAGAATACTTTCCTACTAAATTTATAAGACATAAGCATTCAATAATTGAGTAAACAAAGGGAAAATAAAGCTATCTATTTCTGTTTCACTAAAACGTCCATTGGAAGACTTGACTATTGTTGTTAAAAGACATAGGCATTCATATTATAGAGCCACAAACCACACTAGTAAAATAAAAACATGTTAACATGGGGTTCGAACCAATGACAGCCTTAATTTGATAGTGCAAACCCAACACCTTACTAACTGTGCTAACCAGACTGTACATACCAGACACACAATTTATCAGAGATTTAAGTGAATAAGCTACAGTGTCCAAGGTACTAAACATAATATATTCTATGGGGTGTTATAAGCAAGTCATTAGAATACTTTCCTACTAAATTTATAAGACATAAGCATTCAATATTTGAGTAAACAAAGAGAAAATGAAGCTATCTATTGGGTTTCACTAAAAAGTCCATTGAAAGACTTGAATATTGTTGTTAAAAGACATAGGCATTCATATTATAGAGACACAAACTACACTAGTAAAATAAAAACATGATAACTTGGGATTCGAACAAATGACAGTCTTAATTTGATAGTGCAAACCAAACACCTTACTAACTGTGCTAACCAGACTGTGCATACCAAATACACAATTTATCAGATATTTAAGTGAATAAGCTACAGTGTCCAAGGTGCTAAACATAATATATTCTATGGGGTGTCATAAGCAATTCATTGGAATACTTTCCTTCTAAATTTATAAGACATAAGCATTCAATATTTGCGTAAACAAAGAGAAAATAAAGCTATCTATTGGGTTTCACTAAAAAGTCCATTGGAAGACTTGACTATTGTTGTTAAAAGACATAGGCATTCATATTATAGAGCCACAAACCACACTAGTAAAATAAAAATATGATAACATGGGATTCGAACCAATTACAGTCTTAACTTGATAGTGCAAACCCAACACCTTACTAACTGTGCTAACCAGACTGTGCATACCAGACACACAATTTATCAGAGATTTAAGTGAATAAGCTACAGTGTCCAAGGTACTAAACATAATATATTCTATGGGGTGTCATAAGCAAGTCATTAGAATACTTTCCTACTAAATTTATAAGACATAAACATTCAATATTTGAGTAAACAAAGAGAAAATAAAGCTATCTATTGGGTTTCACTAAAAAGTCCATTGGAAGACTTGACTATTGTTGTTAAAAGACATAGGATTTCATATTATAGAGCCACAAACAACACTAGTAAAATAAAAACATGATAACATGGGATTCGAACCAATGACAGTCTTAATTTGATAGTGCAAACCCAACACCTTACTAACTGTGCTAACCAGACTGTGCATACCAGACACACAATTTATCAGATATTTAAGTGAATAAGTTACAGTGTCCAAGGTGCTAAACATAATATATTCTATGGGGTGTCATAAGCAAGTCATTGGAATACTTTCCTACTAAATTTATAAGACATAAGCATTCAATATTTGAGTAAACAAAGAGAAAATAAAGCTATCTATTGGGTTTCACTAAAAAGTCCATTGGAAGACTTGACTATTGTTGTTAAAAGATATAGGCATTCATATTATAGAGCCACAAACCACACTAGTAAAATAAAAACATGATAACATGGCATTCAAACCAATGACAGTCTTAATTTTATAGTGCAAACCCAACAGCTTACTAACTGTGCTAACCAGACTGTGCATAGCAAACACACAATTTATCAGAGATTTAAGTGAATAAGCTACAGTGTCCAAGGTACTAAACATAATATATTATATGGGGTGTCATAAGCAAGTCATTAGAATACTTTCCTACTAAATTTATAAGACATAAGCATTCAATAATTGAGTAAACAAAGGGAAAATAAAGCTATCTATTTCTGTTTCACTAAAACGTCCATTGGAAGACTTGACTATTGTTGTTAAAAGACATAGGCATTCATATTATAGAGCCACAAACCACACTAGTAAAATAAAAACATGTTAACATGGGATTCGGACCAATGACAGCCTTAATTTGATAGTGCAAACCCAACACCTTACTAACTGTGCTAACCAGACTGTACATACCAGACACACAATTTATCAGAGATTTAAGTGAATAAGCTACAGTGTCCAAGGTACTAAACATAATATATTCTATGGGGTGTTATAAGCAAGTCATTAGAATACTCTCCTACTAAATTTATAAGACATAAGCATTCAATATTTGAGTAAACAAAGAGAAAATGAAGCTATCTATTGGGTTTCACTAAAAAGTCCATTGGAAGACTTGAATATTGTTGTTAAAAGACATAGGCATTCATATTATAGAGACACAAACTACACTAGTAAAATAAAAACATGATAACTTGGGATTCAAACAAATGACAGTCTTAATTTGATAGTGCAAACCAAACACCTTACTAACTGTGCTAACCAGACTGTGCATACCAAATACACAATTTATCAGATATTTAAGTGAATAAGCTACAGTGTCCAAGGTGCTAAACATAATATATTCTATGGGGTGTCATAAGCAATTCATTGGAATACTTTCCTTCTAAATTTATAAGACATAAGCATTCAATATTTGCGTAAACAAAGAGAAAATAAAGCTATCTATTGGGTTTCACTAAAAAGTCCATTGGAAGACTTGACTATTGTTGTTAAAAGACATAGGCATTCATATTATAGAGCCACAAACCACACTAGTAAAATAAAAATATGATAACATGGGATTCGAACCAATTACAGTCTTAACTTGATAGTGCAAACCCAACACCTTACTAACTGTGCTAACCAGACTGTGCATACCAGACACACAATTTATCAGAGATTTAAGTGAATAAGCTACAGTGTCCAAGGTACTAAACATAATATATTCTATGGGGTGTCATAAGCAAGTCATTAGAATACTTTCCTACTAAATTTATAAGACATAAACATTCAATATTTGAGTAAACAAAGAGAAAATAAAGCTATCTATTGGGTTTCACTAAAAAGTCCATTGGAAGACTTGACTATTGTTGTTAAAAGACATAGGATTTCATATTATAGAGCCACAAACCACACTAGTAAAATAAAAACATGATAACATGGGATTCGAACCAATGACAGTCTTAATTTGATAGTGCAAACCCAACACCTTACTAACTGTGCTAACCAGACTGTGCATACCAGACACACAATTTATCAGAGATTTAAGTGAATAAGCTACAGTGTCCAAGGTACTAAACATAATATATTCTATGGTTTGTCATAAGCAAGTCATTAGTATACTTTCCTACTTAATTTATAAGACAAACGCATTCAATAATTGAGTAAACAAAGAGAAAATAAAGCTATCTATTGGGTTTCACAAAAAAGTCCATTGGAAGACTTGACTACTGTTGTTAAAAGACATAAGCATTCATATTATAGAGCCACAAACCACACTAGTAAAATAAAAACATGATAACATGGGATTCGAACCAATGACAGTCTTAATTTGATAGTGCAAACCCAACACCTTACTAACTGTGCTAACCAGACTGTGCATACCAGACACACAATTTATCAGAGATTTAAGTGAATAAGCTACAGTGTCCAAGGTACTAAACATAATATATTCTATGGGGTGTCATAAGCAAGTCATTAGAATACTTTCCTACTAAATTTATATGACATAAGCATTCAATAATTGAGTAAACAAAGGGAAAATAAAGCTATCTATTGGGTTTCACTAAAACGTCCATTGGAAGACTTGACTATTGTTGTTAAAAGACATAGGCATTCATATTATAGAGCCACAAACCACACTAGTAAAATAAAAACATGTTAACATGGGATTCAAACCAATGACAGCCTTAATTTGATAGTGCAAACCCAACACCTTACTAACTGTGCTAACCAGACTGTACATACAAGACACACAATTTATCAGAGATTTAAGTGAATAAGCTACAGTGTCCAAGGTACTAAACATAATATATTATATGGGGTGTCATAAGCAAGTCATTAGAATACTTTCCTACTAAATTTATAAGACATAAGCATTCAATAATTGAGTAAACAAAGGGAAAATAAAGCTATCTATTTCTGTTTCACTAAAACGTCCATTGGAAGACTTGACTATTGTTGTTAAAAGACATAGGCATTCATATTATAGAGCCACAAACCACACTAGTAAAATAAAAACATGTTAACATGGGATTCGAACCAATGACAGCCTTAATTTGATAGTGCAAACCCAACACCTTACTAACTGTGCTAACCAGACTGTACATACCAGACACACAATTTATCAGAGATTTAAGTGAATAAGCTACAGTGTCCAAGGTACTAAACATAATATATTCTATGGGGTGTTATAAGCAAGTCATTAGAATACTTTCCTACTAAATTTATAAGACATAAGCATTCAATATTTGAGTAAACAAAGAGAAAATGAAGCTATCTATTGGGTTTCACTAAAAAGTCCATTGAAAGACTTGAATATTGTTGTTAAAAGACATAGGCATTCATATTATAGAGACACAAACTACACTAGTAAAATAAAAACATGATAACTTGGGATTCGAACAAATGACAGTCTTAATTTGATAGTGCAAACCAAACACCTTACTAACTGTGCTAACCAGACTGTGCATACCAAATACACAATTTATCAGATATTTAAGTGAATAAGCTACAGTGTCCAAGGTGCTAAACATAATATATTCTATGGGGTGTCATAAGCAATTCATTGGAATACTTTCCTTCTAAATTTATAAGACATAAGCATTCAATATTTGCGTAAACAAAGAGAAAATAAAGCTATCTATTGGGTTTCACTAAAAAGTCCATTGGAAGACTTGACTATTGTTGTTAAAAGACATAGGCATTCATATTATAGAGCCACAAACCACACTAGTAAAATAAAAATATGATAACATGGGATTCGAACCAATTACAGTCTTAACTTGATAGTGCAAACCCAACACCTTACTAACTGTGCTAACCAGACTGTGCATACCAGACACACAATTTATCAGAGATTTAAGTGAATAAGCTACAGTGTCCAAGGTACTAAACATAATATATTCTATGGGGTGTCATAAGCAAGTCATTAGAATACTTTCCTACTAAATTTATAAGACATAAACATTCAATATTTGAGTAAACAAAGAGAAAATAAAGCTATCTATTGGGTTTCACTAAAAAGTCCATTGGAAGACTTGACTATTGTTGTTAAAAGACATAGGATTTCATATTATAGAGCCACAAACAACACTAGTAAAATAAAAACATGATAACATGGGATTCGAACCAATGACAGTCTTAATTTGATAGTGCAAACCCAACACCTTACTAACTGTGCTAACCAGACTGTGCATACCAGACACACAATTTATCAGATATTTAAGTGAATAAGTTACAGTGTCCAAGGTGCTAAACATAATATATTCTATGGGGTGTCATAAGCAAGTCATTGGAATACTTTCCTACTAAATTTATAAGACATAAGCATTCAATATTTGAGTAAACAAAGAGAAAATAAAGCTATCTATTGGGTTTCACTAAAAAGTCCATTGGAAGACTTGACTATTGTTGTTAAAAGATATAGGCATTCATATTATAGAGCCACAAACCACACTAGTAAAATAAAAACATGATAACATGGCATTCAAACCAATGACAGTCTTAATTTTATAGTGCAAACCCAACAGCTTACTAACTGTGCTAACCAGACTGTGCATAGCAAACACACAATTTATCAGAGATTTAAGTGAATAAGCTACAGTGTCCAAGGTACTAAACATAATATATTATATGGGGTGTCATAAGCAAGTCATTAGAATACTTTCCTACTAAATTTATAAGACATAAGCATTCAATAATTGAGTAAACAAAGGGAAAATAAAGCTATCTATTTCTGTTTCACTAAAACGTCCATTGGAAGACTTGACTATTGTTGTTAAAAGACATAGGCATTCATATTATAGAGCCACAAACCACACTAGTAAAATAAAAACATGTTAACATGGGATTCGAACCAATGACAGCCTTAATTTGATAGTGCAAACCCAACACCTTACTAACTGTGCTAACCAGACTGTACATACCAGACACACAATTTATCAGAGATTTAAGTGAATAAGCTACAGTGTCCAAGGTACTAAACATAATATATTCTATGGGGTGTTATAAGCAAGTCATTAGAATACTCTCCTACTAAATTTATAAGACATAAGCATTCAATATTTGAGTAAACAAAGAGAAAATGAAGCTATCTATTGGGTTTCACTAAAAAGTCCATTGGAAGACTTGAATATTGTTGTTAAAAGACATAGGCATTCATATTATAGAGACACAAACTACACTAGTAAAATAAAAACATGATAACTTGGGATTCAAACAAATGACAGTCTTAATTTGATAGTGCAAACCAAACACCTTACTAACTGTGCTAACCAGACTGTGCATACCAAATACACAATTTATCAGATATTTAAGTGAATAAGCTACAGTGTCCAAGGTGCTAAACATAATATATTCTATGGGGTGTCATAAGCAATTCATTGGAATACTTTCCTTCTAAATTTATAAGACATAAGCATTCAATATTTGCGTAAACAAAGAGAAAATAAAGCTATCTATTGGGTTTCACTAAAAAGTCCATTGGAAGACTTGACTATTGTTGTTAAAAGACATAGGCATTCATATTATAGAGCCACAAAGCACACTAGTAAAATAAAAATATGATAACATGGGATTCGAACCAATTACAGTCTTAACTTGATAGTGCAAACCCAACACCTTACTAACTGTGCTAACCAGAATGTGCATACCAGACACACAATTTATCAGAGATTTAAGTGAATAAGCTACAGTGTCCAAGGTACTAAACATAATATATTCTATGGGGTGTCATAAGCAAGTCATTAGAATACTTTCCTACTAAATTTATAAGACATAAGCATTCAATATTTGAGTAAAGAAAGAGAAAATAAAGCTATCTATTGGGTTTCACTAAAAAGTCCATTGGAAGACTTGACTATTGTTGTTAAAAGACATAGGCATTCATATTATAGAGCCACAAACCACACTAGTAAAATAAAAACATGATAACAAGGGATTCGAACCAATTACAGTCTTAATTTGATAGTGCAAACCCAACACCTTACTAACTGTGCTAACCAGACTGTGCATACGAGACACACAATTTATCAGAGATTTAAGTGAATAAGCTACAGTGTCCAAGGTACTAAACATAATATATTCTATGGGGTGTCATAAGAAAGTCATTAGAATACTTTCCTACTAAATTTATAAGACATAAGCATTCAATATTTGAGTAAACAAAGAGAAAATAAAGCTATCTATTGGGTTTTACTAAAAAGTCCATTGGAAGACTTGACTATTGTTGTTAAAAGACATAGGCATTCATATTATAGAGCCACAAACCACACTAGTAAAATAAAAACATGATAACAAGGGATTCGAACCAATTACAGTATTAATTTGATAGTGCAAACCCAACACCTTACTAACTGTGCTAACCAGACTGTGCATAGCAAACACACAATTTATCAGAGATTTAAGTGAATAAGCTACAGTGTCCAAGGTACTAAACATAATATATTCTATGGTTTGTCATAAGCAAGTCATTAGTATACTTTCCTACTTAATTTATAAGACAATCGCATTCAATAATTGAGTAAACAAAGAGAAAATAAAGCTATCTATTGGGTTTCACAAAAAAGTCCATTGGAAGACTTGACTACTGTTGTTAAAAGACATAAGCATTCATATTATAGAGCCACAAACCACACTAGTAAAATAAAAACATGATAACATGGGATTCGAACCAATGACAGTCTTAATTTGATAGTGCAAACCCAACACCTTACTAACTGTGCTAACCAGACTGTGCATACCAGACACACAATTTATCAGAGATTTAAGTGAATAAGCTACAGTGTCCAAGGTACTAAACATAATATATTCTATGGGGTGTCATAAGCAAGTCATTAGAATACTTTCCTACTAAATTTATAAGACATAAGCATTCAATAATTGAGTATACAAAGGGAAAATAAAGCTATCTATTGGGTTTCACTAAAACGTCCATTGGAAGACTTGACTATTGTTGTTAAAAGACATAGGCATTCATATTATAGAGCCACAAACCACACTAGTAAAATAAAAACATGTTAACATGGGATTCAAACCAATGACAGCCTTAATTTGATAGTGCAAACCCAACACCTTACTAACTGTGCTAACCAGACTGTACATACAAGACACACAATTTATCAGAGATTTAAGTGAATAAGCTACAGTGTCCAAGGTACTAAACATAATATATTATATGGGGTGTCATAAGCAAGTCATTAGAATACTTTCCTACTAAATTTATAAGACATAAGCATTCAATAATTGAGTAAACAAAGGGAAAATAAAGCTATCTATTTCTGTTTCACTAAAACGTCCATTGGAAGACTTGACTATTGTTGTTAAAAGACATAGGCATTCATATTATAGAGCCACAAACCACACTAGTAAAATAAAAACATGTTAACATGGGATTCGAACCAATGACAGCCTTAATTTGATAGTGCAAACCCAACACCTTACTAACTGTGCTAACCAGACTGTACATACCAGACACACAATTTATCAGAGATTTAAGTGAATAAGCTACAGTGTCCAAGGTACTAAACATAATATATTCTATGGGGTGTTATAAGCAAGTCATTAGAATACTTTCCTACTAAATTTATAAGACATAAGCATTCAATATTTGAGTAAACAAAGAGAAAATGAAGCTATCTATTGGGTTTCACTAAAAAGTCCATTGAAAGACTTGAATATTGTTGTTAAAAGACATAGGCATTCATATTATAGAGACACAAACTACACTAGTAAAATAAAAACATGATAACTTGGGATTCGAACAAATGACAGTCTTAATTTGATAGTGCAAACCAAACACCTTACTAACTGTGCTAACCAGACTGTGCATACCAAATACACAATTTATCAGATATTTAAGTGAATAAGCTACAGTGTCCAAGGTGCTAAACATAATATATTCTATGGGGTGTCATAAGCAATTCATTGGAATACTTTCCTTCTAAATTTATAAGACATAAGCATTCAATATTTGCGTAAACAAAGAGAAAATAAAGCTATCTATTGGGTTTCACTAAAAAGTCCATTGGAAGACTTGACTATTGTTGTTAAAAGACATAGGCATTCATATTATAGAGCCACAAACCACACTAGTAAAATAAAAATATGATAACATGGGATTCGAACCAATTACAGTCTTAACTTGATAGTGCAAACCCAACACCTTACTAACTGTGCTAACCAGACTGTGCATACCAGACACACAATTTATCAGAGATTTAAGTGAATAAGCTACAGTGTCCAAGGTACTAAACATAATATATTCTATGGGGTGTCATAAGCAAGTCATTAGAATACTTTCCTACTAAATTTATAAGACATAAGCATTCAATATTTGCGTAAACAAAGAGAAAATAAAGCTATCTATTGGGTTTCACTAAAAAGTCCATTGGAAGACTTGACTATTGTTGTTAAAAGACATAGGATTTCATATTATAGAGCCACAAACAACACTAGTAAAATAAAAACATGATAACATGGGATTCGAACCAATGACAGTCTTAATTTGATAGTGCAAACCCAACACCTTACTAACTGTGCTAACCAGACTGTGCATACCAGACACACAATTTATCAGATATTTAAGTGAATAAGTTACAGTGTCCAAGGTGCTAAACATAATATATTCTATGGGGTGTCATAAGCAAGTCATTGGAATACTTTCCTACTAAATTTATAAGACATAAGCATTCAATATTTGAGTAAACAAAGAGAAAATAAAGCTATTTATTGGGTTTCACTAAAAAGTCCATTGGAAGACTTGAATATTGTTGTTAAAAGACATAGGCATTCATATTATAGAGCCACAAACCACACTAGTAAAATAAAAACATGATAACAAGGGATTCGAACCAATTACAGTATTAATTTGATAGTGCAAACCCAACACCTTACTAACTGTGCTAACCAGACTGTGCATAGCAAACACACAATTTATCAGATATTTAAGTGAATAAGTTACAGTGTCCAAGGTGCTAAACATAATATATTCTATGGGGTGTCATAAGCAAGTCATTGGAATACTTTCCTACTAAATTTATAAGACATAAGCATTCAATATTTGAGTAAACAAAGAGAAAATAAAGCTATCTATTGGGTTTCACTAAAAAGTCCATTGGAAGACTTGACTATTGTTGTTAAAAGATATAGGCATTCATATTATAGAGCCACAAACCACACTAGTAAAATAAAAACATGATAACATGGCATTCAAACCAATGACAGTCTTAATTTTATAGTGCAAACCCAACAGCTTACTAACTGTGCTAACCAGACTGTGCATAGCAAACACACAATTTATCAGAGATTTAAGTGAATAAGCTACAGTGTCCAAGGTACTAAACATAATATATTATATGGGGTGTCATAAGCAAGTCATTAGAATACTTTCCTACTAAATTTATAAGACATAAGCATTCAATAATTGAGTAAACAAAGGGAAAATAAAGCTATCTATTTCTGTTTCACTAAAACGTCCATTGGAAGACTTGACTATTGTTGTTAAAAGACATAGGCATTCATATTATAGAGCCACAAACCACACTAGTAAAATAAAAACATGTTAACATGGGATTCGAACCAATGACAGCCTTAATTTGATAGTGCAAACCCAACACCTTACTAACTGTGCTAACCAGACTGTACATACCAGACACACAATTTATCAGAGATTTAAGTGAATAAGCTACAGTGTCCAAGGTACTAAACATAATATATTCTATGGGGTGTTATAAGCAAGTCATTAGAATACTCTCCTACTAAATTTATAAGACATAAGCATTCAATATTTGAGTAAACAAAGAGAAAATGAAGCTATCTATTGGGTTTCACTAAAAAGTCCATTGGAAGACTTGAATATTGTTGTTAAAAGACATAGGCATTCATATTATAGAGACACAAACTACACTAGTAAAATAAAAACATGATAACTTGGGATTCAAACAAATGACAGTCTTAATTTGATAGTGCAAACCAAACACCTTACTAACTGTGCTAACCAGACTGTGCATACCAAATACACAATTTATCAGATATTTAAGTGAATAAGCTACAGTGTCCAAGGTGCTAAACATAATATATTCTATGGGGTGTCATAAGCAATTCATTGGAATACTTTCCTTCTAAATTTATAAGACATAAGCATTCAATATTTGCGTAAACAAAGAGAAAATAAAGCTATCTATTGGGTTTCACTAAAAAGTCCATTGGAAGACTTGACTATTGTTGTTAAAAGACATAGGCATTCATATTATAGAGCCACAAAGCACACTAGTAAAATAAAAATATGATAACATGGGATTCGAACCAATTACAGTCTTAACTTGATAGTGCAAACCCAACACCTTACTAACTGTGCTAACCAGAATGTGCATACCAGACACACAATTTATCAGAGATTTAAGTGAATAAGCTACAGTGTCCAAGGTACTAAACATAATATATTCTATGGGGTGTCATAAGCAAGTCATTAGAATACTTTCCTACTAAATTTATAAGACATAAGCATTCAATATTTGAGTAAAGAAAGAGAAAATAAAGCTATCTATTGGGTTTCACTAAAAAGTCCATTGGAAGACTTGACTATTGTTGTTAAAAGACATAGGCATTCATATTATAGAGCCACAAACCACACTAGTAAAATAAAAACATGATAACAAGGGATTCGAACCAATTACAGTCTTAATTTGATAGTGCAAACCCAACACCTTACTAACTGTGCTAACCAGACTGTGCATACGAGACACACAATTTATCAGAGATTTAAGTGAATAAGCTACAGTGTCCAAGGTACTAAACATAATATATTCTATGGGGTGTCATAAGCAAGTCATTAGAATACTTTCCTACTAAATTTATAAGACATAAGCATTCAATATTTGAGTAAACAAAGAGAAAATAAAGCTATTTATTGGGTTTCACTAAAAAGTCCATTGGAAGACTTGAATATTGTTGTTAAAAGACATAGGCATTCATATTATAGAGCCACAAACCACACTAGTAAAATAAAAACATGATAACAAGGGATTCGAACCAATTACAGTATTAATTTGATAGTGCAAACCCAACACCTTACTAACTGTGCTAACCAGACTGTGCATAGCAAACACACAATTTATCAGAGATTTAAGTGAATAAGCTACAGTGTCCAAGGTACTAAACATAATATATTCTATGGTTTGTCATAAGCAAGTCATTAGTATACTTTCCTACTTAATTTATAAGACAATCGCATTCAATAATTGAGTAAACAAAGAGAAAATAAAGCTATCTATTGGGTTTCACAAAAAAGTCCATTGGAAGACTTGACTACTGTTGTTAAAAGACATAAGCATTCATATTATAGAGCCACAAACCACACTAGTAAAATAAAAACATGATAACATGGGATTCGAACCAATGACAGTCTTAATTTGATAGTGCAAACCCAACACCTTACTAACTGTGCTAACCAGACTGTGCATACCAGACACACAATTTATCAGAGATTTAAGTGAATAAGCTACAGTGTCCAAGGTACTAAACATAATATATTCTATGGGGTGTCATAAGCAAGTCATTAGAATACTTTCCTACTAAATTTATAAGACATAAGCATTCAATAATTGAGTATACAAAGGGAAAATAAAGCTATCTATTGGGTTTCACTAAAACGTCCATTGGAAGACTTGACTATTGTTGTTAAAAGACATAGGCATTCATATTATAGAGCCACAAACCACACTAGTAAAATAAAAACATGTTAACATGGGATTCAAACCAATGACAGCCTTAATTTGATAGTGCAAACCCAACACCTTACTAACTGTGCTAACCAGACTGTACATACAAGACACACAATTTATCAGAGATTTAAGTGAATAAGCTACAGTGTCCAAGGTACTAAACATAATATATTATATGGGGTGTCATAAGCAAGTCATTAGAATACTTTCCTACTAAATTTATAAGACATAAGCATTCAATAATTGAGTAAACAAAGGGAAAATAAAGCTATCTATTTCTGTTTCACTAAAACGTCCATTGGAAGACTTGACTATTGTTGTTAAAAGACATAGGCATTCATATTATAGAGCCACAAACCACACTAGTAAAATAAAAACATGTTAACATGGGATTCGAACCAATGACAGCCTTAATTTGATAGTGCAAACCCAACACCTTACTAACTGTGCTAACCAGACTGTACATACCAGACACACAATTTATCAGAGATTTAAGTGAATAAGCTACAGTGTCCAAGGTACTAAACATAATATATTCTATGGGGTGTTATAAGCAAGTCATTAGAATACTTTCCTACTAAATTTATAAGACATAAGCATTCAATATTTGAGTAAACAAAGAGAAAATGAAGCTATCTATTGGGTTTCACTAAAAAGTCCATTGAAAGACTTGAATATTGTTGTTAAAAGACATAGGCATTCATATTATAGAGACACAAACTACACTAGTAAAATAAAAACATGATAACTTGGGATTCGAACAAATGACAGTCTTAATTTGATAGTGCAAACCAAACACCTTACTAACTGTGCTAACCAGACTGTGCATACCAAATACACAATTTATCAGATATTTAAGTGAATAAGCTACAGTGTCCAAGGTGCTAAACATAATATATTCTATGGGGTGTCATAAGCAATTCATTGGAATACTTTCCTTCTAAATTTATAAGACATAAGCATTCAATATTTGCGTAAACAAAGAGAAAATAAAGCTATCTATTGGGTTTCACTAAAAAGTCCATTGGAAGACTTGACTATTGTTGTTAAAAGACATAGGCATTCATATTATAGAGCCACAAACCACACTAGTAAAATAAAAATATGATAACATGGGATTCGAACCAATTACAGTCTTAACTTGATAGTGCAAACCCAACACCTTACTAACTGTGCTAACCAGACTGTGCATACCAGACACACAATTTATCAGAGATTTAAGTGAATAAGCTACAGTGTCCAAGGTACTAAACATAATATATTCTATGGGGTGTCATAAGCAAGTCATTAGAATACTTTCCTACTAAATTTATAAGACATAAACATTCAATATTTGAGTAAACAAAGAGAAAATAAAGCTATCTATTGGGTTTCACTAAAAAGTCCATTGGAAGACTTGACTATTGTTGTTAAAAGACATAGGATTTCATATTATAGAGCCACAAACAACACTAGTAAAATAAAAACATGATAACATGGGATTCGAACCAATGACAGTCTTAATTTGATAGTGCAAACCCAACACCTTACTAACTGTGCTAACCAGACTGTGCATACCAGACACACAATTTATCAGATATTTAAGTGAATAAGTTACAGTGTCCAAGGTGCTAAACATAATATATTCTATGGGGTGTCATAAGCAAGTCATTGGAATACTTTCCTACTAAATTTATAAGACATAAGCATTCAATATTTGAGTAAACAAAGAGAAAATAAAGCTATCTATTGGGTTTCACTAAAAAGTCCATTGGAAGACTTGAATATTGTTGTTAAAAGATATAGGCATTCATATTATAGAGCCACAAACCACACTAGTAAAATAAAAACATGATAACATGGCATTCAAACCAATGACAGTCTTAATTTTATAGTGCAAACCCAACAGCTTACTAACTGTGCTAACCAGACTGTGCATAGCAAACACACAATTTATCAGAGATTTAAGTGAATAAGCTACAGTGTCCAAGGTACTAAACATAATATATTATATGGGGTGTCATAAGCAAGTCATTAGAATACTTTCCTACTAAATTTATAAGACATAAGCATTCAATAATTGAGTAAACAAAGGGAAAATAAAGCTATCTATTTCTGTTTCACTAAAACGTCCATTGGAAGACTTGACTATTGTTGTTAAAAGACATAGGCATTCATATTATAGAGCCACAAACCACACTAGTAAAATAAAAACATGTTAACATGGGATTCGAACCAATGACAGCCTTAATTTGATAGTGCAAACCCAACACCTTACTAACTGTGCTAACCAGACTGTACATACCAGACACACAATTTATCAGAGATTTAAGTGAATAAGCTACAGTGTCCAAGGTACTAAACATAATATATTCTATGGGGTGTTATAAGCAAGTCATTAGAATACTCTCCTACTAAATTTATAAGACATAAGCATTCAATATTTGAGTAAACAAAGAGAAAATGAAGCTATCTATTGGGTTTCACTAAAAAGTCCATTGGAAGACTTGAATATTGTTGTTAAAAGACATAGGCATTCATATTATAGAGACACAAACTACACTAGTAAAATAAAAACATGATTACTTGGGATTCAAACAAATGACAGTCTTAATTTGATAGTGCAAACCAAACACCTTACTAACTGTGCTAACCAGACTGTGCATACCAAATACACAATTTATCAGATATTTAAGTGAATAAGCTACAGTGTCCAAGGTGCTAAACATAATATATTCTATGGGGTGTCATAAGCAATTCATTGGAATACTTTCCTTCTAAATTTATAAGACATAAGCATTCAATATTTGCGTAAACAAAGAGAAAATAAAGCTATCTATTGGGTTTCACTAAAAAGTCCATTGGAAGACTTGACTATTGTTGTTAAAAGACATAGGCATTCATATTATAGAGCCACAAACCACACTAGTAAAATAAAAATATGATAACATGGGATTCGAACCAATTACAGTCTTAACTTGATAGTGCAAACCCAACACCTTACTAACTGTGCTAACCAGACTGTGCATACCAGACACACAATTTATCAGAGATTTAAGTGAATAAGCTACAGTGTCCAAGGTACTAAACATAATATATTCTATGGGGTGTCATAAGCAAGTCATTAGAATACTTTCCTACTAAATTTATAAGACATAAACATTCAATATTTGAGTAAACAAAGAGAAAATAAAGCTATCTATTGGGTTTCACTAAAAAGTCCATTGGAAGACTTGACTATTGTTGTTAAAAGACATAGGATTTCATATTATAGAGCCACAAACCACACTAGTAAAATAAAAACATGATAACATGGGATTCGAACCAATGACAGTCTTAATTTGATAGTGCAAACCCAACACCTTACTAACTGTGCTAACCAGACTGTGCATACCAGACACACAATTTATCAGAGATTTAAGTGAATAAGCTACAGTGTCCAAGGTACTAAACATAATATATTCTATGGGGTGTCATAAGCAAGTCATTAGAATACTTTCCTACTAAATTTATAAGACATACGCATTCAATAATTGAGTAAACAAAGAGAAAATAAAGCTATCTATTGGGTTTCACCAAAAAGTCCATTGGAAGACTTGACTATTGTTGTTAAAAGACATAGGCATTCATATTATAGAGCCACAAACCACACCAGTAAAATAAAAACATGATAACATGGGATTCAAACCAATGACAGCCTTAATTTGATAGTGCAAACCCAACACCTTACTAACTGTGCTAACCAGACTGTACATACCAGACACACAATTTATCAGAGATTTAAGTGAATAAGCTACAGTGTCCAAGGTACTAAACATAATATATTATATGGGGTGTCATAAGCAAGTCATTAGAATACTTTCCTACTAAATTTATAAGACATAAGCATTCAATAATTGAGTAAACAAAGGGAAAATAAAGCTATCTATTTCTGTTTCACTAAAACGTCCATTGGAAGACTTGACTATTGTTGTTAAAAGACATAGGCATTCATATTATAGAGCCACAAACCACACTAGTAAAATAAAAACATGTTAACATGGGATTCGAACAAATGACAGCCTTAATTTGATAGTGCAAACCCAACACCTTACTAACTGTGCTAACCAGACTGTACATACCAGACACACAATTTATCAGAGATTTAAGTGAATAAGCTACAGTGTCCAAGGTACTAAACATAATATATTCTATGGGGTGTTATAAGCAAGTCATTAGAATACTTTCCTACTAAATTTATAAGACATAAGCATTCAATATTTGAGTAAACAAAGAGAAAATGAAGCTATCTATTGGGTTTCACTAAAAAGTCCATTGAAAGACTTGAATATTTTTGTTAAAAGACATAGGCATTCATATTATAGAGACACAAACTACACTAGTAAAATAAAAACATGATAACTTGGGATTCGAACAAATGACAGTCTTAATTTGATAGTGCAAACCAAACACCTTACTAACTGTGCTAACCAGACTGTGCATACCAAATACACAATTTATCAGATATTTAAGTGAATAAGCTACAGTGTCCAAGGTGCTAAACATAATATATTCTATGGGGTGTCATAAGCAATTCATTGGAATACTTTCCTTCTAAATTTATAAGACATAAGCATTCAATATTTGCGTAAACAAAGAGAAAATAAAGCTATCTATTGGGTTTCACTAAAAAGTCCATTGGAAGACTTGACTATTGTTGTTAAAAGACATAGGCATTCATATTATAGAGCCACAAAGCACACTAGTAAAATAAAAATATGATAACATGGGATTCGAACCAATTACAGTCTTAACTTGATAGTGCAAACCCAACACCTTACTAACTGTGCTAACCAGACTGTGCATACCAGACACACAATTTATCAGAGATTTAAGTGAATAAGCTACAGTGTCCAAGGTACTAAACATAATATATTCTATGGGGTGTCATAAGCAAGTCATTAGAATACTTTCCTACTAAATTTATAAGACATAAACATTCAATATTTGAGTAAACAAAGAGAAAATAAAGCTATCTATTGGGTTTCACTAAAAAGTCCATTGGAAGACTTGACTATTGTTGTTAAAAGACATAGGATTTCATATTATAGAGCCACAAACCACACTAGTAAAATAAAAACATGATAACATGGGATTCGAACCAATGACAGTCTTAATTTGATAGTGCAAACCCAACACCTTACTAACTGTGCTAACCAGACTGTGCATACCAGACACACAATTTATCAGAGATTTAAGTGAATAAGCTACAGTGTCCAAGGTACTAAACATAATATATTCTATGGGGTGTCATAAGCAAGTCATTAGAATACTTTCCTACTAAATTTATAAGACATAAGCATTCAATATTTGAGTAAAGAAAGAGAAAATAAAGCTATCTATTGGGTTTCACTAAAAAGTCCATTGGAAGACTTGACTATTGTTGTTAAAAGACATAGGCATTCATATTATAGAGCCACAAACCACACTAGTAAAATAAAAACATGATAACAAGGGATTCGAACCAATTACAGTCTTAATTTGATAGTGCAAACCCAACACCTTACTAACTGTGCTAACCAGACTGTGCATACGAGACACACAATTTATCAGAGATTTAAGTGAATAAGCTACAGTGTCCAAGGTACTAAACATAATATATTCTATGGGGTGTCATAAGCAAGTCATTAGAATACTTTCCTACTAAATTTATAAGACATAAGCATTCAATATTTGAGTAAACAAAGAGAAAATAAAGCTATCTATTGGGTTTTACTAAAAAGTCCATTGGAAGACTTGACTATTGTTGTTAAAAGACATAGGCATTCATATTATAGAGCCACAAACCACACTAGTAAAATAAAAACATGATAACAAGGGATTCGAACCAATTACAGTATTAATTTGATAGTGCAAACCCAACACCTTACTAACTGTGCTAACCAGACTGTGCATAGCAAACACACAATTTATCAGAGATTTAAGTGAATAAGCTACAGTGTCCAAGGTACTAAACATAATATATTCTATGGTTTGTCATAAGCAAGTCATTAGTATACTTTCCTACTTAATTTATAAGACAATCGCATTCAATAATTGAGTAAACAAAGAGAAAATAAAGCTATCTATTGGGTTTCACAAAAAAGTCCATTGGAAGACTTGACTACTGTTGTTAAAAGACATAAGCATTCATATTATAGAGCCACAAACCACACTAGTAAAATAAAAACATGATAACATGGGATTCGAACCAATGACAGTCTTAATTTGATAGTGCAAACCCAACACCTTACTAACTGTGCTAACCAGACTGTGCATACCAGACACACAATTTATCAGAGATTTAAGTGAATAAGCTACAGTGTCCAAGGTACTAAACATAATATATTCTATGGGGTGTCATAAGCAAGTCATTAGAATACTTTCCTACTAAATTTATAAGACATAAGCATTCAATAATTGAGTATACAAAGGGAAAATAAAGCTATCTATTGGGTTTCACTAAAACGTCCATTGGAAGACTTGACTATTGTTGTTAAAAGACATAGGCATTCATATTATAGAGCCACAAACCACACTAGTAAAATAAAAACATGTTAACATGGGATTCAAACCAATGACAGCCTTAATTTGATAGTGCAAACCCAACACCTTACTAACTGTGCTAACCAGACTGTACATACCAGACACACAATTTATCAGAGATTTAAGTGAATAAGCTACAGTGTCCAAGGTACTAAACATAATATATTATATGGGGTGTCATAAGCAAGTCATTAGAATACTTTCCTACTAAATTTATAAGACATAAGCATTCAATAATTGAGTAAACAAAGGGAAAATAAAGCTATCTATTTCTGTTTCACTAAAACGTCCATTGGAAGACTTGACTATTGTTGTTAAAAGACATAGGCATTCATATTATAGAGCCACAAACCACACTAGTAAAATAAAAACATGTTAACATGGGATTCGAACAAATGACAGCCTTAATTTGATAGTGCAAACCCAACACCTTACTAACTGTGCTAACCAGACTGTACATACCAGACACACAATTTATCAGAGATTTAAGTGAATAAGCTACAGTGTCCAAGGTACTAAACATAATATATTCTATGGGGTGTTATAAGCAAGTCATTAGAATACTTTCCTACTAAATTTATAAGACATAAGCATTCAATATTTGAGTAAACAAAGAGAAAATGAAGCTATCTATTGGGTTTCACTAAAAAGTCCATTGAAAGACTTGAATATTTTTGTTAAAAGACATAGGCATTCATATTATAGAGACACAAACTACACTAGTAAAATAAAAACATGATAACTTGGGATTCGAACAAATGACAGTCTTAATTTGATAGTGCAAACCAAACACCTTACTAACTGTGCTAACCAGACTGTGCATACCAAATACACAATTTATCAGATATTTAAGTGAATAAGCTACAGTGTCCAAGGTGCTAAACATAATATATTCTATGGGGTGTCATAAGCAATTCATTGGAATACTTTCCTTCTAAATTTATAAGACATAAGCATTCAATATTTGCGTAAACAAAGAGAAAATAAAGCTATCTATTGGGTTTCACTAAAAAGTCCATTGGAAGACTTGACTATTGTTGTTAAAAGACATAGGCATTCATATTATAGAGCCACAAAGCACACTAGTAAAATAAAAATATGATAACATGGGATTCGAACCAATTACAGTCTTAACTTGATAGTGCAAACCCAACACCTTACTAACTGTGCTAACCAGACTGTGCATACCAGACACACAATTTATCAGAGATTTAAGTGAATAAGCTACAGTGTCCAAGGTACTAAACATAATATATTCTATGGGGTGTCATAAGCAAGTCATTAGAATACTTTCCTACTAAATTTATAAGACATAAACATTCAATATTTGAGTAAACAAAGAGAAAATAAAGCTATCTATTGGGTTTCACTAAAAAGTCCATTGGAAGACTTGACTATTGTTGTTAAAAGACATAGGATTTCATATTATAGAGCCACAAACCACACTAGTAAAATAAAAACATGATAACATAGGATTCGAACCAATGACAGTCTTAATTTGATAGTGCAAACCCAACACCTTACTAACTGTGCTAACCAGACTGTGCATACCAGACACACAATTTATCAGAGATTTAAGTGAATAAGCTACAGTGTCCAAGGTACTAAACATAATATATTCTATGGGGTGTCATAAGCAAGTCATTAGAATACTTTCCTACTAAATTTATAAGACATAAGCATTCAATATTTGAGTAAAGAAAGAGAAAATAAAGCTATCTATTGGGTTTCACTAAAAAGTCCATTGGAAGACTTGACTATTGTTGTTAAAAGACATAGGCATTCATATTATAGAGCCACAAAGCACACTAGTAAAATAAAAATATGATAACATGGGATTCGAACCAATTACAGTCTTAACTTGATAGTGCAAACCCAACACCTTACTAACTGTGCTAACCAGACTGTGCATACCAGACACACAATTTATCAGAGATTTAAGTGAATAAGCTACAGTGTCCAAGGTACTAAACATAATATATTCTATGGGGTGTCATAAGCAAGTCATTAGAATACTTTCCTACTAAATTTATAAGACATAAACATTCAATATTTGAGTAAACAAAGAGAAAATAAAGCTATCTATTGGGTTTCACTAAAAAGTCCATTGGAAGACTTGACTATTGTTGTTAAAAGACATAGGATTTCATATTATAGAGCCACAAACCACACTAGTAAAATAAAAACATGATAACATAGGATTCGAACCAATGACAGTCTTAATTTGATAGTGCAAACCCAACACCTTACTAACTGTGCTAACCAGACTGTGCATACCAGACACACAATTTATCAGAGATTTAAGTGAATAAGCTACAGTGTCCAAGGTACTAAACATAATATATTCTATGGGGTGTCATAAGCAAGTCATTAGAATACTTTCCTACTAAATTTATAAGACATAAGCATTCAATATTTGAGTAAAGAAAGAGAAAATAAAGCTATCTATTGGGTTTCACTAAAAAGTCCATTGGAAGACTTGACTATTGTTGTTAAAAGACATAGGCATTCATATTATAGAGCCACAAACCACACTAGTAAAATAAAAACATGATAACAAGGGATTCGAACCAATTACAGTCTTAATTTGATAGTGCAAACCCAACACCTTACTAACTGTGCTAACCAGACTGTGCATACGAGACACACAATTTATCAGAGATTTAAGTGAATAAGCTACAGTGTCCAAGGTACTAAACATAATATATTCTATGGGGTGTCATAAGCAAGTCATTAGAATACTTTCCTACTAAATTTATAAGACATAAGCATTCAATATTTGAGTAAACAAAGAGAAAATAAAGCTATCTATTGGGTTTTACTAAAAAGTCCATTGGAAGACTTGACTATTGTTGTTAAAAGACATAGGCATTCATATTATAGAGCCACAAACCACACTAGTAAAATAAAAACATGATAACAAGGGATTCGAACCAATTACAGTATTAATTTGATAGTGCAAACCCAACACCTTACTAACTGTGCTAACCAGACTGTGCATAGCAAACACACAATTTATCAGAGATTTAAGTGAATAAGCTACAGTGTCCAAGGTACTAAACATAATATATTCTATGGTTTGTCATAAGCAAGTCATTAGTATACTTTCCTACTTAATTTATAAGACAATCGCATTCAATAATTGAGTAAACAAAGAGAAAATAAAGCTATCTATTGGGTTTCACAAAAAAGTCCATTGGAAGACTTGACTACTGTTGTTAAAAGACATAAGCATTCATATTATAGAGCCACAAACCACACTAGTAAAATAAAAACATGATAACATGGGATTCGAACCAATGACAGTCTTAATTTGATAGTGCAAACCCAACACCTTACTAACTGTGCTAACCAGACTGTGCATACCAGACACACAATTTATCAGAGATTTAAGTGAATAAGCTACAGTGTCCAAGGTACTAAACATAATATATTCTATGGGGTGTCATAAGCAAGTCATTAGAATACTTTCCTACTAAATTTATAAGACATAAGCATTCAATAATTGAGTATACAAAGGGAAAATAAAGCTATCTATTGGGTTTCACTAAAACGTCCATTGGAAGACTTGACTATTGTTGTTAAAAGACATAGGCATTCATATTATAGAGCCACAAACCACACTAGTAAAATAAAAACATGTTAACATGGGATTCAAACCAATGACAGCCTTAATTTGATAGTGCAAACCCAACACCTTACTAACTGTGCTAACCAGACTGTACATACAAGACACACAATTTATCAGAGATTTAAGTGAATAAGCTACAGTGTCCAAGGTACTAAACATAATATATTATATGGGGTGTCATAAGCAAGTCATTAGAATACTTTCCTACTAAATTTATAAGACATAAGCATTCAATAATTGAGTAAACAAAGGGAAAATAAAGCTATCTATTTCTGTTTCACTAAAACGTCCATTGGAAGACTTGACTATTGTTGTTAAAAGACATAGGCATTCATATTATAGAGCCACAAACCACACTAGTAAAATAAAAACATGTTAACATGGGATTCGAACCAATGACAGCCTTAATTTGATAGTGCAAACCCAACACCTTACTAACTGTGCTAACCAGACTGTACATACCAGACACACAATTTATCAGAGATTTAAGTGAATAAGCTACAGTGTCCAAGGTACTAAACATAATATATTCTATGGGGTGTTATAAGCAAGTCATTAGAATACTTTCCTACTAAATTTATAAGACATAAGCATTCAATATTTGAGTAAACAAAGAGAAAATGAAGCTATCTATTGGGTTTCACTAAAAAGTCCATTGAAAGACTTGAATATTGTTGTTAAAAGACATAGGCATTCATATTATAGAGACACAAACTACACTAGTAAAATAAAAACATGATAACTTGGGATTCGAACAAATGACAGTCTTAATTTGATAGTGCAAACCAAACACCTTACTAACTGTGCTAACCAGACTGTGCATACCAAATACACAATTTATCAGATATTTAAGTGAATAAGCTACAGTGTCCAAGGTGCTAAACATAATATATTCTATGGGGTGTCATAAGCAATTCATTGGAATACTTTCCTTCTAAATTTATAAGACATAAGCATTCAATATTTGCGTAAACAAAGAGAAAATAAAGCTATCTATTGGGTTTCACTAAAAAGTCCATTGGAAGACTTGACTATTGTTGTTAAAAGACATAGGCATTCATATTATAGAGCCACAAACCACACTAGTAAAATAAAAATATGATAACATGGGATTCGAACCAATTACAGTCTTAACTTGATAGTGCAAACCCAACACCTTACTAACTGTGCTAACCAGACTGTGCATACCAGACACACAATTTATCAGAGATTTAAGTGAATAAGCTACAGTGTCCAAGGTACTAAACATAATATATTCTATGGGGTGTCATAAGCAAGTCATTAGAATACTTTCCTACTAAATTTATAAGACATAAACATTCAATATTTGAGTAAACAAAGAGAAAATAAAGCTATCTATTGGGTTTCACTAAAAAGTCCATTGGAAGACTTGACTATTGTTGTTAAAAGACATAGGATTTCATATTATAGAGCCACAAACAACACTAGTAAAATAAAAACATGATAACATGGGATTCGAACCAATGACAGTCTTAATTTGATAGTGCAAACCCAACACCTTACTAACTGTGCTAACCAGACTGTGCATACCAGACACACAATTTATCAGATATTTAAGTGAATAAGTTACAGTGTCCAAGGTGCTAAACATAATATATTCTATGGGGTGTCATAAGCAAGTCATTGGAATACTTTCCTACTAAATTTATAAGACATAAGCATTCAATATTTGAGTAAACAAAGAGAAAATAAAGCTATCTATTGGGTTTCACTAAAAAGTCCATTGGAAGACTTGACTATTGTTGTTAAAAGATATAGGCATTCATATTATAGAGCCACAAACCACACTAGTAAAATAAAAACATGATAACATGGCATTCAAACCAATGACAGTCTTAATTTTATAGTGCAAACCCAACAGCTTACTAACTGTGCTAACCAGACTGTGCATAGCAAACACACAATTTATCAGAGATTTAAGTGAATAAGCTACAGTGTCCAAGGTACTAAACATAATATATTATATGGGGTGTCATAAGCAAGTCATTAGAATACTTTCCTACTAAATTTATAAGACATAAGCATTCAATAATTGAGTAAACAAAGGGAAAATAAAGCTATCTATTTCTGTTTCACTAAAACGTCCATTGGAAGACTTGACTATTGTTGTTAAAAGACATAGGCATTCATATTATAGAGCCACAAACCACACTAGTAAAATAAAAACATGTTAACATGGGATTCGAACCAATGACAGCCTTAATTTGATAGTGCAAACCCAACACCTTACTAACTGTGCTAACCAGACTGTACATACCAGACACACAATTTATCAGAGATTTAAGTGAATAAGCTACAGTGTCCAAGGTACTAAACATAATATATTCTATGGGGTGTTATAAGCAAGTCATTAGAATACTCTCCTACTAAATTTATAAGACATAAGCATTCAATATTTGAGTAAACAAAGAGAAAATGAAGCTATCTATTGGGTTTCACTAAAAAGTCCATTGGAAGACTTGAATATTGTTGTTAAAAGACATAGGCATTCATATTATAGAGACACAAACTACACTAGTAAAATAAAAACATGATAACTTGGGATTCAAACAAATGACAGTCTTAATTTGATAGTGCAAACCAAACACCTTACTAACTGTGCTAACCAGACTGTGCATACCAAATACACAATTTATCAGATATTTAAGTGAATAAGCTACAGTGTCCAAGGTGCTAAACATAATATATTCTATGGGGTGTCATAAGCAATTCATTGGAATACTTTCCTTCTAAATTTATAAGACATAAGCATTCAATATTTGCGTAAACAAAGAGAAAATAAAGCTATCTATTGGGTTTCACTAAAAAGTCCATTGGAAGACTTGACTATTGTTGTTAAAAGACATAGGCATTCATATTATAGAGCCACAAACCACACTAGTAAAATAAAAATATGATAACATGGGATTCGAATCAATTACAGTCTTAACTTGATAGTGCAAACCCAACACCTTACTAACTGTGCTAACCAGACTGTGCATACCAGACACACAATTTATCAGAGATTTAAGTGAATAAGCTACAGTGTCCAAGGTACTAAACATAATATATTCTATGGGGTGTCATAAGCAAGTCATTAGAATACTTTCCTACTAAATTTATAAGACATAAACATTCAATATTTGAGTAAACAAAGAGAAAATAAAGCTATCTATTGGGTTTCACTAAAAAGTCCATTGGAAGACTTGACTATTGTTGTTAAAAGACATAGGATTTCATATTATAGAGCCACAAACCACACTAGTAAAATAAAAACATGTTAACATGGGATTCGAACCAATGACAGTCTTAATTTGATAGTGCAAACCCAACACCTTACTAACTGTGCTAACCAGACTGTGCATACCAGACACACAATTTATCAGAGATTTAAGTGAATAAGCTACAGTGTCCAAGGTACTAAACATAATATATTCTATGGGGTGTCATAAGCAAGTCATTAGAATACTTTCCTACTAAATTTATAAGACATACGCATTCAATAATTGAGTAAACAAAGAGAAAATAAAGCTATCTATTGGGTTTCACCAAAAAGTCCATTGGAAGACTTGACTATTGTTGTTAAAAGACATAGGCATTCATATTATACAGCCACAAACCACACCAGTAAAATAAAAACATGATAACATGGGATTCAAACCAATGACAGCCTTAATTTGATAGTGCAAACCCAACACCTTACTAACTGTGCTAACCAGACTGTACATACCAGACACTCAATTTATCAGAGATTTAAGTGAATAAGCTACAGTGTCCAAGGTACTAAACATAATATATTATATGGGGTGTCATAAGCAAGTCATTAGAATACTTTCCTACTAAATTTATAAGACATAAGCATTCAATAATTGAGTAAACAAAGGGAAAATAAAGCTATCTATTTCTGTTTCACTAAAACGTCCATTGGAAGACTTGACTATTGTTGTTAAAAGACATAGGCATTCATATTATAGAGCCACAAACCACACTAGTAAAATAAAAACATGTTAACATGGGATTCGAACCAATGACAGCCTTAATTTGATAGTGCAAACCCAACACCTTACTAACTGTGCTAACCAGACTGTACATACCAGACACACAATTTATCAGAGATTTAAGTGAATAAGCTACAGTGTCCAAGGTACTAAACATAATATATTCTATGGGGTGTTATAAGCAAGTCATTAGAATACTTTCCTACTAAATTTATAAGACATAAGCATTCAATATTTGAGTAAACAAAGAGAAAATGAAGCTATCTATTGGGTTTCACTAAAAAGTCCATTGAAAGACTTGAATATTTTTGTTAAAAGACATAGGCATTCATATTATAGAGACACAAACTACACTAGTAAAATAAAAACATGATAACTTGGGATTCGAACAAATGACAGTCTTAATTTGATAGTGCAAACCAAACACCTTACTAACTGTGCTAACCAGACTGTGCATACCAAATACACAATTTATCAGATATTTAAGTGAATAAGCTACAGTGTCCAAGGTGCTAAACATAATATATTCTATGGGGTGTCATAAGCAATTCATTGGAATACTTTCCTTCTAAATTTATAAGACATAAGCATTCAATATTTGCGTAAACAAAGAGAAAATAAAGCTATCTATTGGGTTTCACTAAAAAGTCCATTGGAAGACTTGACTATTGTTGTTAAAAGACATAGGCATTCATATTATAGAGCCACAAAGCACACTAGTAAAATAAAAATATGATAACATGGGATTCGAACCAATTACAGTCTTAACTTGATAGTGCAAACCCAACACCTTACTAACTGTGCTAACCAGACTGTGCATACCAGACACACAATTTATCAGAGATTTAAGTGAATAAGCTACAGTGTCCAAGGTGCTAAACATAATATATTCTATGGGGTGTCATAAGCAAGTCATTGGAATACTTTCCTACTAAATTTATAAGACATAAGCATTCAATATTTCAGTAAACAAAGAGAAAATAAAGCTATCTATTGGGTTTCACTAAAAAGTCCATTGGAAGACTAGACTATTGTTGTTAAAAGATATAGGCATTCATATTATAGAGCCACAAACCACACTAGTAAAATAAAAACATGATAACATGGCATTCAAACCAATGACAGTCTTAATTTTATAGTGCAAACCCAACAGCTTACTAACTGTGCTAACCAGACTGTGCATAGCAAACACACAATTTATCAGAGATTTAAGTGAATAAGCTACAGTGTCCAAGGTACTAAACATAATATATTATATGGGGTGTCATAAGCAAGTCATTAGAATACTTTCCTACTAAATTTATAAGACATAAGCATTCAATAATTGAGTAAACAAAGGGAAAATAAAGCTATCTATTTCTGTTTCACTAAAACGTCCATTGGAAGACTTGACTATTGTTGTTAAAAGACATAGGCATTCATATTATAGAGCCACAAACCACACTAGTAAAATAAAAACATGTTAACATGGGATTCAAACCAATGACAGCCTTAATTTGATAGTGCAAACCCAACACCTTACTTACTGTGCTAACCAGACTGTACATACCAGACACACAATTTATCAGAGATTTAAGTGAATAAGCTACAGTGTCCAAGGTACTAAACATAATATATTCTATGGGGTGTCATAAGCAAGTCATTAGAATACTTTCCTACTAAATTTATAAGACATAAACATTCAATATTTGAGTAAACAAAGAGAAAATAAAGCTATCTATTGGGTTTCACTAAAAAGTCCATTGGAAGACTTGACTATTGTTGTTAAAAGACATAGGATTTCATATTATAGAGCCACAAACCACACTAGTAAAATAAAAACATGATAACATGGGATTCGAACCAATGACAGTCTTAATTTGATAGTGCAAACCCAACACCTTACTAACTGTGCTAACCAGACTGTGCATACCAGACACACAATTTATCAGAGATTTAAGTGAATAAGCTACAGTGTCCAAGGTACTAAACATAATATATTCTATGGGGTGTCATAAGCAAGTCATTAGAATACTTTCCTACTAAATTTATAAGACATACGCATTCAATAATTGAGTAAACAAAGAGAAAATAAAGCTATCTATTGGGTTTCACTAAAAAGTCCATTGAAAGACTAGACTATTGTTGTTAAAAGATATAGGCATTCATATTATAGAGCCACAAACCACACTAGTAAAATAAAAACATGATAACATGGCATTCAAACCAATGACAGTCTTAATTTTATAGTGCAAACCCAACAGCTTACTAACTGTGCTAACCAGACTGTGCATAGCAAACACACAATTTATCAGAGATTTAAGTGAATAAGCTACAGTGTCTAAGGTACTAAACATAATATATTATATGGGGTGTCATAAGCAAGTCATTAGAATACTTTCCTACTAAATTTATAAGACATAAGCATTCAATAATTGAGTAAACAAAGAGAAAATAAAGCTATCTATTGGGTTTCACTAAAAAGTCCATTGGAAGACTTGACTATTGTTGTTAAAAGACATAGGCATTCATATTATAGAGCCACAAACCACACCAGTAAAATAAAAACATGATAACATGGGATTCAAACCAATGACAGCCTTAATTTGATAGTGCAAACCCAACACCTTACTAACTGTGCTAACCAGACTGTACATACCAGACACACAATTTATCAGAGATTTAAGTGAATAAGCTACAGTGTCCAAGGTACTAAACATAATATATTATATGGGGTGTCATAAGCAAGTCATTAGAATACTTTCCTACTAAATTTATAAGACATAAGCATTCAATAATTGAGTAAACAAAGGGAAAATAAAGCTATCTATTTCTGTTTCACTAAAACGTCCATTGGAAGACTTGACTATTGTTGTTAAAAGACATAGGCATTCATATTATAGAGCCACAAACCACACTAGTAAAATAAAAACATGTTAACATGGGATTCGAACCAATGACAGCCTTAATTTGATAGTGCAAACCCAACACCTTACTAACTGTGCTAACCAGACTGTACATACCAGACACACAATTTATCAGAGATTTAAGTGAATAAGCTACAGTGTCCAAGGTACTAAACATAATATATTCTATGGGGTGTTATAAGCAAGTCATTAGAATACTTTCCTACTAAATTTATAAGACATAAGCATTCAATATTTGAGTAAACAAAGAGAAAATGAAGCTATCTATTGGGTTTCACTAAAAAGTCCATTGAAAGACTTGAATATTTTTGTTAAAAGACATAGGCATTCATATTATAGAGACACAAACTACACTAGTAAAATAAAAACATGATAACTTGGGATTCGAACAAATGACAGTCTTAATTTGATAGTGCAAACCAAACACCTTACTAACTGTGCTAACCAGACTGTGCATACCAAATACACAATTTATCAGATATTTAAGTGAATAAGCTACAGTGTCCAAGGTGCTAAACATAATATATTCTATGGGGTGTCATAAGCAATTCATTGGAATACTTTCCTTCTAAATTTATAAGACATAAGCATTCAATATTTGCGTAAACAAAGAGAAAATAAAGCTATCTATTGGGTTTCACTAAAAAGTCCATTGGAAGACTTGACTATTGTTGTTAAAATACATAGGCATTCATATTATAGAGCCACAAAGCACACTAGTAAAATAAAAATATGATAACATGGGATTCGAACCAATTACAGTCTTAACTTGATAGTGCAAACCCAACACCTTACTAACTGTGCTAACCAGACTGTGCATACCAGACACACAATTTATCAGAGATTTAAGTGAATAAGCTACAGTGTCCAAGGTACTAAACATAATATATTCTATGGGGTGTCATAAGCAAGTCATTAGAATACTTTCCTACTAAATTTATAAGACATAAACATTCAATATTTGAGTAAACAAAGAGAAAATAAAGCTATCTATTGGGTTTCACTAAAAAGTCCATTGGAAGACTTGACTATTGTTGTTAAAAGACATAGGATTTCATATTATAGAGCCACAAACCACACTAGTAAAATAAAAACATGGTAACATGGGATTCGAACCAATGACAGTCTTAATTTGATAGTGCAAACCCAACACCTTACTAACTGTGCTAACCAGACTGTGCATACCAGACACACAATTTATCAGATATTTAAGTGAATAAGTTACAGTGTCCAAGGTGCTAAACATAATATATTCTATGGGGTGTCATAAGCAAGTCATTGGAATACTTTCCTACTAAATTTATAAGACATAAGCATTCAATATTTCAGTAAACAAAGAGAAAATAAAGCTATCTATTGGGTTTCACTAAAAAGTCCATTGGAAGACTAGACTATTGTTGTTAAAAGATATAGGCATTCATATTATAGAGCCACAAACCACACTAGTAAAATAAAAAAATGATAACATGGCATTCAAACCAATGACAGTCTTAATTTTATAGTGCAAACCCAACAGCTTACTAACTGTGCTAACCAGACTGTGCATAGCAAACACACAATTTATCAGAGATTTAAGTGAATAAGCTACAGTGTCCAAGGTACTAAACATAATATATTATATGGGGTGTCATAAGCAAGTCATTAGAATACTTTCCTACTAAATTTATAAGACATAAGCATTCAATAATTGAGTAAACAAAGGGAAAATAAAGCTATCTATTTCTGTTTCACTAAAACGTAAATTGGAAGACTTGACTATTGTTGTTAAAAGACATAGGCATTCATATTATAGAGCCACAAACCACACTAGTAAAATAAAAACATGTTAACATGGGATTCAAACCAATGACAGCCTTAATTTGATAGTGCAAACCCAACACCTTACTTACTGTGCTAACCAGACTGTACATACCAGACACACAATTTATCAGAGATTTAAGTGAATAAGCTACAGTGTCCAAGGTACTAAACATAATATATTCTATGGGGTGTCATAAGCAAGTCATTAGAATACTTTCCTACTAAATTTATAAGACATAAACATTCAATATTTGAGTAAACAAAGAGAAAATAAAGCTATCTATTGGGTTTCACTAAAAAGTCCATTGGAAGACTTGACTATTGTTGTTAAAAGACATAGGATTTCATATTATAGAGCCACAAACCACACTAGTAAAATAAAAACATGATAACATGGGATTCGAACCAATGACAGTCTTAATTTGATAGTGCAAACCCAACACCTTACTAACTGTGCTAACCAGACTGTGCATACCAGACACACAATTTATCAGAGATTTAAGTGAATAAGCTACAGTGTCCAAGGTACTAAACATAATATATTCTATGGGGTGTCATAAGCAAGTCATTAGAATACTTTCCTACTAAATTTATAAGACATACGCATTCAATAATTGAGTAAACAAAGAGAAAATAAAGCTATCTATTGGGTTTCACTAAAAAGTCCATTGAAAGACTAGACTATTGTTGTTAAAAGATATAGGCATTCATATTATAGAGCCACAAACCACACTAGTAAAATAAAAACATGATAACATGGCATTCAAACCAATGACAGTCTTAATTTTATAGTGCAAACCCAACAGCTTACTAACTGTGCTAACCAGACTGTGCATAGCAAACACACAATTTATCAGAGATTTAAGTGAATAAGCTACAGTGTCCAAGGTACTAAACATAATATATTATATGGGGTGTCATAAGCAAGTCATTAGAATACTTTCCTACTAAATTTATAAGACATAAGCATTCAATAATTGAGTAAACAAAGAGAAAATAAAGCTATCTATTGGGTTTCACTAAAAAGTCCATTGGAAGACTTGACTATTGTTGTTAAAAGACATAGGCATTCATATTATAGAGCCACAAACCACACCAGTAAAATAAAAACATGATAACATGGGATTCAAACCAATGACAGCCTTAATTTGATAGTGCAAACCCAACACCTTACTAACTGTGCTAACCAGACTGTACATACCAGACACACAATTTATCAGAGATTTAAGTGAATAAGCTACAGTGTCCAAGGTACTAAACATAATATATTATATGGGGTGTCATAAGCAAGTCATTAGAATACTTTCCTACTAAATTTATAAGACATAAGCATTCAATAATTGAGTAAACAAAGGGAAAATAAAGCTATCTATTTCTGTTTCACTAAAACGTCCATTGGAAGACTTGACTATTGTTGTTAAAAGACATAGGCATTCATATTATAGAGCCACAAACCACACTAGTAAAATAAAAACATGTTAACATGGGATTCGAACCAATGACAGCCTTAATTTGATAGTGCAAACCCAACACCTTACTAACTGTGCTAACCAGACTGTACATACCAGACACACAATTTATCAGAGATTTAAGTGAATAAGCTACAGTGTCCAAGGTACTAAACATAATATATTCTATGGGGTGTTATAAGCAAGTCATTAGAATACTTTCCTACTAAATTTATAAGACATAAGCATTCAATATTTGAGTAAACAAAGAGAAAATGAAGCTATCTATTGGGTTTCACTAAAAAGTCCATTGAAAGACTTGAATATTTTTGTTAAAAGACATAGGCATTCATATTATAGAGACACAAACTACACTAGTAAAATAAAAACATGATAACTTGGGATTCGAACAAATGACAGTCTTAATTTGATAGTGCAAACCAAACACCTTACTAACTGTGCTAACCAGACTGTGCATACCAAATACACAATTTATCAGATATTTAAGTGAATAAGCTACAGTGTCCAAGGTGCTAAACATAATATATTCTATGGGGTGTCATAAGCAATTCATTGGAATACTTTCCTTCTAAATTTATAAGACATAAGCATTCAATATTTGCGTAAACAAAGAGAAAATAAAGCTATCTATTGGGTTTCACTAAAAAGTCCATTGGAAGACTTGACTATTGTTGTTAAAAGACATAGGCATTCATATTATAGAGCCACAAAGCACACTAGTAAAATAAAAATATGATAACATGGGATTCGAACCAATTACAGTCTTAACTTGATAGTGCAAACCCAACACCTTACTAACTGTGCTAACCAGACTGTGCATACCAGACACACAATTTATCAGAGATTTAAGTGAATAAGCTACAGTGTCCAAGGTACTAAACATAATATATTCTATGGGGTGTCATAAGCAAGTCATTAGAATACTTTCCTACTAAATTTATAAGACATAAACATTCAATATTTGAGTAAACAAAGAGAAAATAAAGCTATCTATTGGGTTTCACTAAAAAGTCCATTGGAAGACTTGACTATTGTTGTTAAAAGACATAGGATTTCATATTATAGAGCCACAAACCACACTAGTAAAATAAAAACATGATAACATGGGATTCGAACCAATGACAGTCTTAATTTGATAGTGCAAACCCAACACCTTACTAACTGTGCTAACCAGACTGTGCATACCAGACACACAATTTATCAGATATTTAAGTGAATAAGTTACAGTGTCCAAGGTGCTAAACATAATATATTCTATGGGGTGTCATAAGCAAGTCATTGGAATACTTTCCTACTAAATTTATAAGACATAAGCATTCAATATTTCAGTAAACAAAGAGAAAATAAAGCTATCTATTGGGTTTCACTAAAAAGTCCATTGGAAGACTTGACTATTGTTGTTAAAAGACATAGGATTTCATATTATAGAGCCACAAACCACACTAGTAAAATAAAAACATGATAACATGGGATTCGAACCAATGACAGTCTTAATTTGATAGTGCAAACCCAACACCTTACTAACTGTGCTAACCAGACTGTGCATACCAGACACACAATTTATCAGATATTTAAGTGAATAAGTTACAGTGTCCAAGGTGCTAAACATAATATATTCTATGGGGTGTCATAAGCAAGTCATTGGAATACTTTCCTACTAAATTTATAAGACATAAGCATTCAATATTTCAGTAAACAAAGAGAAAATAAAGCTATCTATTGGGTTTCACTAAAAAGTCCATTGGAAGACTAGACTATTGTTGTTAAAAGATATAGGCATTCATATTATAGAGCCACAAACCACACTAGTAAAATAAAAACATGATAACATGGCATTCAAACCAATGACAGTCTTAATTTTATAGTGCAAACCCAACAGCTTACTAACTGTGCTAACCAGACTGTGCATAGCAAACACACAATTTATCAGAGATTTAAGTGAATAAGCTACAGTGTCCAAGGTACTAAACATAATATATTATATGGGGTGTCATAAGCAAGTCATTAGAATACTTTCCTACTAAATTTATAAGACATAAGCATTCAATAATTGAGTAAACAAAGGGAAAATAAAGCTATCTATTTCTGTTTCACTAAAACATCCATTGGAAGACTTGACTATTGTTGTTAAAAGACATAGGCATTCATATTATAGAGCCACAAACCACACTAGTAAAATAAAAACATGTTAACATGGGATTCAAACCAATGACAGCCTTAATTTGATAGTGCAAACCCAACACCTTACTTACTGTGCTAACCAGACTGTACATACCAGACACACAATTTATCAGAGATTTAAGTGAATAAGCTACAGTGTCCAAGGTACTAAACATAATATATTCTATGGGGTGTCATAAGCAAGTCATTAGAATACTTTCCTACTAAATTTATAAGACATAAACATTCAATATTTGAGTAAACAAAGAGAAAATAAAGCTATCTATTGGGTTTCACTAAAAAGTCCATTGGAAGACTTGACTATTGTTGTTAAAAGACATAGGATTTCATATTATAGAGCCACAAACCACACTAGTAAAATAAAAACATGATAACATGGGATTCGAACCAATGACAGTCTTAATTTGATAGTGCAAACCCAACACCTTACTAACTGTGCTAACCAGACTGTGCATACCAAACACACAATTTATCAGAGATTTAAGTGAATAAGCTACAGTGTCCAAGGTACTAAACATAATATATTCTATGGGGTGTCATAAGCAAGTCATTAGAATACTTTCCTACTAAATTTATAAGACATACGCATTCAATAATTGAGTAAACAAAGAGAAAATAAAGCTATCTATTGGGTTTCACCAAAAAGTCCATTGGAAGACTTGACTATTGTTGTTAAAAGACATAGGCATTCATATTATAGAGCCACAAACCACACCAGTAAAATAAAAACATGATAACATGGGATTCAAACCAATGACAGCCTTAATTTGATAGTGCAAACCCAACACCTTACTAACTGTGCTAACCAGACTGTACATACCAGACACACAATTTATCAGAGATTTAAGTGAATAAGCTACAGTGTCCAAGGTACTAAACATAATATATTATATGGGGTGTCATAAGCAAGTCATTAGAATACTTTCCTACTAAATTTATAAGACATAAGCATTCAATAATTGAGTAAACAAAGGGAAAATAAAGCTATCTATTTCTGTTTCACTAAAACGTCCATTGGAAGACTTGACTATTGTTGTTAAAAGACATAGGCATTCATATTATAGAGCCACAAACCACACTAGTAAAATAAAAACATGTTAACATGGGATTCGAACCAATGACAGCCTTAATTTGATAGTGCAAACCCAACACCTTACTAACTGTGCTAACCAGACTGTACATACCAGACACACAATTTATCAGAGATTTAAGTGAATAAGCTACAGTGTCCAAGGTACTAAACATAATATATTCTATGGGGTGTTATAAGCAAGTCATTAGAATACTTTCCTACTAAATTTATAAGACATAAGCATTCAATATTTGAGTAAACAAAGAGAAAATGAAGCTATCTATTGGGTTTCACTAAAAAGTCCATTGAAAGACTTGAATATTTTTGTTAAAAGACATAGGCATTCATATTATAGAGACACAAACTACACTAGTAAAATAAAAACATGATAACTTGGGATTCGAACAAATGACAGTCTTAATTTGATAGTGCAAACCAAACACCTTACTAACTGTGCTAACCAGACTGTGCATACCAAATACACAATTTATCAGATATTTAAGTGAATAAGCTACAGTGTCCAAGGTGCTAAACATAATATATTCTATGGGGTGTCATAAGCAATTCATTGGAATACTTTCCTTCTAAATTTATAAGACATAAGCATTCAATATTTGCGTAAACAAAGAGAAAATAAAGCTATCTATTGGGTTTCACTAAAAAGTCCATTGGAAGACTTGACTATTGTTGTTAAAAGACATAGGCATTCATATTATAGAGCCACAAAGCACACTAGTAAAATAAAAATATGATAACATGGGATTCGAACCAATTACAGTCTTAACTTGATAGTGCAAACCCAACACCTTACTAACTGTGCTAACCAGACTGTGCATACCAGACACACAATTTATCAGAGATTTAAGTGAATAAGCTACAGTGTCCAAGGTACTAAACATAATATATTCTATGGGGTGTCATAAGCAAGTCATTAGAATACTTTCCTACTAAATTTATAAGACATAAACATTCAATATTTGAGTAAACAAAGAGAAAATAAAGCTATCTATTGGGTTTCACTAAAAAGTCCATTGGAAGACTTGACTATTGTTGTTAAAAGACATAGGATTTCATATTATAGAGCCACAAACCACACTAGTAAAATAAAAACATGATAATATGGGATTCGAACCAATGACAGTCTTAATTTGATAGTGCAAACCCAACACCTTACTAACTGTGCTAACCAGACTGTGCATACCAGACACACAATTTATCAGATATTTAAGTGAATAAGTTACAGTGTCCAAGGTGCTAAACATAATATATTCTATGGGGTGTCATAAGCAAGTCATTGGAATACTTTCCTACTAAATTTATAAGACATAAGCATTCAATATTTCAGTAAACAAAGAGAAAATAAAGCTATCTATTGGGTTTCACTAAAAAGTCCATTGGAAGACTAGACTATTGTTGTTAAAAGATATAGGCATTCATATTATAGAGCCACAAACCACACTAGTAAAATAAAAAAATGATAACATGGCATTCAAACCAATGACAGTCTTAATTTTATAGTGCAAACCCAACAGCTTACTAACTGTGCTAACCAGACTGTGCATAGCAAACACACAATTTATCAGAGATTTAAGTGAATAAGCTACAGTGTCCAAGGTACTAAACATAATATATTATATGGGGTGTCATAAGCAAGTCATTAGAATACTTTCCTACTAAATTTATAAGACATAAGCATTCAATAATTGAGTAATCAAAGGGAAAATAAAGCTATCTATTTCTGTTTCACTAAAACGTAAATTGGAAGACTTGACTATTGTTGTTAAAAGACATAGGCATTCATATTATAGAGCCACAAACCACACTAGTAAAATAAAAACATGTTAACATGGGATTCAAACCAATGACAGCCTTAATTTGATAGTGCAAACCCA